>NW_024346771.1:7101000-7701000 GCF_902729225.1 Pteropus medius
TGATCTTTGAAATCAGCTCATTAAGTATCCTGTGAGACATGAAGAATGCTACTCTCTGAAGGAAAGAGATACTTCTAAAAAATTACTAACGTTCGGCTTTAGAAATAAACTTTGCACCCTTCTTTAGGGATGGTCAAGCCCCGGATCCACCACTTCCTGATTCTGTAGCCTTGGACAGTCGAACACTTCTTCGCAATTTTTCCATGTGGGCATATGCATCATAGAGTGGTTATAAAAATTGGAGACAATGAATGTTAATTTCTTAGCCTGATGTTAAGAGGGCGTTCTGGAAATAGGAACTGTTATTATCATGACATGGAAATAATGCCAGTCCAAAAATCATTAGAATTGAATATTTGTCCTTATCTTGTTTTATATATATCCTTGGAATATGTCAGGACCCTGAACATATTTTCAGACTTAGAAAAGAAAAATGGTTTAAGTATAAGCTTACAAAAGCCAGTGAGCCAAACAACAGGAAAACCCTGGCTATGAAAGAATCACCCAGAGGACTTTAAAAATATAAAATATTGAGGGAAGATGGCGGACTAGGTAAAAGCAGGGTTCGTCTCCTCCAAGATCCACATTGAAATTACAACCAAGTTATAAAATAATCAACGTGGAGAATCACCTGAAGTCCAGCTGATCATAACATCTAGATCTGATAATATAAAGGAACCACATCGAAGCCAATCCAGCATAGTCAACAACCATCTGCGGATCACTTTGTAGTTCTCACCAGGTAGCCCTGAGTAATCAAAAGCATCAGCAGATCCCTGGCCTATGGAGGAGCCCTTCTCAAGGGGCCACAAAATCAACGCATCTGGAGCCTGGTACCAGACAGACCACAACGAAGCAACTCCTAAGTCCTATTAGAGGTGGTTGTAATAGGTACATAAGCCTGCTAGGGCAAATCACACTCAGTGGGCTCAGCCCCCACACAACAACTCTTACCCAATTCCCACAATTAGCCTGAGCGTTAATCCCACCCATTTATCTACTGTCAACAATAAAGGCTTGGTGACAATAGAAGATTACACACAACCCACACCAAGATCACGTTTAGAGCCCCTGGCATAAGGGATCAGAGAGAGATTACCACTGGGCCACACAAGACACCTTCCACATTAGGTCATTTGGCAAAGGCTGAGAGATGAAACAAATATTCCTGACACATAGAAAAGAACACAGAGAGGCTAATGAAATTAGAAAACAAAGAAACACATCACAAATGAAACAAAAGGAGAAAACTTCGGAAAATAAGCTAAATGAAAGGGAGGCAAGCAAACTACCAGAGAGAGTTCAAAACAATGGTTAAAAAGATGCTCAAAAAACTTAAGGAGGAATGGATGAGCACAATCAGAACCTCAACAGTATAAAAAAGGACATAGAAACCATAAAAGAGTACCAGACAGAAATAAGGAATACAATAATTGAAATGAAGAATACACTAGAAAGATTCAACATTAGATTGGACGAAGCAAAAGATCAAATCAGCAATTTGGAAGACAAGTTAGTAGAATATACCCAATCAGAACAACATCAACAACAAAAAGAATTTTAAAAAATGAAGATAGTTTAAGAGACCTCTGGGACAACATGAAGCATAAAAATATCTGGATCATTAGAGTATCTGAAGAGGAAGAGAGAGAGCGAAGGATTGAGATCTATTTGAAGAAATAATGACAGAAACTTCTCTAACCTGGCAAAAGAATTAGACATGCAAGTTCGAGAAGTACAAAGAGTCCCAAACAAAAGGAATTCAAACAGAACTACACCAAGACACATCATAATTAAAATACCAAAGGTCAAAGACAAAGAAAGAATCTTAAAAGCAGCAAGAGAAAGGAAGCTAGTCACTTGCAGGGGTACCCCCATAAGAATGTCTGCTGACTTTTCAATGGAAACTTTGCAGGCCAGAAAGGAATGGCAAGAAATATTCAAAGTTATGAAAAAACAAGAATCTACAACCATGGCTTCTCTACCCATCAAGGCTTTCAATTAAAATGGAAGGTGAGATAAAGAGCTTCCCAGACAAGAAAAAGCTTAAGGAATTCACCACCAACAAGCAGCATTACAGGAAATGTTAAAGGGGCTTCTGCAAAAAAAGAAGGGGTAAAAAAGGAAAATAGAAATGCAAAATATGAATAATAAAATAGGAGTAACAATGTACCTATCAGTAATCACTTTAAATGTAAACTGATTAAATGCTACAATCAAAAGACATAAGGTAAGCAAATGGATAAGAAAACAAGACTCATGCATATGTTGTCTACAAGAGACCCACTTCAGATTAAATGACACTCACCGATTGAAAGTAAAGGGATGGAAAAAGATATTTCACGCAAACAAATGAAAAATGTCGGAGTAGCAATACTTATATCAGACAAAATAGACTTTAAAACAAAGGCTATAATAAGAGACAAAAAAGGCCATCGCATAATAATAAAGAGATCGATAAATCAAGTGAACATAACTCTAGTAAACATATGCACATCCAACATAGGAGCAACTATATACATAAAATAATTTTTGACTGACATAAAAGGAGAGATTAATAGTAATATACTTATAGTTGAAGACTTCAACACCCATTGACACCAATGGACAGATCTTCCAGGCAAAGAATCATTAAGGAAACAATGGGCCTAAGAGATCCACTAGACCAGCTGGATTTATAAGATATTTTCAGTGCATTTTACCCCAAAAGAAGAAAAATATACATTCTTCTCACGTGCACATGGAACATTTTCAAGGATAAACCACATGTTAGGACACAAATCGTCTGAATAAAATTAAGAAAATTGAAATCATATCAACTGTATTCTCTGATCATAATGTTATGAAACTAGATATCAACTACAAGAAAAATACTGGAAATTACACAAACACATGGAGACTAAATAACATGCTACTAAACAATGAATGGGTTATCGCTGAGATCAAGGAAGAAATCGAAAGATATCTAGAAACAAATGAAAATGAAAACACAATGACTCAAAATTTATGAGACACAGTGAAGGCAGTCTTAAGAGGAAAATTCATAGCAATACAGGCCTACCTCAAGAAACAAGAAAAAGCTCAAATAAATAATCTAACTTTATACTTAAAATAACTAGAAAAAGAGCAGAAAACAAAGCCCAAAGTGAATAGAAGGAAGGAAATAATAAAGATCAGAGTGGAAATAAATAAGAGTCTAGAAAAACAACAGAAAAGATTAATGAAACCAAGAGCTGGTTCTTTGAAAGGATAAACAAAATTGACAGAGCCTTAGCCAGCCTCATCAAGGAAAAAAGAGAGAAGATTCACATACATAAAATCAGAAATGAAATAAGAATTATAACCATGGACACCACAGAAATATTCATAAGAAAATACTATGAGCAATTATATACCAACGAATTGGAAAATCTAGAATTGAACACATTTCTAGAAATGTATAATCTCCCAAGACTGAGTCAAGAAAAAACAGAAAATCGAAACCAACTGATTACTATCAATGAAATAGAATCAGTAATCAAAAATCTCCTAAAAAATAAAAGTCCTGGACCAGATGTCTTCATAGGCGAATTTTACCAAATATTCAAAGAAATATCACCTATTCTTCTCAAACTATTCTAAAAAATTCGAGAAGAGGGAAAGCTCCCTAACTCCTTTTATGAGGCCACCATTACCTTGATTCCAAAACCAGAAAAGACATTACAAAAAACTGTAAGCCAATATCTCTTATGCACATTGATGCAAAAATCCTCAACAAAATATTAGCAAGCCAAATTCAGCAATACATTAAAAATATCATACACCAGAATCAAGTTGGATTTATTCCTGGGATGCAAGGTTGGTACAATATCTGAAAATCAATTAATGTGATACACCACATTAATAAATCAAAAGATAAAAAACATATGATCATATCAATAGATGTAGAAAAGCATTTGACAAAACACAGTATCCATTTATCATAAAAAGTATCAGCAAAGTAGGAATAGAGGGACGATATCTCAACATAATAAAGACCATATATGACAAACCTAACATCATACTCAATGAGGAAATGCTAAATGTGTTGTCCTTAAGATCAGGAAAGAGACAAGGATGCCTACTTTCACCACTCCTCTCCAACATTGTACTGGAAGTCTTAGCCACGACAATCAAACAAGAAAGAAAAATAAAAGGCATCCAAATTGGAAAGGAAGAAGTAAAACTCTTGTTATTTGCCAATGACATGATACTATATATAGAGAACTCTGAAGATTCCATCAAAAAATGTGAGAACTGATCAACGAATTCAGTAAAGTAGCAGGTTACAAAACAAATATTCAGAAGGCAGTGGCACCAATGATGAACTTTCAGAAAGAGAAATTAAGAAAACAATCCCATTTACAATTGCGTCAAAACTACAAAATACCTGGGAATCAAACTAACCGAGAAGGTAAAAGACTCGTTTTCAGAAAATTATGTCATTGAAAAAAGAAATTGAAGAAGATACAAATAAATGGAAGCATATACTATGTTCATGGGTAGGAAGAATCAACATCATTGAAATGGTCAAACTACCCAAAGTAATCTATATTCAATGCATTACTATCAAAATACCAATGGCATTTTTCAGAGAGTTAGAACAAATAAGCCTAAAATTTATATGGATCCATAAAAAAACCCGAATATCCATAGCAATACTGAGAAAGAAGAACAAAGTTGAATGTATCACACTACTTGATATCAAACTATACTACAAGTCTACAGTAATCAAAACAGCATGGTACTGGCATAAAAACAGACTCATTGAACAATGGAACAGAATAGAGAGCCCAGAAATAAATCCACGCTTATATGCTCACTTAATATATGACAAAATAGGTAAGGATATACAATGGGGTAAAGACAGTCTCTTCAATAAATGGTGTTGGGAAAATTGGACAGATACATGCAAAATAAAAAAAAAGAAGCTGGACCACCTTCTTACACCGTATACAAGAATAGACTCAAAATGGATTAAAGATTTAAATGTAAAACCTGAAACCATAAAACTTCTCGAAGAAAACATAGGCAGTAAACTCTCTGATATTACTAACAGGAACTTCTTTTCATATATATATATATATATATAAATATTACTCAGCCATTAAAAAAATGAAATTTTGTAATGACATAGATGGACCTAGAGGTTCTTACACTGAGTCAATTAAATCAGACAGAGAAAGATAAATACCATATAATTTCAATTATATGTGGAATCTAAGGAACAAAAAGAACAAACTAATCAAAAACAGATTCACAAATATAGTGGACAATTCGGTGATGGACAGAGGAGAGGGGAGTTGGGAGGCTGGGAGAATGGAGCGAAGGGTTAAAGAAGTATAAATTTATAGTTGATAGTTGGTCGTGGAGATGTGGAGCGCAGCACAAGGAATGCAATTAGTATTAATATGATGGCTAGATGGAGGGCCAGGAGAGGGAGGAAGCAAATGGGGACATCGTTTTCTGAACTATATATATATATATATATATATATATATGTCTAACCAAAGTACTTGAAACTAATTTAAATATATAATTTTTTAAAAAAAGATAAAATATTAGTCAGTGGGTTTGGCGGTTCAGCTTGAGAGTTTCTTTCAGACAGTCAAGTAATTCCTGCCTTGACAGATTCCATTCATTGCCTACTTATGAACCAATCCCCTTCCTTTGTACCTATGAACTCAGACTGAATTTTCCTAAGACAGTGGCACTCTCTATCTTAGAGAAAATGGCACCAGCCCATACCCAGAAGAAAATATTAGATATATTTTATTGCCATAATGACAATTCTATTACATTTGATCAGTAATCGATTTAGGAAACGGCATGTAAGTCAACCTTGGACAGTTAGATGTGAGGTGGAATCCTTGGATTAGATGCAGTGGAGAGAGACCGTTCTGCGAAACATATTTATCTCAAAAAAATAAAAAATAAAAAAGGAATCCTGTGATGAGAAAGTTTAATTCCACTTGATCTTTTTACCTCAAAATGAATCAGTATTGGCATAGGGAGATATTGCCTGGAACATAGCAGGCATACGACCAAGAAGCAGCAAGCTAAAAGATTGAGGATGGCATAATAATAAAATAGAGATAACAGCTGCATCTAACTCGGAGTCTACATTCAGACTTATTATTTGAAATAATTTATTCTATTTGTTTCTTAAATTAAATCTACTATATACATCTGCTGCAGAAACCTACCCCCACTCCCTTTATAGAATCAGAGAAAGACGGGTAATCACTTTTCTAAGCCTCTTTAGCTGTTAGGGCATGGACATATAACCTAGTTGCAGCCACCAGCCAGATGCTGCTACCAGGATCTTGAATCTGGAGAGGGTGGCACAAAGAAGCAGGAAGGAGAGAATTCATGAGGTCTTCAGTGCTGGCAGCAGCTGTGTCTGCTCCATTTGGGGGCAGCAGATCTGCAGCACCATAGAAGGTTCAAGAGCATTGCTTCCCAGGCTTGCTGTAAGTGGGATTCCCTGCAGTCCTAATTACCTTTCTGCTCTTTGTCATTGCTTGCTTCCCAAGTGTTGTTCTTCAGCATATCTGGGCATCTAAGACCTTTCCCTTATCTTTTCAATACATTCCTTTTTTGCTAAAGTCAGTTGAAGTCAGTTTCAATCACTTGGAGAATCATTGTTGATATGTAAATATTCTTATGCCCAGTTCAGAAATATTTTGGGTAGAATTCATGAGCATGCATTCTGGAAAGATGCCACTGGTGTTTCAGATCATCAGCTCAGTTTGGAGCTTACTGGACAGGTGGCATTCAAGGCCACCTGAAAAATTGTTTCAATTTCTGTTTCGTGATTCATAAATGCAGATGTGGTGCCCATTTTCCAGGCCTTTAAAAAATTAGCTCTTGGTGAAACTCTGCAGTAAGCTAAATTTCCTTTAAAAGACCTTTCCTTCACTCCACTGGTTTCTCTTCCCATCCCCAGCCATCTTGCACTCAGAGGCTCACTTTCATCCTGCACAAGATACAAATCCTCCTCTCCTCCCTCCCTAACCAGAAGCCTTCTTTAGGACAGAAGGATCTGATCACAATCATTCCCTCTTAGTATGGAGGTAAGCCATTTTTCTTCTCTCAAAAAACACTGCATTTTTCTTTTTATCTCACTGTGGGGGAAAAATAAACACATTTTATCTGTAGGAGAATGTAAATATCACAAACATAAAATGAATGACTTTTATTTATAAAGTTTTATTCAAGAATCCAGGAAAATGGGAAGAAGTTTACTCACCCTACCTAAATATGTATAATGTAGGATTTCCTAAGATGGGGTATATATGTGACTCAATTCGAAACTGCTTTTAGATGGTTCAAACAGTTGCTTGATGAAATCAAGAATTAGTTGTTTATATTTTGAACCAAGACCAATAGATAAATTTAAGAAGAATATTTTTTTTGGCTCAAATGAAACTGGAGAAAATAGCTTTTACTTAATGCATTGATATTTGACAACAATAGATGCAAATCTCCAGAAAAGCTCATACTTCCCTTAATCATAGTCTCTCATACTTGGAAAGGAGTTGAAAGTTTTTCCACAGTACCCTCTCACTTGTTTAGAAGTTTGTTGTTGTTGTTGTTTTTCTAAAGAAGCTGCCAACTAGTAAATCTGTCTTCTGCATAGATATTATTATGTTTTTTTTATACTCTCAATAATCTTTTTAAGTTAAATGAAAGCTATGCATTAGAAGAGAACACCAAGCTTCAGAATGTTTAATTAGTTTATGATTATACAAATTGTTGATAAAAGAGTGGAATTAAAACTCATGTCCCAAAACTAAATGCTTTCTACTATTCCTTGCAGTCAAATTTCAAGAGCAAAAAAATTCAAGAGGTACCCCTGGGAGTGATAAGTTTTATGGAATAAGAGGATTGTAAGTAGAGGCCCCTATGTCTTCATGTATTTAATGATCTACTTTCCTGCTGAGAAATTAAACCTATTCCTTGAGGAACAGGGCTATGACTGGATTTTGGAAAGATACCCTGGTCCTCTGGGCAGAGCCTTGGGAGACCCCTATGTGCATAAATACATACTGCTTCTTGCTGAGATGAGTGTGTAAAGGGATTTAAGATAGCACTGCATCTTAATTATTTGTTTCCCAACATATATCCATGTCTCACACATAAACACTGATCGGTAAATATTTGTGGAGGCTCTCAGCCAAAGGCAGAGCTCCAAATAAGGAAAATAAAAACTGTAAAAGTGATAGCTTCCTGCCCTGTGCTATTCCATATCTGAAAGAATTTATATCAGCACAGATCTTTCATTTGCAGAATTTCAACTGTGCTGTATTTTCTAATTCAGCCTTAGAAAGATATGTAGAGTTTTACAGAATGAACACTACTTAAATAAAGTTGGAAATTAGGAAGAAATGTATCTAATATTATGGAGCTGGACATTCTGGTGTTAGTCCGCACTGTATGCAAGTAATTAATCTTCATGCTAAAGATTCTCTTAAATCTTTGTTTTTCTTTGTTATTAAATCTTTTATTTTTATTGGTATAATAAACCTTAGATAACGATAGGCAAATATATCTAAATAAACTTTGTAGAATAACTTATTCTTTAAAGCCCCACTTAAATTACTCAAAGGACTATCTTCTCTAGATCGTTGACTGCCTCACCAATCACAGATGGGGTTACCCTGAAGTATTGTGTCTTGTCTGCCTTACTGTCATGAATAAACTCTTGAGCAGGTTTTAAGAGAAGAAAATATAAAACCTCAATTAAAAATATATATATATATATATATATATATGGAGAGCATGGACTTGGAAAAATACAATTACTCAAGTTGGAAAAGAGCCAAGATATCAAGATTAACTATTATGCCAGAAGAAATTATATATCACTTGGGACATTTTTAATGATCACTTTTATTTCAGAATATCAGTGTCCGCTTTCAATTCTCAAGCCCCCATAGTGAGAAACACTACATAAAAAGAGTCATCTCAACTCCATTCGGTGGAGTGTGAAACAAAACTGACAGGCGGCCAACGTGCTTCAAGGACAGAGAGAGATTCTATGTTCTTGAGGACCATGGTATCTGCAAGAAAACAAAACCTAGTATCTCAGCGATGAGGCACCTTCTGGAAACTTACTCTCATGTGTCCACAGAATGTTATTGGTGATTTTTATTATTACAAATGTGTGCAGAAAAGATGATGTCTGGTGTCTCCTTTGTGCCTCCTTGGGATAAGCAGAGAAGGTGAGCATATTGAAGAAGAGCCCTTCTGTCAGACTCTACCATGCATTTATGTGGATCCAAAGGGACCTCCCTTTTGCACCCTGTCACCTTGTCATAGAAGTATATGATGAGACTTTAAAAGGCCACCTTGAGGAATAAGAAGTATTTATCGTAGGCCCTATTGGAAGAGTTCCATAAAACAAAAGCAAAGTTCCTGAGAGACATCAGGGGCTGAACTGAAAGTTATAATTAATATGGAAAGGGGATTTAAAGATACATTTCATCTGGAAAATTGTACCTTGGGAAGATTATGTTTGGCAAATAATGACTGTAATTCATGCAGGGTACAAAGTCGCTGCTGTGTGATTTCGGGTGACCTTATATGTAATTGCAGAAGGAAAGTAATGAGCCTCACCAATTGTTAGCCACAAAGGATAAGAAAAAGAAAGATTGTTTGCATTGATTATATGTATTGAATCATGTGGGGAATTCATAATATTATTCCAAATTTGTTCACAAAGGGTTGTGTTAGCTGATATAAGAACAGGATCCCATAGGATGGAATATTCACAGAGGAACCTCCACAGGCACAAGGGAAGACATGAAGCTCAGTAAATAGGAGACTCCATGTGCACAACACAAGTCTCCAGGGAAGGTCAGAATAACAGCTGATTTAGAGGTGCTGAAGCAGAGATTGCAGGCCAAGATGGATAGCCGAGAATCTGCACTCTGGAGACATGGCGGTGGACAAGGTGAGACCCGATGGGAGTGACACAGACTGAGAAGACCTGCCTCTGCAACCACATGGCTACTGAGAACATCTTTTCAGAGATGGCAAGAGTGCATATTATAGGCACCTCAACTTGGCTTAATGTTAGATCCCCAAAATTAATAAGATAACTGCCTATGTGGCCCAATTTAATAGGTAAGTAGATAGGAATTCTCTGCTAAGCGTTCACTAGCATTTATTTTTCATATGCCGTATTATTTTTAAATTTTCTAGTTTCATAAATAATAAAAACAAATTTAGCATCAAATAATACAAATATCTTATTAGAAGCAAATGAAAAAAATGTATTAAAGACTTCTCAGACAATTGCAAAGATGATAAATATTAATTTAATCATCTCCAACCCCAAAATTATTTCAAAGCTCTCGTTTTCTTTTTTTTATAATAAACATCTATTACTCACATGTTTTTAAAATCATCATTATCTAAAAGGAAATTTCACATATTGAATGAACTAGACATGTAAATTTTAGATTCAATACTGTCTTAAATTCAATACTTTCTCACATATTTGGTTACAAAAAAATTATGATCTGTCTCTCATTTATGGATATATATATTCATTCTCTTCTTAGGTTTATAATATGGATCTGTATGAAGCCAGATCTTGTCTCCATACTAATATTTGTACTCTCTGTGTCTCTCATTCAGGTAGATAAATTGGTTTGACAACAGATCCATGTATGGAAATTAGAATTAACCTAAAGAATAAATATTGTGGATCTTTTTCTTCAACTCCATGTTATGAAGATAAATGACAAGCTATATTTTAAGATCCAGTTAAATACCAGTTTTTCACCAAGAGTTAAGACAGACATATAGTTTGATGTCAAGCATAATAATAATATCATCGTGCATTGAATGCTGGTGATATAATGCTAACTATAAGAATGGAATATCATACATAAAATACAGTATTAATTATAAAAATATTCTATATAGAGTGTATATATACCAAAGATTAATAATAGTTATCTAGGGACATATGATAATGGTTGATAGTGATTTATTTCATTATTAATTTCTACACTAAACTTTTGTACTTAAAATATATAGAGGGCAAAAATACAATTTATAAAAAATAGTAACTTGTGAAAACTACTTTGATTTGTACCACAGACAGTTGGTCTTTAAGATGTTTTCAAGGCTATTAGATCTCAGATTTCTCAGATTAAATAATTCATTTATAATGAAAGCATGGCATATAATATGAATTTAATATGTCCTTGTTCACTGCCTATTATGTTATAGTTGCATACTCAAAAAATAGTAATACAACATTTCAAAATACCCAAATGATAGACAAATTCTTATACTGCTACTCAATTTAATGGAGTTACAAGAGAATAAGTTCCCACGTCACCATCTTCCTTTTCACAGACCGGAATGTTCAGCCTAGCACTCAAAAAGTATTTTTAGAAAACTAGATAAAAAGAAAAAGAAAGCAAATATCTATTAGTGTCAGGCTGACACATTTTTTAAGTGCTAATAGAAGCTATTTGCAGTTATCAGTTTGGAATTTACATCTATTCAAGACTGTATTTAGAAAATGAAATAAATTCACTTAACTATAAATACTCTGAAACTAACCGGCAGATAGATAAAAAATTAGAAGTATTCCAACCATTTACAAACCAGACTTATTCTCTTAGACAGTAATATACTCATTGCTAAAAGTTTAAATGTTACCACTAAATGTTCCTTAAAAAGTGTGTTCTCTCAACAAACCAAAAAATGTCCCAATTAATAAACAAATAGCAGTTGCTTCTTCTATTGACATTACTACATATCAGTTTACTTAATTGCTCTAACTGTGAACTACTGGAGCATTAGCAAATACATCAGATATTCACTGAACTCATTTTTTGTGCCAATGTTGTGAGCTGTTTAGAATACAGAAGTATTCCTGCTGTAACTGTACAGCTCTTTATAACTGAGGACTCATCATACTTGCAACCTATCTCTTCTTTCTGGAAAATCAGAGGAGGCTCAGTCCCCAAAACCCATAATTGACACCAAACGTACAGAAAAAGACATAATTACTAACATTAAACACTTTCAATCTAATTAAAATGATAAAATAATCAACCTAGATAGACTCATCAGTGTAAGAATGGGTAGGGGCCTTAGAGATGATTTTCTAGTTGACAATTGCCAGACATTGGTCTGAAGGTTTGTCTGAAGTTTAGGTTATTTCTGTAAGAATCACTGGGAAGCTAACTGAAAATACTGATTATTATACTTAAACATCCTGATAATCGTTTTGATAAAGAATTCACTGATGTTATCACTTTAGACCCTAGAAAGACCTTTGGAATTTTCAATTAAGTGAGCCATTACATTCCCATTTCCATATAAAGCAGTTTTATTTACTTATTTATTTGTATTAAATTTATTGGTGTGACATTTGTTAATAACATTTAAACTTCAAGTGTACAGTTCTGTAACATATTACCTGAACATTGCATTGTGTGCTCATCATACACAGGTTAGTCTCCCGCCATCATCACATATTTGACCTCTCCTCTCACCCTTCTTCTCCTCTGGTACCCTTCATACTGTTTGTGTCTGAGTTTGTTTGTTTTGTGTGCTACTTTAAGTTTATGTCCCATATATGAATGAAATTGGATAGTTCTTGTCCTTTTCCATCTGACTTATTTTACTTAGCATGATATTCCCAAGATCTACCCATGTTGTCACTTGCGGATGACAGTGTATTCATCCTTTCTTATGGCTGAGTAGTATTCTATTGTATTTATGTACCACATTGTCTTTATCCAATCATCCACTGAAAAACACTTTGTTGGCTACCATGGATAATTCTGCAATGGATATAGAGGTACTTATATCTTTATGAATAGATGTTTTTAATATTTTGAAGTACATATCTAGAAGAGGAATTTCTAGGTCATATGGTAACTCTATTCTTAATTTTTTGAAGAACCTCTATATTGTTTTCCACAGTATTTGCACCAGTTTACATTCCTACCAACAAAGTACGCGGGGTCTTTATTTTTCCCCAAATGCTCTCCAACACTTGTTTCTTTTTTGCCTTATTGATAAAAAATAGCCATTCTAACAGGTATAAGGTGGTATCTCATTGAGATTTTGATTTGTATTTCTCTTATTGCTAGTGAAGTCGAACATCTTTTCATGCATCTCTTGGTCATTTGTACGTCTTCTTGGGGAAAGTGTCTGTTCAGACCCTCTAGCCCATTTGTTTAATTGTGTTGTTTGTGTTTTTGTTGTTGTTGTTGTTGTCATTTAGTTGTACGAGTTCTTTATATATTTTGGATATTGTTGGGTATTATTGGCAAATATCTTCTCCCATTAGATTGGTTGCCTTTTTGTGTTGTTGTTGATGGTTTCTTTTGCTGTGCAGAAGCTTTTTAGTTTGATATAGTTCCATTTATTTATTTTTGCTTTTACTTCCCTTGCCTTTAGGATCAACTTCATAAAAGCCTCTCTGAGACCAAGGCTTATAAGTTCAGTACTTATGTTTTCTTCTACGTATTTTATTGTTTTAGTTATTATATTTAAGTCTTTAATCCATTTTAGGTAAATTTTTATGTATGGTGTCAAATAGCAGTCTAGTTTTATTCTTGCCAGTTTTCCCAACACCATTTATTAAAGACACCTTTCTTTCTCCACCATATGTTTCTGGCTTTTGTGTTGCCCATATACATGTGAGTTTATTTCTAAGCCAGTTTTATATAGGTTTCTTATAACCAAGAGCCCACAATATTTCCAAGAGGCTATTTTCATCCTCAAAAAAGGAATTCTTTTCAGAATTTGTGATTTGTTCACTTTTGCATCTCAATTCAGTGATCAACATTTACAAAGTACTAAAGCCATGTTTCCTGAACTGTACTGAGATTATGTGCAATCATTGAGAGCATGATTCAGAATAAAAGGGCATTCGGTGTTTAGACTAGGGTATATCGTGCAGTATTACATAGTTTAGAAAGAGGAGGTAACGAGTATTTATGGAAGTGAGGATACTGGTTCTTTTTAACTAAAAACATCTGTATAGATTTGATAAGTTTTGAAGTACAACTTGATATACAGGGAAAAATAGAAAGATGAGAAGATATTATGATATAATAAAGAAATAAAGGGGCATTCTATCTCTGTGCCATCTTATGGAAGTTGACCCAGTGAAGCACTTGAGTGAGCAGTGATGGAAAACATTGAATACATATGGGAGGACAGCAATATTAGGGCTTTAAAAGCTAAAGAAGTGGATATGGAGAGTGTGAAGGAGCTTGGGAGAAGGCTTAATAGAGATGATGCCTTTGAAGGACTGGGTTAAACAGACTTTGGAATAGGAAAACAAGCTGAAACGACTTGGGCTTTCTTAGAACTCTAGATTTGTTATTAAAATCTTGTTAGTAAAGTTTTTTAGTTCTGTGTCTTTTAAAGAAATGAATTCCACCAAAGGTACAGATGTCTTCGGTAAATATTCTGAAAGTGGATAAAATTGCCTTAGTCAGCTATTAATCTAGCATAGTAAATAAATAAATAATAACTAAATAAATAAATTACAACCTGAAATTGTACCCCTAATTTGCTTATTAAATATAATTGGATATGCCAATATCTCCTGGAAATTGTCCTTAATTAAGTAAATGAGGCCAGAATAAACAAATAAATGCACATGAACATTGTCCTTAATGATTGGTTTCCTGGCTTATACAGCATCAACTGCAAAAGGGGAAAAAAATTGGTCAAATATACATGTTTTAATATATTTATTGCAATGAATCAGGCTTCCATTCATTCTCTAGGAAAATATATTGAAGTTGTAGTTAGAGAGTAATAAAGAGCAGGTGACAGGCATGATAAAGAAATTAAGAGATATGGATAGAGTCTTGTTGACAAAAATAAAAAAGGAGTAAAGAGGAAAATCAGAGGATGAGAGGTAACTTAAATAAGATGTGAAATTACTCTAAATATTGTTAATATTAAAAAGATTTGTTAATACAAAATGAAGCCATGTGTGAGAATCTACAAAGTAATTTTTAAAATTACTTAAAATATTGTGCAACAGAAATGACTTATAGAAATGTCATATCAAGAAAAATATATAAAAATTGAGAGGTTTGTTGATTTTGTTGTTAAGATTACAACCTGTGGTTAAAATATGGCAGAAACATTACCTTTCTATTCTTCTTTCTCTTCCTGGGAATTTGACAATAAAATAAGTAAGATGACAATGATAGATAAATAGATGAAAGGGAGATTTAAAAACAACACTTGTCCTATTTTCAATTAAAAAAAACTGAAGAGTTAAAAATTCTATAAAGATTGGTAGAAGACATAAAGGAGAGGAATAGGAAAGCTAAGAGCCCAGTGGTTACAGATTTTAGACCTGTCATTAAAATCCTAAAAGTAGGGTAAAACTGAAATACTGAAATACAACAGCTATATCTCATTCCTAAAATGATTGGAACTAGGGCAGGAATTAGCCATATATAAATTAGTTAGAAGCCAAAATGGACAGGTTGAGAGAAGGGGAATATTAGAAGTGCCATGTTGAGTGTCTAGAGGACCTAGCAACAGGCAGCAGTTATCATAAAGTTTCAGCAAAAAATACTCTGTGGATGAGAGATTTCTTTGAAGTGTTTTGTCTATGTCTCTTATTTGCAGTGCCCGGTGTCTGATGAGTACAGGACTAGTGGCAAAAATATTCTAGAACACAGTACTACACAATATGAAGTTACTTAGGCAGTCTCACAAGAGAGCTATGTTGGCAAGAAGCAATCTTTCTTAGGCAGCAAAGAGAGACCATTCGGGTTATAAGAACTGTTTGGGTCCTAAAACCTCCCAGATAGCTAATAATAAAAAATCCAACAGAGTAAAAAAAAAAAAAAATAGTCATTTGAAAATACATAAAAAAATAACAGCATAGAAAAATTAACCAAAAGATGAATCCCAATCAAGAAAAAAATTTACAACCATAAAACATTCAATGAATCTGTTATCTTTCTGATAGACCACAAAGAATGAGTGAAGGAACAAAGAGATAACAAGACAATGAGGAATTGGACTGTGAGAAAAAGAGAAGCAAGTAGAAGGAACTATTGTAACAAAAAATAAGACAAAAGATTCATAAAGAGAACATATAGTTGTAAGCATAATGAAGGGTTTAGAGAAATGAATAAAATAAAAAAATAACAATTTAAATAATTCAAGAATACATTTTCTATCTATCATATGTATATACATATATATATGTATATATAAAGGGAGAAGTTACATGTTAGAAAGGAAATAAAACTTCTTGTTATTTTCAGATTAAGTAATTTAGAGTACATACTAAGTCCAAAGAAATAACAGTTACATTGTTAAAAGTAATCATAATTTATCAGATTTGATGAGTAAAATCAAAGTATAAAAATTAATTTTATTGTTATACACCAGCTCTTATAAGTTAGATAAAAAATGTTTTTGTGTATAGGACTTATAATAGCGTAAAATTGCCAAGTATACATTAATGTGTCTCATTAAAAATAGCAGTACTGAGAGCAACATGAGAGATAGTGAATATCAAATATTAAACCTCACCTAAATATATGAGAGATATACATTGTTTGTAGATTGTACAAATTATTATTGAATAGAAAGCAATTCTTTCTATATGGTTTATTGATTCAATGAGATTCTGATGGAAAAAAATGACATTTATTTATGTAGGTATGCTTGTCTATACAGCAACATCTACATTTTATATGGAAATGCAAAAAATCTAATTATGCATATTATTCTTAAAAGAATAAAATGAAAGAATTGCACTACCAAATATTAATATTCATAACAAAGTCATAGTAATTAAGAAAAATAAATACTGGCATGAGAATAAATAAATTGACCACTGGAACAGACTGAAAAGTCTTGAATAGACAAACAAAAATAAATAGTAGATATATAAAGAAGTGGCAGGTTAGAGCAATGGATGAGATAGTATTGATTTGTTATTTTTTCCCCAATAAATGATAATAATCAAAACAGCATGGTACTAACATAAAAACAGATATTTTGATCAATGGAACAGAAGAGAGAGCCTAGAAATAAATCCATGTCAATATGCTCATTTAATATATGACAAAGAAGGCAAGAATACACAAAGGTGTAAAGTCTCTTCAAGCAATGGTGTGGGAAAAACTTGACAGATATATGCAAAAAAATGAAACTGACCACTTTCTTATACCATATTCATGAATAGACTCAAAATGAATTAAAGACTTAAATGTAAGACTCGAAACCATAAAACTTTTAGAAGAAAACAGGCAATAAACTCTCTGATATTGATTCTAGTAATTACTTTTCAGGTATATATCTTTGGACAAGGAAAACAAAAGAAAAAATGAACAAATGGGATTACATCAAACTAAAAAGTTTTTGCACAGCAAAGGAAACCATCAACAAAATTAAAAGACAATTGACTGAGTGGGAGAAGATATTCGCCTCTGATACAACTGATAAAGGGTTAGTATCTAAAATATATAAAGAATTCATACAACTCAACAACAAAAAAACAAAGAATCGAATTAGAAAAATAGGCAGAAGACTTGAATAGGTATTTCTCCAAAGAGAAAATACAGATGGCCAATAGACATATGAAAAGATGCTCAAGATCATTATTCAGAGAAATGAAAATTAAAACCACAATGAGGTATCTCCTCACACCTGTCAGAACGGCTATCATCAATAACTCAAAGACCAATAAGTGTTGGCAAGGATGTAGAGAAAAGGGAAACCTCATACATTGTTGGTGGGATTGTAAATTGGTACAACCACTATGGAAAACAGTCTGAAGTTTCCTCAAAAAATTGAAAATGGATCTACTTTTTGACTCAGCAATTGTACTTCTGAGTATTTATCCAAAGAAAACCTAAACAATAATTCATAAAGATCTGTGCACCCTTATATCCACATCAACGCTATTCACAATAGCCAAAATATGGAAGCAACCTAAATTCCCACCAATAGATGACTGGATAAAGAAGCTATGGTTCATATGTACAACAGGATATCACTCGGCCATAAAAAATAAAATCCTATTGTTTGCAATGACATGGATAGATCTAGAGGTTATTATGCTTAGTGAAATAAGTCAGACAGAAAGATAAATATTATATGTTTTTGCCTTTATGCAAAATCTAAGGAACAAAAAGAACAAACTAATCAAAAACACACTCATAAATATAGAGAGCAATCGGGTAACTGCCATAGGGGAGGAGCTTCAGGGGCTGGGAGAAAGGGGTGAAGAATTAAAGAAATTCAAATTAATAGTTGACAGTTGGTCATGGGGATGGGGAGCACGGCATATGGAATGCAGTCAGAAGTAAGGTAATGGCTATGTGTAGAGCCAGATGAGTAGTAAAGTATTCAGGGGGATAATCTCATAAACTATATAAATGTCTAAAGAGTGTACTGCATACTTAAAAACTAATTAAATAAAAAAAAAATAAATAAGATAAAACTTTTAAAATGATAATGGGAAATAAAGTATCTCTATTTTTTAATAAAATAAATTTTGATCCCTTCTTACAATACTAAAATCCAGCTTCAGTTGGATCACAGACTTAACTATGAAATGAGCAATCATGAAGCTTTTAGAAAACAATGAAGGAGAATATCTACATGGTCATAGACTGGATAAGAATATTTTAAGCAAGGTTAACTCCTAACCTAAAGAAAATATTAGTAAATTATACTACAATAAAAATAAAATTTTGAATTTTAAAAAATTAAAAAGAGTGTGAATATAATATACAAATAACATATGGAGATCTACACAGGCGATGGCATAAAATGAAACCAATAGATATTCGTTAAAGGAAAACTATCTTTATGACTCCCTAATGTCAACAATAAGTATATGAAAAAGTGTTCAGTCACATCAATAATAAGAGATGTAAAAATTTAAATTACAGAGGAATATCACTGCATACAGATTGTCAAAAATATTTTATAATTAAAAATAAAATAAATTCTGACAATATCTAGTGTTAAGGAAGGAAAATGTATGGTAATGAAATGTATGGTATCATACATACATATATATAGATAACCTAACTATTCAATTGTTAGATAGTATTCAAAAGAAACTTATGAGCCTGCACATGAAGACATGTGCACAAAAATGTTTATAAGAACATAGTGCCCAGAGCTCAAAGCAATTCATCTGCAAATTCTTTAGGAACAGAATAGATAAATTGTAGTGTATACATAATATGAAAAATATAAGCAAAAAAAACAAAACAAAACACAGCTACCTGCAAGAACACTAATGGATCTTACCAATATAATAAAAAGACATAAGAAATCACATGCAATATTTATATAAAATTAACAAACATGTGTAACTAAGTTTTAATGCTTAAAAATGAAAAAAATAAGTGGAATAACTATGAAGAAAAACAAGGAAATAATCAAGTAAATAATGTGAAACCATTTCTTTAGCATGGTTATTTTATCATGTTTAAAAAGATATATCTGCTGTGGTCCTTTACTATATATATATATATATATATATATATTAAAGTGAAAAGGGCAATTAATAAAACAACTGAAAATAATACTAGAATTAACATATTATATAATAGTATTATAAAATGATATTTTATAATAAGATTAGAATTTTTCTTTTTTAAATCCAAGAGTGAATAAGTACTTTCAAATGTTAACAATCAAGAAATAGACTAATCAGGGAATATTTTATTAATTATATAAATATTTAACCACCAGATGTCATATATCTGAAACTAATGAAATATAATTTTGAATGTCAACTATAATTGAAAAATAAAAATAATAAAAAATTAATTAAAAAATAGAGACACAGCTTGTTATTACAGCTACAATGATTGCCACCCAAATTAAGCACACACACACACACACACAAACACTGTAGCGTACATATTTATACATACACACAATTAAAATAATTTGCCTGTGTAGTTGAATGAAAATCTATTGTTTTGTCAAAACTTGTTTTTATTATTTGACTTGATATTATATGTAGGATCAGCTTTGATGATTTTTTACTCACAAGTTTAAAGAGAAAACAAAAGTAATAAGTTATGGAGAATGACTATAGCTAACAATACTATATTCTATATTAAAATTTGCTAAAAGAATCAATTTTATGTTAAGTGTTATTACCACACACACACATGATAATAATAAAGGGAGCAGTAGGAAACATTGGGAAATGATGGATATGTTTAAGACCTTGACTGTGGTGATGATTTCATGGGTGTATACTTCCCAAACTTATCTAGTGTGTACATTAAATATTCCCAGCTTTTTCCATGTCAATTATTCCATGTCAATTCTTCAAATATTTCCATGTCAAATATTCCGTGTCAATTATTCTTCAATAAAGGAGCTAAAAAATAAAAGAAAATACTAAACAAAATAGGAAACAAACAAAATAGGAAAAAATAACAATAATTTGGAAGGCTTCAGACAAGAAGAAACTGAATATATGAGAATAATCCAAACTTAGATAGCAAACTTAAAATAATAACTTCACTGTGTCTATCTGCTACAGTTGCACTCAACCTTGCTTCTTTAAGAAATATTGATGCTCCATCAACCTGTGTGTACTTCAGCAAGCTGAGTATTTGGAATATATATGCCTAGAAGCATGCTCTGGCAACATTTTAGAGGCATGATAATCATTCAAATAAATTTGCTGATTCATGAGTATCTTTATTTTCTCTTGCATCTCATGATATGAATAAGAGTTGCATTAGTTATTTATTGCTATGGAACAAATTACTCCATAATGGCATAAAACGATATGTATTATAGATTTTGTGGGTCAGAAATCTGGGCACAGTCTACCTGAATGTATCTTGATTCAGGATCTCTCACAAGGCTGCAATCAAGTTGTTGGTTATATAACTTTGTGGAATCTAGCTTTGAGCTGCAGTTATCTCAAAGCTAGATTCCACAAAGAATTCTCTCCCTAGCTTGCTTACTTGGTTCTTGGAAGAATTCTAGTCCTCACAGATTGCTAGTTGAGAGCCTTGGTTCCTAACTGGTGTTGACTGGAGATCTCCTTCAGGTCATTGCAGTGAAAGCCTCAGCACAGGGCAGCTCACAACACTCCAACTGTCTCGCTTTCCAATAAATTAGCTAGAGACTAGAGAGAATAACCAATATGAAAACCAATAAGAGAGACAACCTTCCAAATGGGAGAATGTATTCGCAAATAATGCCTCCAATAAGGGTCTAATATCCAAAATATATAAAGACCTTATATAACTCAACAATAAAAAATCAAACAATCCAATTAAAAAAATGGGCAGAGTATCTGAACAGACGGTTCCCCCAAAAAGATATATAAATGGCCAACAGATATATAAAAAATGCTTAACGTCACTAGCTTAGGGAAATGCAAATCAAAACTACAATGAGATACCATTTCACACATATTAGAATGTCTGTCATCATCAGGACAAGTAATAACAAGTGTTAGAGAGGGTGTGTGCAAAAAGGAACCCTCATACACTACTGTGTGGTTGCAAATTCATACAATCACTATGGAAAACAATATTGAGTTTCCTAAAATAACTAAGACTTGAATTATCTTATGATCCAGCAATCCCTCTACTGGGTATTTACCCAAAAATCTCTAAAACATTTATCTGCAAAGGTATATGTACCCAGTGTTTATAGCAGCATTATTCACAGTGGCCAGGACTTGGAAGCAACTGAAGTGTTCTACAATAGATGATTGGATAAAGAAGATATGGTACATATAAACAATGGAATACTATTCAGCTATAAAAAAGATGAAATACTGCCATTTGTAACAACATGGATGAATCTTGAGATAATGATGCTAAGCAAAATAAGTCAGATAGAAAAAGTTAAAAATAATATGATTTCACTCATATGTGAGATATAAAACTGAAAGCAACAAGCTAACATGGCAAACAAACAGAGACTCATGGACACAGATTATGGATATGTGGATATCAGAGGGAAGGGGCATAAATAGGGGTGAGAGGGGTCAAATATTTGATGATGAAAGTAAATCTAACTTTGGGAAGTAAACACTCAATGCTATATACACACACAGACACACACACACACACACACAAACACACACACACACGTGATATACTGTTGAATTGTACACTTGAAACTTACTTGATTTTATTAATCAATGTCACCCCAATATTTTTAATAAAAAATAAAATGACAAAAAAATGACAAAATAAAATTGTAAGTGACTTCCCATAATTTTTGCTGTGTTATATACATTAGATGATAGTTACTAGGTACAGGCTATATTTAAGACGAAGAGATTGAGCAAGGGCATCAATGCCAGGAGGTGGGAATCCTGGGAACCATCTTAGAAGCTGCTTCCACAGCATTACAGAACACTTAATGATCACCCCAAAAGATAGTGTGGTTGAATGGAAGATTGCGAATATGTGCTATTTCATCATTAATACCAAAGGGCTTTTGCACTGATGATAGTTTCCTCAATATTGAGAACAAAACAAAACACTGGCACAACTGAGCATCCATTGTGCACTAGTCTCTATGCTAAGTAGTTTCCCATGTGCTAATTGTTTAATCCTCACAACCATCTTGTAAATATTATTTTCCCCATATTACAGGCAAAAATGTCGAGGATCTAAGAAGTTCAATAATGAGCCCAAAACGTAACAACAAATAAGTGTGAATGATTGTTTAGCTCCAAGACTTTTGCATTGAGCATAATTATTTTTTCTCTCTTATTACAGATATGAGCTCAAAATTAGAATGCCTCAGCAGTACTCCTTCTCTCTTTTGTTCCTCACTGCTACACATCCAGACGTTGTCACACTGAAAGACAAAATCTGCTGACGGGTTGAGAGATTTCAGCACATTGCTGTAGTATACTGTTCTCGGATAAATATATTAGCACATTTCTCCCTCTACTTATTTCTATACAAAATTTATTCTGTTTCTGTCCACATTTATGCAAATGTGAATAAAGCCTTTCATGGGAGTCACCTTTTATTGCTGCTATATGTCTTCTTTCTGCCTATAGTTCTTCCCCTATAGAAATAAATATTTTACTCACTTGGCCATCTGAGCAAGTATTTTCTGCCTGACACAATATTTCTACTTTTTTTAAAATATACATCAAAAGTGTGGATTTCATGTAAATTAATATATTTTGGGGGCATTATGTCATTCCTCAACAGTGAAGCAGGTTTCTAGTGAAAAATGAAGGAAAGGATGCTCTCAAGAAAACTACTAATAAGTTGGAGATAAGAGTTGTCTTGACAACAAATCTCTGAACTAGAAAATGAAGCACATTCTTTCCTCATGACAGCTTCTTTACAAAATCTAAACATTTAAATTAATGGGTAATGAATGAGCTTAATGGCAGATATTTGGTTAATCACCACCTCATGAGCAACGTTTCAGCATCTGTGAGCAGGACTTTGGAGGCCTAATAACCTTAGAGTGGGTCTTGGCAATGAAAGTTACCTGTGAACTCTTGAACAGTTTTCTTAACATTTGCCAAATTTTTAATCCTCAACTATATATAATTAGAAAGGTTTTTATGGAGGAGAGGCAAAAAAAAAAAAATGGTATAGATGATAGAGGCTCTGTTCATCCTTCTGGTGACCAAATCAAAGTTATGACAGAAACAAGGAGCGGCAGCAAGGAAAAATCACCTGGGATGAAAAAGCCATACAACTAAAGAGAAATCTAAGAAAGCACCCTGCAAAGGCAGAAGATAGGACGGGACAAGGACACCGGGCTACCTGGTCTCAAGCAGGTGAGTGAGACTGAGGCTGTGGCAGCGGCAGACGCTTCTTAAAGGGGCCACATCCACGAGCAGATTTTCGAGGTGGTGGACCTGCTCGCTCCGAGCACCAGTGCTGATTTGGCTGCACACAGGGGACACCAGGGATTTACAGGGAGACATTGTTAGAATGAGGGCCAAAGCGAGTCTTGCTTGGTACAGAAGTGCCAGCAGTATCCATTGTTTCCTGTTGAGCCCTCCTCCCTCCCAGGGTGTGGACAGAGCACCACCATAGCCCCAAAGTCATCATACTGGATAACAGAAGTTGCTCTGCCCAGAGGATTCCCTGAAACTCCATCTCTCCAACTCGTGGCCCCACTCAAGCCATATCCAGGTATATCCTCAGCGAATCAGGTGCTCCTAGACTTACACTGGAGGCAGCTGGCCTTGTTTTCTGGCCTTTTTGAGGCAACTATAAGCACAGCATCTGTGGATTGCTTGCTGAATCTTAACAGGTGGCTCCGGAGGGGTAGAGGCTTGGGCTAAATTTGGCCTGCAGCTCAACTCTTCTCAGGACTATGCCACTGGACACCTACTTCACAAATCCACACTAATAACACTGGGAGACTTAGGAGCTTTGCTTAGTACATAGAAACAGACATGGAAGGAGAGCCAAAATGGGAAAATGAAGAAGCAGAATCCATATGAGAGAAGAGAATAGAGATCAGATATAATGGAGTCAAGCAATCTAACAGATGCAGAGTTCAAAACAGTGGTTATAAAGATGCTCAATGAATTTTTGGGAAGTGTAGAGAACTTCAACAAAGAGATAAAAAACATAAAAGTGGAAATTGAAATTATAAAAGAGAACCAGTCTGAAATGAAGAACACATTATATAAGATGAGAAGTATATTAAATGGAATAAACAAAGGAATAAACAAAGTGAATAAAGAAGAATATCAAATGCCTTATCTAGAGGATGGAAAAGCCAAGGACATGCAATCAGAACAACAAGAGATAAGATGCCAAGACTATAAAAATAATTTAAGGAGAATATGAGACACTATTAAGGGTCCAAATATCCGTCTGATATATATAACTGAAGAAAATCAAGATGTTGAACAGTTGTTTGAAGAAATAATGCTGGAAAACTTCCCAATCTGGCAAAATAAAAAAAAAGAAAAAGAAAAAAAAGACATAAAACTCCAGGAATCTCAGAGAATTCCAAAAATCAGGGATCCAAAGAGGCCCACACCAAGACATATCATAATTAAAATGCCATAGTTTAAATACAAAGAAAGAATATTAAAAGCAGTAAGAGAAAAACTTAGAGCACCCATAAGACAGGCAGCTGATTTCTCCAAAGAAACTATACAGGACAGAAGGGGTTGGCAAAAAATATTTGACAGAGTGAAGACCCAAGATCTACAACCAAGAATAATTTATCCAGCAAACCTATCATTTAGAGTTGAAGGACAGATAAAGAGCTTCCCAGACAAAAATAAGCTAAAGGAATTTAACACCACCAAGCCTCAGTATTACAGGAAATGTTGGAGGGACTTCTTTAAGAAGAAAAGACATGTATCAAAAACAGGAATGAAGAATGGTAACAACTACATTCCTATCAGTGAGTACCTTAGATGGAAAAGAATTAAGTGCTCCAAAAGATAGAGTGGCTGAAAGATTAAAAAAAACAAGACCCCTACATATGAAAAGGAAAGGGTTGGAAAAAAGATATTGCTTTGATGGACTTAAAAGATATTTAAGTCAGACAGAGAAAGATAAACACTATTTGATTTCACTGATATGCAGAATCTAAGTAATAAAAAGAACAAACTAATCAAAAACAGACTCACAAATATAGTGGACAATTGGTGACAGACAGAGGGGAGGGAAGTTTGGGGGACTGGGAGAATGGGGTGAAGGTTAAAGAAGTACAAATTAGTAGCTGATACATGATCATGGGGATGGGGAGCACAGCATAGGGAATGTAGTTAGCATTAATACATTCGCTACATGGAAGGTCAGGGGAGGTAGGGAGCAATTGGGGGATCATTTTACAAACTATATAGGTGTCTAACCAATGTACTGTATACTTGAAACTAATTAACATAAATAAATTTTAAAAAGTTTTTATGATAATTAAATGGTAATGCGTGTAGATCATTTATCATGGTGTGAAGTATATAGTCAATGTTCTATCTTAAAAAGTTATTATTGTTGTTATTAATGTTGATGATATACCCACTTTATATTTTTGTTACTTTCCTCACACTATCCCCTAGCAGTGCTTTTCTTACATTCACTTCTCATTAAACAAATGCTTATTAAGAACTTGGAGACTGACAGGCACTCAGCCAGGAATAACTAATATTGAATAATTCAAGCGCCCTACCACCATGAAGCTCCCAGGTGAGTAGAAGAGAAAGATTTGCAAAGCACCAGTTATTGAAACATAGAATGCAGAAGAAAAAAAATGTCCTATTCTCACCAAGAGAAATTGATATTCTGAATGTTAACCTTAGATAATAACTGTCAACAATTTCAGAAAGAGCCAGAGAAACAAACAGAAAACAGTTTCAAAGATAGTAGATAGTAATCCAACTATATAATCACTTTAAATGACAATTGTCTGAACGTACAAACTAAAAGACAGATTATCAGAGAGCATGAAAAAAAAAAAGATTAGCTGAATGCTGCCTATAAGAAATCGGTTACTCTATCATTTATTTATTTATTTATTTATTTATTTATTTATTTATTTAAATTTTATTATCGTGGCATAGATTAACAAAATCCAGTAAGTTTCAGGTGTACAATTCAATAGTAAGATATATATATATATATATCGCCTTGTGTGTCCACTGCCCATAATTAAATTTCTTTCTGTCACCATATATTTAACCCCTTTTTACCCTTTTTACCTCCCCTTTCCCCCTACTTCCCTATCCTCTAGGACCTCAAGATAATAATGCTAAATGAAATAAACTAGACATGAAAAGTTGAAAACCACATGATATCACTTGTATGTGAGATATAAACCTAAAAGCAACAAACAGGACAAACAAACAGAGACTCATGGACATGGACAATAGGCTAGTGAAATTGGTCACTTTAAATATAAAGACTCAGGTAAAGTAAAAGTAAAGGGAAAAACAAAAATACCATGTTAATATTAATCAAAAGTAAGCTTGAGTTATTATGTTAATTTTACATAAAGCATTTGTCAGAACAAGGAAGGTTATAAGGAATATAAAGAATTATGTAATAATAAATAAATTAATTAATGATACAAGAGGATATATAAACCCTAAATGTGTATGCACCTCACAGTAGAGTATCAAAATATTTTAGGCAAAAAGCTATAGAACTAAAAGGAGAAATATATAAATCTATTATTATAGTTGGAGACCTCGATACATCTCTGTAAGTAATTTACTAATAAAACAAGCAGAAAATTAGTAAAAAGATGTAGATGACCTGAACTACATTATCAATATACTGGACCAAACTGATATCTGGAATACTCCATCCAAAACCAGCAGAATACACATTCTTGTTAAGTTCACATGGAACAGTCATCAAGACCATATTCTGGGACATAAAGCACACTCTATCAAAGGCAGAAGAAAGGATAACAATACAAAGCATGTCTTCAGAACACAGTGAAATTAAGCTTGAAATCAATAACAGAAAGATAACTAGAAAATCTGCAACTATTTGGAAATTAAATATACTTCTAAATAACATATTGGTCAAAGAAGAGTCTCATGAGAAATTTAAACAATATTTTGAACTAAATTAAAATAAAATACAATTTACCAAAATTCAAGAATGCATCTAAAGCAGTGATTAGATGAAGAATGCATGTGTCTGGGATCCAAGTGGCTTAAAACACTATTTATTTTACCATTCCTCCCAATAAACCACTGGACGACTTTCGCTTCCCATATCCACAGCTCTGGGTTCTGCAGAGTTAGGAGCTCTGGTCTGGAAAGGGAGTGCACTCATTCAAAGGAATATAGCTAGATTCTCATAGAACTATAAAGGGCAGCTGTCAGGACACTTTGATGTCCTTTTGTCCGGGGACCAGCGGACAAGAAGAGGTGTCACTCTATGACAGGTAATTGACTTTGATTAGCTGGAGGACATAGGCTACTGTTACATGAAGGGAGCAAGAAGTATATGTGGAACTCAGGTTGAGTGCCACTTGCAATTCTGTTGCCCATTTGTAAAATGAACACTAGCCTGAGAAGGAAATGGTTACCAGGAACTCAGTCTGCCCCCAAAGGGGGTTATGGATCACACTATTAGGCAAGCCTTCAAGAACAGCAAAGGGAATATGTAAGGAAATGCGTGAACACAAGTTGAGGTCTTCTGGCCAACTCATTGTTGATATGTCATTTATCCCCCTACCCTTCTTTTTAAAGATCTCCTCAGAAACAAATACTTACTGCGGTACTGAGGACTCTGCTCTCCAAAACATGTTTGGAAATGTGGCTCCGCACAGTATGAAGGTGAATAGCAGAAGTCAAGGGAGTCCTTCATTGAGCTCTTACTAGAGGAAGGACCAGCTGCTAAACCATGATAATCCACTTCAGCATTAAATCTGTGGCCCCACTCTTCCTGGGCAGCTCTTAAAGAATGAGAATGTGGAGATACTAGGATCTGATATTATTGTCATAAGTAGGACTTTCTTAAGGTACAATGAGGTATTCCTCACCGATGTCAGCTTTCACTGTCCTTTTCTTTTACAGATCTATATGGCATTTTGAAATCTTTTAATGCTCAATTCTGTTTCCTCCCACTATCTTTTACCAGTAAATTTCTTGCACTCAACTCTGTCTCATCTTCTTCTTCCCAGTGGATATGAACTAGCAGAACCTTTAAAATAAATATCAATAAAAGGTGTAAAATTATTATTAAAGAGATAAATCATGAACAAAAAGATGGCCTTCATCTTTTTTCATGACCTTTTGAGAAAATTTTTTTTAAAAAATAACTTAAAACTGATAACAATACCTGTTTTTAAAAAGCAAAGAAATGCTATTTTTCCATTAAATTTACTTTCATATGAAATGACCAAGTTGGCTAGGTTATAAACTTTCATTGTTTCCTTATTCTTCCCACAGCATGTCATTTTTCTATTCTCATATTGTTTCTTCTTTCTGGAATGTTTCCTTTACAACTACCATAACTTCTCCTCTTTTTTCCCTTCCTAACGTTAACCCATTCTTTTATCCTGGCTAAGTCATATTAAATAATCAGTACCTAGCTCAGATATTGTCCTCTTAGAAGTTCCTCTGGCCCTCATTCTGAATGATCTGTCAGGTAAAGGAGTTTACTGACTTAAGTTGTTGGGCCCCTCAGCACACTACGATACTCTTTATCAGAGTTTTGCCATGATTTTTTTTAAAACCTTTGCTCCTGTATAGTTATTACCTTTTCCTTTCTATAGCCTTCATGAAGGCATGCACTTGGCTTTGAATTTATAGTATCTGGCATAAGTGGGGATTCTTTACGTGTTTGTTGAATTGCATTGTAACTTTAATTAACTTCAAGGAACTATCAAACAGAAAATTCATCAACATCCACTCCTTATAAAAAATCTTAAAACATTAAATGCCATTTTAAAGCAATTGTATCTCCAGAAAATATTTGACTCCTTACTCCACTATGAAAGAGTGAACATCACTCCTCCCACATCACCTCTATTACTTATACCTCATCTATCACAATGTTAATATTGCATTCTAATCCATATGTGCACATTACTATGTCCCTATTGAATATGATGAGATGAACTATTTCTTATTCATTCTTACATAATCATGATTTAGCACAGTATCTTACATACACTAGACTCATAATAAATTATTTGTTTAAATTGATAAATCTCAGTCATTTTAACTCTGCTAATATGAACCATTTTGACAAGACATAAGAGGTAGCAAAGTACACTGGACACTTCATTAGTCTCAGATTACCTCTGGCCTCCACTAAGTTGATTTTCCTAGAATAATTTATTAGGAGATTGCCTTCCAAACAGAACTGTTATAAAATGAAATAAAAACATACATTTAAAATCTGCTTTGAATGCCAAAAGTTCTATTAAAATGTAAAA
Organism: Pteropus medius; assembly: GCF_902729225.1. NCBI lineage: Eukaryota > Metazoa > Chordata > Mammalia > Chiroptera > Pteropodidae > Pteropus > Pteropus medius. The sequence continues at coordinate 7,130,911 of NW_024346771.1, forward strand.
GTTTTAGTGATATCAAATTAATTTTTATCACCATCATGTCCATCATGGTCAATATTATATTCCATTTAAATAGCTACTTTGAGTTGAATGCTCAGTGTTTCTGTGAGAAACTTTTGAGAAAGTAAATAGACTGCCGTATAGTAGCACCAGCAGAAATTGATGTGAACTCAGTCATTTGGAAGGATGTCTGTTATTTTCCTCCATTGCTTTGCTTTATCCCTGAGTGCTTACCCAATTCCCTTCTCAGTACAGGAGTTCAGTTTTGTAAACTCAAAGATTCTTTTGAACAGAAAATTTGGTTTGGGGGAACCTAGATCTGAACCTAGCCTACAGGTGGGGGCAGACCACATATTAATAGCACACCAGTGAGTACTGTGACTATGGAAGTCAATTTCCTAGCTATCTGGATTACAGATTCAGCACTAGGTTGGCTGGGACTTTGCATGTCTTGTTATAGTGTTTCTCTTTTCTCTCACACTATCAATTTGAGGTTAAATTTGTCATTTCTCATCTCAGAGTGCACACTCCTTGAATTTTTACAGTGAAATTTATATGCCTTTATACAGTTCACAGGTAAGTTACTGTAGGTTTTTCTTGCCTCTTTGATTCACCCCATTACTGTTAATACTTCTATTCCAAAACAAAAACATAGAAGCGCCAAAAAAAAAATCTCTTGGCATTTATAGTTTCCAAATAAACAAATCTATCAAGATGCTTGTCATGTTTTTATTTATAAACATAATTTATTCTATTTTGAATTTTCTCTGGGTTGCTGCTGTATCTTCACTGTTTCCCCACCATATATATTTTATTATAGCCATATTTCTTTGACCATTTACATTCCTCCCACCTTAGAAATAAAACTTTTTATTACGATGCCCATCTGATAAAATATTTTCCACCAGACATATATTTACTCAATCTGCATTCGAAAAGTAAATTTGTGTCATATTGTGGACCATGAGATATGCTGGCAGCCATAAATCTGTTTCAGGAAGCTTACAGTTTTTTGTGTAAAATGGTAAAATATATGTAGGGTATCTCCTTCTTATTAGTGGGTAGTCCTTTAAAGTAATCCAGAATTATTCGCTTAAGAGAAGATGTCATATGCCAAGTCACTGTAGACTTTGCTTGGCACCTCCTTTCCCTGCCCTTCTAAATAAAGATGCTGATGGGGATTTCACAAAACCAGCTATGCAGTCTGTATTTAGGCCATTTGCTCTAATGCTTCCTCTGACAGTCTTTAAAATATGAACTAAAAAGAATGTTATAATCTAAATGACTATAGTTCTGTATTAAAATAGTCAGATTATTGCTTTCATTACATCTTTATGTAACAGTTTAACTCAATTCACTATGGTCCCTTTAGAACCATATAAAATTTAACAGTAAATTATGACAGTAAACTATTGGTTATTTGTAAAACGTCAATTAAATGTTTTTCTTTGAAGACTCTAAATATTGTGTGTGTATGTGTGTATGTTTTTCCTTCAAGTGCGGTAAAGTTCTGGTTGGAACCATTTTTGTAATAGCAGCTTTACTTATAAAATCAAGTCTCTGAGTTTTCTGGCCGCCAGGATAGGTCCTTTCCTTGATTATGTTTTTAAGTTCTTTTCAGTTTCTATACACCCCACTATCACATTTCCAGATCTGTGAGGGAGTTGGAAACTATGGATTTTCATAAAAACAAGAGTAAGCTAGGAACCCAGTAATATATTTATTGAAATTCAATCAGAATAATTACATCCCCAAAAATTTATAACATATAGAAATCATAGAAGCCCACCTATTATGTGACTTAATCAAATAAATAGTGATCTGCTAAGGTAATCCAGATATTCTTTATTGGATTCAATATTTATAGATTATTTCTTGAAGAAAACCACATGGTAAAAACATGGTGTCTCAGCTTCTGGGTGTTTAAAAATCTGTCAGAAAGAAATGATCTTCCTACACAAATATTTCTTCTGCTTTCAAAAAATAAATTCTCTATAAGTGGAGCTAAATCTCAAAGCAATGGGTTTGATAAAGATCTGTACCACACAGTCAGCATGGACAATTATATAACATTAGGCATGGATTATATTATTGTCCGCACAAGCTTATGACTCTAAAAGAAAGCTAATTCTACAACCACTCAGTTTCTGATATCTGAAGAATTGATGTATTGTATGAACCATGGGTTAGATGTGTGGCAATTAGTTTTCTTGCCTTCATTTTAGCCATTAAGTTTTTCCATCTAATAATGTCCCACAAAATAGCATCACTTCCTGTAAATAACTATGAAATAGCCAAGAATAGAATTTCTTACTCACAAACTTTGCATTCCCAACACATTGATTCCCAGATCATCTCTGTCTTTCATCTGTGTTTATGGAACACTGTCTGGAATGAGGACTTCCATTGTTAGGGACAGTTACCCCTGAATGGTGGCATTTGGAGGCCACGTATTTTCCCCATGTCCTTACATCCTGTGGCAAGGATGTATTTGGATTACTTAACTCAGAGAAGAGGTAAGTAAGAAACAATAACTATATCTAAATTACTAATGCCATTTCATAAAAGTGAATGTGTTGCATCAGAAAGGATTAAGCATAGGCTATGTGAAAAAGTTCATCATTTCTGCAAGTGTTACAGAATATACAAATAAGAGAAGATATAAAATCTATTTAGTGGTTCATCAATTTTTCTTATTCAGATGTACTGTAATATTAAGGAAAGAATGGTGATTGATGTCTTCAAGTTTCTAGACACAGTTCTGTCAGAAAATGCCTGAATCAGTTTTTATGTTATCCAAGCACTCTCTACCTCAATTTATTAATCTATAAAATGCATGAAAATCGAACACATGAGTTCTCAGATCTCTTCTAGCTCCAAAAGTTTATAATTTATATAATTCATGTATTTATTCAGATAGTCTTCCATAAAAATCAGGTACAATAATTTAGTTTCAAATACTTGACAAAATCACTTTCTGGTGTTACTCTAACATCACCTTTCACCTCCTTCCTCCAGCCTGCCTCACACTGCCTTTTTCTAGGTATAACTTTTTTCTTTAAAAGATTACCTTAAATGTTAAAATCATTGTGCCTAATTAAAATTTTCAGAATAAATGAAAGGACATTTAAATAGGAATAAATTGAAAGTGTGCAGCTGTCTAAATAATGTTTTATTGGCATGAAATACTTATTCATCAGGTCCTCCAGAGCTGCAGCCAATGAATGAAAAATATCTTTCTTAGTCAAGCCTTGATTATAAAAAAAAATCCAATTGATTTAAGATAGAAATTATTTAGCTCTTATTTTACATAAGTTTTTAAAATACGAAATTCATTTATCTTATACGAGGTCATCTGAAAATCAATTGATAGTAACAACTTTTTTTATATCTCCTAGTAGCTCATATAAGTTGATTTATGAAGACAAGATTTGACATCTTTATGTTGTCCTGGAAACTTGTAGAGGATTTTCTACTTTCTTCTACCAATCTATAAATTTTCCTTTATATATTAGCCCTGGAAAAAAGACAAAAATCTGAAAATGTGAGAACACAGTTCAAATTTTGTTGTCACCTAAAGTCTAAAATTTGTCTAAGTGACTTTGCCTCATGAAAATTTAATTGTTAGAAGTCTAACTTGTGGTTTTTGAAGGCTACTGTATAGTAAGGAAGAGCCAGAGGCAATAGAAATACAATGGGACCTTTAAAAACAGATTAGTAGGACTAATCTGGTGTCTAGGGGAAAGTGACATATGCTTCTGAGTGCATGGAGTGACCGTCTAAACTTCCTTTGATTGTTCCGGTTATGTATCTTAGTCAGTTTGAGCTGATATAACAAAACATATCATAGAACAGGTGGCTTAAAAAACAAACATTTCTTTCTTGTAATTCTGAAGGCTGAGAAGTCCAAGATCAAGCTGCCAATCAATTTGGTTCTTGGTGAAAACAAGCTTTACAGTTTGCAAATGACCACCTTTTCATCATGAGTTCACATGGCCTATTTTATTCCTACATGACCACTAATGTTATCATGAAGACTTCATCCTCAAGACTTTATTCTCTCACAAAGGCCCCACTTTCTAATACCATCACATTGGGGGCAGGGAAGGAACACAATATTCAGTCTATAGAATCATGATTATCCACAAAAATGTTCTGTTTTCTCTCAACTAAACCAGGAACCCAAAGTATTAATTCAAAAGGCTATCTCAGGAATTCTCAACATTTTATGCTTTAAGCCATCTCAGTTTTAGCCTATTCCTTCACTCTATCCATGATTTGAATAGTTATCTTTTGATATAGGGCCTGTGGTTCTTAAGATTAGAGAGGCAATTTAGTCTCCCAACAATTATGTTTAGGAGGTGGCGGGGAAGGAGGAGAACTTCTTGGCTAAGATAGCCTCCTGAGTCTACTCCTTTTCTAGGAGACACAGGATTACTTCTCTCTATCTTCCTTTGCTGTTAAGTAATTATTCAAATTCAGTGGATAGTCTGTGCTACATTTAATTAAGTCACAAATCAAAACATATTCCAAACAAAGTCATCATATTCACAAGGTGATTTTTCAAAGCTGTTATATATCTTCATCTACTTATTAATCTTAGTAATATCAGTCAATTTCTAACACAGATGGTGCTATAATAATAACATATTCCATCTGGACCAACCAGATGGGCAAATGGGATTAAAGTTATGCAGATGGAAATTATGAGCTTTAGGGAAAAAAAAATTGTGAAATTTTACTTTTTTTTTAAGTGACAGAGTAAACACTCATCAATGATATCTACCTTCCAATAAAAGAATATTATTGTAGGAAAATCCAATTTCTGCCACTGAATTTTTCTCCATTTTATAGTTGTACTAATTAAAATGTTCAATTAGAATAACATTTATATATGTTTAAAAGTATAGACATCTATATAAATTAGAAATATTGATATTTATTTGTTCAGGGTCTAAATATCTATGCAATTGATTTGTTGCATATATATGTATGATATATTATTAAACTCTACACTTGAAATCTCTATAATATTATTAACAACAATCACCCCAATAAATTTAATAAAAAATAAATAAATAATATGTATTTCTTGTAACAATAAAAAAGTAAAAGTTTAAAATAAAAGAATATTGATATCTATTTAAGTTAGGAGCATAGCTATCTACATAAATTTAGGAGTGTAGAATCTGCATAACTTTAGGATTATGAATAGCTACGTATGTTAGAGGTGTAGATATCTATATATGTTAAGTGTATAAATATTTAAGCCGGAGGTATATAAATACTTATATAAGCTTAAAGAAAGAGAAAACCGTCACTATAAGTTAATGAGATAGTTATATAAGTGTCGAAATATAGGTATCTATGTAAGTTTAGAGGTGTAGATATCAATATAAGCCTAGGGAGATATATATATAAATTAGCTGTGTAGATATCTTTTTAAGCTAGAGGATAGATGTCTATAAAATTTCTGTTTAATCCCTACAATTCATGGGATTTATATACTTTAAATACTGAAAAAATATAATAGTTATTTTTATTTTTATTATTTAATGGCACTAGGAGCCCTGATAAACCAGTCAGGCTTGCTTATAGGCAATGTATTGATTAACATTTCTTAGAAACTAAGAAAATTTGTTTTGCTAACACAGAGCCAACATAGTGCTAAATATGGTCTGCTACTATGGACTTTTTAATTAGAGAGATCTACATTTGTCTTTTTCCTGCATCATATTATATATGTAACTTGTTTTATAATCAATAAAATAAAAACAATGAGTTAATTGTAAGGATGAGAAAGTATAACAGATGAGAATTTCTACCAAATTTTGTCATGTATACATTTCTCTCACAAACCCTTAAATTGATTGCGGTTAAAGTAGCCTATGATGCTCTGGGGTTCTCTTGTGAAGTCACATACATATTTTGATGATGGGGATACACCTAGAGGCCACCAGGGGCAGATTATAGAAAATCCTCAATAGGGAAGAATCAACAGAAGTCCCTTCAGTTCTTAGAAGGTAGGAGCTAACATGGCAAAAAGAGCGAACCAAAGATTAGAACCCAAAGTCATTCTTATAATAAGTTTTAACTCTATTATCTTGAGTAGTATCCCTAAATTTTAGTTTCCTCATCTACAAGATGATGATAAAAACTGTGCTAACTTACAGAGTTACGACAACTAGATTTCACAAAAACTTAAATCATTATCACCACAGAAGGAGGCAGTCTGTTACCAAACATTGGGTGGGTTGGTCTTTAGGTGGGCTCACGGGGAGAGGGTGCAAGTACTGATTTATTTCATGTGCTCTCTCACTGCAAATGTTGAATCTCTATATATAGTAGTTTATTTTATATTTATAATAATAAGACGACATGTTAGATATTAATTTACCCATTTTGCAAATTAGAAACTAAGAGTCTCAGATATTGTGGATAAAAGTGTCTGCCACCAACTCAATGTCAATAGTTCTCAATTTGGGGTGCAGTAAAAAGGGAGACTTTATTTAGGTGAATGGTTTACAAATTGGGGAAATACACCCTCTGGTGGAATTCTCTCAAGACAGAAGGGGACTCCTCTTACATAGAGAAAGTGTCCGCCTTAGTGTCTGATTGGCTCACCATTATGCAAATGAGGTCTCCAATTTGAATGTTTCACGTGGCACTGTCCTGATTGGTCAGAATTGTGCATCCTGACTGGTCATTATCAAGCCAATCTGATTGGTGGGTAATGATGCAAATGAGGAGATAGCTGTGCAGCTCCAATTAAATGGAACAGGTCTCTCAGCTCATTGGTCAAAACAAGGTTCCAGGAGCTCTTTACAAAGATCAGCTCAGAGGGCAGCGACACAGTGCCGGGAGCTTGGCAGCCCATCTGTGGCTTTATCCTGAAATGCACCATGTGTGAAGGGCCGCATGTAAACAATATGTGCTAAACTCTGATTATGAATTTAGGCTCAGTTAACCACATGGGATCCTTTTTGACAGGTTTATTTCTTCTTAGATTCAACAAGATTAAGTAACCAATTTTAGTTTACACAGCTACTACATTCACAGAAAAAGCAAAGAGGTAAAGCTAACCAGTCTTCCTCCAGTTCCTGTTTTGTGTATAATATTTCAAAATCTGCTCAGCTATGTGCTTATTTCCATGAAAAAAAAAATGTTTAAATATTTTTGACTACATCAATCATTTGTTGACTACCCCTATTTGGGGCCAATGTCCCCAGATGTCCTAACACACAGACTAAACTTTCACAGACCTGTCTTTCTTCTTGTTTACCAGATATATGACTCTGCAATCCACCTGAAGATTTGCAATAGAAATGTAACTCTCAGACTCATAACCCCAAACAGGACTCCAGGGCCTAATAAAACAAGCTCTTATTTTCCTATTGTTCCATCCACTTATCTGGGTGATGCTTTCCTATAGTACACCATCTTGTCAAGTTTCAAACAACATTTCTCACAAAGCAATTCTTAAATCTATCTAGCCTATTGGTTAGGGAAGATTCAAGACCTATTTAATTCAACAACTGTTATCCAATAAAATTTATTGGAGAGGAAGAGGTATGTTAGTATAAGAATGACATAGGGCTAAGTAATGTATTTTATCTCATCAATTAGGAATCATAATTTTTTTGACCAAAATAATCTATTTACATGAAGTCTTTTAACATTAATAAATTAAATTCTGTTCTCTCTTTCATTTTCAATCTTAATTTTGGCCCTCAGCCTTTCTTACTTAGATTTTTCAATGAAGTGTTTCTATTTTTTACTGAATACATTTGACATGCAATATTGTGTAAATTTAATGTGTATAGAATGTTATTTGATAGGCATATATAATGTAATATGATAAATACCACTTGGATTTTTATAATAGCTTATTTGCTTCTACTTTTGCCTTTTGTTTCTTTCAAATTGTCTTTCATGTGGCTTTAAGAGTGAGATTTTTGAGAGGCATATGTTATATATCAGGTCCTCAGGCAATTTTTGAACACTATGTTTACTACAAGGTAAATTTAACATTATGAAGAAGACCTTAATGAAGCTTCCCTGATGAGCTTCTTTACAGTGTTTCTAAAACTTTGTATTCCATGCCAGCTATATTTAACCACTGCAAGCTCTCTCAAGTGTGTTGGCATTTTCACACCACTAAGCCACTGAACTGGGACATTCTTTTTTTTTCTATGTAAATCACCCTTGTCCATGTCTTACGACAGCTATAATACTTATGGCAAAACCTGCCGACTCCCAGCCTCTGGACTAGTGTCTTATTTCCTAAGGGACCTTGCTTAGTTCTCTCTAGATCTGACATTCATTCATGTACCCAGGAAGACATATTGATTGAAAAACTATTGAGAGAATTCTATGCCAGTTGGTAGATAGTTGTTGTCTCAAGCCTTAAAAATGACCTACCATGACAACATAGTCTTTCCTGGCCAAGTGAGAGAAGATATTCTTTCTCCATGGGTATGCCACACTGCCCTTAAATCACAAATCAAACAAAGCTTCATAGAGCAAAGTTGATGTTTATCTTAAAGCAGACACCCTACTCATTTATTTTATTTATTGTGAATATATGTATATGTTAAAATCTGAGTTCTTATTTAGGTGAAACAAAGAAGAGTTCCTTGTATCAGTCCTTCAAGTAGCCCATACAGCTTGGAATAGACATAAACAATAATTTGTGAATGAGATCTGCTCTGCTTCCTCCAGAGAAGAAGCCCCATACTGGGAATACAGGCTGTCAGTGATTCAAGCAAGACCACTGCAGACTGGAGAGGGAGTAGGGAAAGGGCAAGTCCAGTGTCATAACACTTTCTACACATTTTCGGTTGCCTTTTTTTATGCAACTTTCACTTGGATACCCCATACCTTTGGCTATTTTCCAAAGTTCTGATAAAGTTGGTTCTGAAAGTTTCTGCTTGATTTTAAATGTTTCTGCAAGAGGATAAGAGATTGGAGCTATCTACTCTGCCATTTTTCTGATCAAGTCAGATACCAGAGTTACTACTTATGAAGTACCAAACAAAATGTTATGCACCAAGCCTCCATTCTTCATTAACATCATTGTTATGTTTTAGATTTACATTATACTCTATATTTATTAAGAAACTTAAAACCATTGTGAGGGATTATTTCATATTATACATTAGCATTCATACATGGTTTATTAAAGTAATGTTTCAGAGCATTTGTGAAGATGTCTGCTGGTGAGGAAAATAAATCATAGCCGGTCATCTCAATTACCTTGGCTATTTATCATAGATGAATGAATGTAGATGGTACACACCAAGAAACTTCTCCATGTAATTAAATCCTGCCAATTATCAAAAGTACATCACAAAATATTATAATATCATGATATAACATACACATCCTTGAGAATAAGTAAACATAATTTTAATTGAATATTTACTGATACATAAAAACATGACCTTTGAATTACAGTACTATTACACAGTCAAAAGAAATCTATAAATATTTATTTGTTGCCTATTTGCCACATCTAAGGAATTTCAGAATACTCATTGCTAACTTGTTTCATCATTCTTCAAAGACATCATAAAGAAAGTGCTAAATTGAAAGCTATTAATCCCCAATTTTTTAAGCCTCAAGATACTAGAGTTATTTCTATCTTGCATAATGTTATATCATTACAGTCTTCTTAAGGCAAGTAGATACTTAAGAAGTATTCGTGTATAAATGGATGGATGAATGAATAAGAAAATGCAGTAAACAGCTAATTTTTCATCAAATTTTAACAATTGTATGTCTGAAGAAGTGACAGATTAGAATTCAGAAGCATCTCACCCTCAAGACAAGTTTGCAGTCACCAGTTGATTTCAATGAATGCATTGGCAAAGGGTAGTCAAGGTGGATGGGTTATACAGTTCAGTATAGAAATATCTCTCCTAAGGCATGTGAAATCTCTCACAACTACGAAGTCCCAAATAAGATTCAGAATAGCAGAAGAATTGAAAGAAATTCATCAGAGGCACTTCTGCTTTCAGCTGAAGAGAACTGAAAGTTAGAAGAATTGTGGTAACCTCTCCTGGAATTCCAGTATTTTAATCACTGAATAATAAATATGGAGTATGAGAGGAAAAGAAGAACCCATCTAAAGCCCTCAAGAACTTCAAGGGTACTATTATATCTACCATATGCTTTCAAAAGCTTAGGGAGGAGGATAGGCTATAAGCGATAATCAGAAGCACAGGAAATAGAGGGTGAGGTTGGAAAAAACACTGAGCTACCTCATTATGAAAATGTTGTAAATCAGAGGTAAAAGGCAGACACTAAAGTTTTTGCACAGCAAAGGAAACTATCAACAAAATGAAAAGACAACTGACTAATAGAAGATATTCACTTATGATATTTCTGATAAGGGGTTAATATCCAAAATATATAAAGAACTCTTACAACTCAACAACAAAATAAATAATATGATTAAAAATTGGCAGAAACCTAGATAGATATTTCTCCAAAGAGGAAATCAGATGGCCAATAGACATATGAAAAGATTCTCAAGGTCACTACTAACCATCAGAAAAATGCAAATTAAAACCACAATGAGATATCGCCTCATATCTGTCAGAATGGCTATCATCAATAAATCAAAGAACAACAAATGTTGGCGAGGATGTGGAGAAAAGGAAAACCTCATACACTGTTTGTGGGATTACAAACTGGTATAGCCACTATGGAAAACAGTCTGGAGTTTCCTCAAAAAATTGAAAATGGATCTACCTTTTTCACTTATTGGTATTTACCCAAAGAAAACCAAAACAGTAATTTGTAAAGATCTATTCATCCCTATGTTCATGGCAGTACTATTTACAATAGGCAAGATATGTAAGCCACCTTAATGCCCTTCAACAGATGATTGAATAAGGAAGTTATGGTTCATATATACAATGGAATATTACTCAGCCATAAAAAATGAAATCTTATCATCTGCAATTACATGGATGGACCTAGAGGTTATGCTGAGCAAAATAAGTCAGACAGAGAAAGATAAATACCACTTAATTTCATGTATATGTGGAATCGAAGGAACAAAAAAGCAGACTAATCAAAAACAGACTCACAAATACGGAGGACGATCTGGTGACTGCCAGAGAAGAAGGTCTTGAAGGGCTGGGGGAAAGGGTGAAAGGGTTAAAAAGTGCAAATTTGTAGTTGCTGATGGTCTCAGGATGGGGAGCACAGCATAGGAAATGCAGTCAGCAATAATGTAATGGCTATGTGTAGAACCAGAGGAGAGAAAGAATAATTAGGGGGATTGTTTCATAAACTGTATAAATGTCTAACCAATTTAATGTATACTTGAAACTAATAATAAAGTAAATTTTTTTAGAAATCAGATACTAAAATCTTCCAGATAAAAATACACATTGTTTACAAGTTAGTAATGGCAGCATGGCTGATTCATCACAAAAAACAAATATGTTTAGAAGATAACAGAATGAAATATTGAAGGTAATAAATGAGAGAGAAAAAACTGTCAAAGCAGAATTCTGTAACTGGTTAAAATAATCTTCAAAATTGAAGTTCAAATAAAATCATTCTAATATACTCAAAATCTGAGAGATTTTTTTTCAAGCAGACTTGCCCAACACAGAATGTTAACAAAAATATTATAGACTAAAATTAAATGATGTCAGGAAGAAATCCAGATACTCAAGAAGAAATAAAGAATGACAGAAACGATGAATATTTTCTTAAAAATTAAATACTCTTTTATAATTATCTCTTCATATTTCAAAGAGACTAGTAAATAATTAAGGTAAAATAATAAAAATACATGGTAGTGTTTTTAGTATAGTTATAATAATAAAATTTAAGGCAACAAAAATTAAAGGATGAAAAGGAGTCAACGAAGTTATATTCATGTAAGTTTTTACATTGTCTATAAAATAGTACATGATTTGAAGACATATTTTTATAACTTGAAGATAGGTATAATTTCTAGAAAAAGTGTTAAAATAATAATACAGTAAAAATATAAGCAAATACCTAATAGAAAATATTAAAGTGGAATCATAAAATGTATGCTTTACTCAAAACAAGGTAAGATAAGAAAAACAAAAACACCAAAAAGAGGGAACAAATACAAACAAATACAAATATGAAACATACAAACACAAGCATGGCAGCAATTACACTGATAAAGGTCTAGCAATTTTCATTCAATAATTTGCAAGCATATTTAGTGTTAATGTGTATTTTTGGATAATTGATATTTTCATTACAAAATATTATTTATCTGTGGATACATTATGTCTTCTTGAAATTTTTCTTTGTTATTAAAGAGTCACTTCATTTTTTTTTATGTTTACATAATGGAATTTTTGCCACTTTTATTCTTCAACCTTTTTGGGTTTTAACATTTACTGTTTGTTTGTTTTTTTCGTAAGAAGTACATAGCTTGGTCTTTTGCTATTTGTTTTGATTTGTTTTCTCCTTTATTTTAGTTTTGTTTAATTTAGTTGATAATTTCTGTCTTTTAAGTATTTAACCAATCCAATGCAACAGACAATGTATTATTGAATTGTACACTTGAAATTTGTATAAAAGTATTAACCAACATCACCCCAATAAATTTAATTTAAAAAATTTAATAGACCTTAACATAGAAAGTGAAAATTCCACAATTATAGGTGGAGATTTTAAACACATTATTCTCTATATTTAAAATCAAAAGGACAAGACTGAGTAGAATATAGAAGATTTGAACAATAGCACCAAAAAACTTGACCAGGATAATAATTATATTAGACTATAATGATAATACTGTCAAGTGCACATGCATGTTCACCAAGATGACTATATTCTGCATCATAAGATAAAAAGCAGTAAGTACCAAGAAGTGAAAATTATGCAAATTACCTTCTGCGATCATAACAATATTACATAACTAATCAAGAATAAAGTATCTTAAAATTTATGATATTTGGAAATTAAACTAATTCATATATGAAAGAAGAAATAAGAAAAAACACAAAATGTTTTAAACTGAAGCACAATACAACCAAAGTATTGCAATACACAGGATGTAGTAAAAGTAGTTCACAGGAAGAGATTTATAGCTTTAAATATGCTATTAGAAAGGAGATAGATATAAAATTAATTATCTAAACTTCCATCTTAAAAAAGTAGAAAACTGAAGTTCATATTACTCTAAGTTTACTCTTCCATTTAAAATAAGTAGAAAGAAGAGAATAATAAAAAAAAATTATGTAAATCAATGTAATAAACAACAAACTATATACATAGAGGATGAAAATTTGATTCCTTAAAAAGACTAATTAAATTGAAATACCTCCATAATACTGGTAAAAGGAAATAAGATATTTCAGACAAATTATCAACACCAGGAATGAGGAGGGGGGATTATAACAAATACTTCTTATTAAAATGACATAGATTTGGACAGAAGTGGGGGAAACATGGCAGAGTGAGAGACGTCCTCAGAGATCGTGCCTTGAAACAATAACAAGCTGAACATCTAAAACAACAAAAAATACCCAAACTGTACACCAGCACGTCTGAGTATGGAATCTGCGCATAAGAGCTACAACAGGTCAGAACCGCAGGTGTCGGGCGGTAGACTGGGACAAATAAAGAAGCTGCCTCTTGCAGCTGCTGGAGCTCTCTGCAGGAGGAGGGGGAGGAGTGAAGGTGCGGTGACATCCCTGATCAGCCCTACCTGAAAGTTCTGGGACTTTTCAATACAGCTGGCAGCAGGGCTCAGTCATAAGGGCAGAAAGCAGACAAGCAGGACGGCAGAAAAAAAAAAAAAAGTTAATTTTAACCAGCTGCGGTTGCAAAACCAAGGCTGAGCCGCAGTCCCCAACCCAGAACCCAGAGGGCCCCTCCTCCCATACCCTCCAAGACGGAACACTGCGGAGCCCCTTGGGAATCTGAGCAAATGCTGCCGAGAGACTGAAGCTGCCTCTTGCAGACTCAGGAGCTCCTTGCAGGAGGAGGGGGAGGAGAGAAGGAGTGGCAACTTTCCTGAATAGCCCTGCCTGAATGTGCTGTGAGTCCCACGCAGCCAGGCGCATGGCCCAGGTATCAGAGCAGAAAGCAAAGAAGCGGGATAGGACCACAGGTAAACAACAGTTGATTTTTACCAGTTGCCGTTGCAAAACTCAGGCTAAGCCACAGTCCCGAACTTCCAACCCAGAGAGCCCCTCCCCACATACCCTCTGAGATCGAACACCGCGGAGCGCCAGGGGAATCTGAGAAAACACTGCCAAGACTGTCACTGACACTGACAGGGACTGAAACCAAGGGTGATTAAATATTTACAAGAAAATAAGGAAAGGCCATATTAAGGCTATATATAAAGCAGGGATCCAAAAGGCTTAGACACCACCTACTGGAAACAAAAAGAAAAGCGCCTACCTAGCAGCAGGCTAGAAAGAGACCTTTATTGATAAATCTTCCTGGAAAAACAACAGAATATACTTCCATTAATGGTCAGGCAGAGAAAAAAGTCCATTTTACACCATGAACAACCAAGGTAACAAGGCATCTCAGAAAGATAGCAAAATCTCCAGAAAATAAGCTTACAAACATTGAAATATGCGACTTAAATGACAGAGAATTCAGGATGGTACTTTTGAAAAAACTCGGTGAGTTTCCAAATAGGTCATATCAACAATTTCAGGAATTGAGAAAACAACTAGATGAGCAGATCAAGGAGATTGAAACCCTCAAAAAGAACAGAATAGATCTGTTGGAGATGAGAAACACACTGCAAGAGTTGAAAAATGAAATAGCAAGCTTAGACAATGAAGTCAACCAAACAGAGGAAAGGATCAGTGATAATGAAGATGGAAATCTAGAAATAAATCAGAGGAAGAAGAGAGAAATTGAAGAATGAAAAATAATGAAAGAAAAATATAAGAACTAGCTGATATCATCAGGAAAGGAAACATAAGAATAATGGGCATTATCAAAGGCGAAGAAAAGGAACAGGGACTAGAAAGCATTTTCAGACAAATAGTGACAAGAATTTTCCAAATATAAGGAATGAGCTGAAGCCTGGAATTCAAGGAGTCAACAGAACACCCAATTATCTCAACCCAAAAAGGCCTTCACCAAGACACATTGCATTAAAGTTATCAAAAATCAACGACAAAGAAAGAATTCTCAGGGCAGCCAGGGAGAAGAAAATATTAACTTATAAAGGAAAATCCGTTAGATTATCGTCAAACTTCTCAGTGCAAACTTTACAAGCCAGAAAGGAATGGAATCAAATATTTAAACTATTAAATGAAAGAAACTACCAACCTAGAATAATATATCCAGCTAAGCTCTCCTTTAGATATGAAGGAGAAATTAAGACCTTTCCAGACATACAAACATTGAGGGAATTCTCCATACAAGGCCTGCACTACAGGAAATACTGAAAAGGGTCGGCTCACCTAAAACAAAATGACCAAAAAAAAAAAAAAAACTAGGAGTAAAGTGACTATCAGGCCAATAGAAGGAGAGGAGTGCAACCCTTACTAAGAACAGGGCATTATTATAAGCTTAAATAAGAATTGCTATAGCAAGATAGTAATGAACATTCAGCATACAAAAGGACAAACTGAGATAACAAGAATTGAAAAGGGGAGGAGTCAAAGATCCAAATTTGCAAAAAGAAATAGAAATAAGGCACACTCAGAAGAGAATGGATGAGTATATATATATATAACTATCTTTTTCTTATTCATAATGGTAACTACACAACAAAGATTCGGAATTGAAGTATATAACATAAAACAAAAAGGATCGGAAGGAAAATCAACAAAAGACAACCAAAATAAAGAAAAAAGAAACACAAAGACAAGAAAGCAATGGAAACACCGAGTTACCAGAAAACAAAAGATAAAATGGCTGTAAGAAGACCTCATATTTCAATAATCTCCCTAAATGTAAATGGACTGAACTCACCAATAAAAAGGCACAGAGTTGCTGATTGGATCAAAAAACAAAACCCAACCATATGCTGTCTCCAAAAGACACATCTCAGCTCCAAAGACAAATATAGACTCAAAGTAAAATGGTGGAAAATGATATTTCAAGCAAATGGCATTCAGAGAAAAGTGGGAGTTGCAGTACTGATATTGGACAAAATAGACTTCAAAATAAAAAATGTAAAGAAAGATACTGAGGGACACGTCATAAAAATAAAGAGAATCATGCACCAAGAAGACATGACACTTATTAATATCTATGCTCCCAATCAGGGAGCCCTGAAATATGTAAAGCAATTACTAACAGAACTTAAAGGACAAACAGACCAAAACACAATCATAGTAGGGGATCTAAGTACCCCACTGTCAGATATGGACATATTATCCAACAGAAAAATCAATAAGGAAATAACATCCTTAAATGATACATTAGACCAACTGGACATAATTGACGCTTATAGAGCCTTCCATCCCAAAACAGCTGCTTATACATTCTTCCCTAGTGCACATGGAACATCCTCAAGGAGTGACTACATACTGGGATACAGAGATAGCCCCAACAAATATAAGAGGGATGAAATCATACCAACCATATTCTCTGATCATAGTACTTTGAAACTAGAGATCAACTGCAAAAAGAAATCAAGAAGAATCACAAATACATGGAGATTAAATAACATACTACAGAAAATAGCTGAATCAGAGAAGAAATAAAAAGAGAAATCAAGAGGTACATAGAAATGAATAATAATGAAAGTAGAACATATCAAAACTTTTGGGACACGGCAAAAGTGGTCATAACAGGAAAATTCATATCATTACAGGCCTACCTCTAAAAACAAGAATGAGCCCAAATAAACAATCTAATGCTTCATCTTAAAAAATTAGAAAAGAAAGAATAAATGAAGCCTAAAGTCAGTAGGAGGAAAGAAATAATCAAAATTGGAGAAGAAATAAATGAAATTGAAAACAAAACAACAACAACAAAAAGCAATAAACAAAATAAATGCAAAAAAGAGCTGGTTCTTTGAGAAGGTTAAGAAAATTTACAAACCCCTGGCTAGACTTACTAAAGAAAAAAGATAAAGGACACAGATACACAAAATCAGGAATGAAAGAGGAGAAATTACAACTGTCATCGCAAAAATACAAAGGATCATACAAAAATAATAAGAAAAAGTATATAACACCAAATTTAATAACCTAGAAAAAATAGATCAGTACTTTGAAAAATACAATCTTCCTAGACTGAATCAAGAAGATCAGGAAAATCTAAATAGACCTATCAGTAGTATGGAAATTGAAACAATCATCAAAAGTCTATCAAAAAGTAAAAGCCCAAGATCAGATGGCGTCACCGGTGAATTCTACCAAACATTGAAAAAAGATTTAATGCCTATTCTCCTCAAAGGCTTCCAAAAAATCAAAGAGGAGACAATACTTCCCAATGCATTTTTTGAGGTGAATATCACCCTGATACCAAAACCTGGTAAAGATAACACAAGAAAAGAAAACTATAGACAAATATCTCTCATGAACACAGATGCAAAAATCCTAAATAAGATAGTAATGAACGGAATACAGCAACATATTAAAAAGATTATACACCCTGATCAAGTGGGCTTTATCCCAGGGGCACAGGAATAATTCAACATATGTAAATCAATTAATGTTATACAGCACATAAACAAATTAAAAAATAAGAATCATATGATCATATCAATAGATACAGTATACCTTTATGATCAGAACACTTAACAAAACCCATATAGAAGGACAGTACCTTAACATAATAAAAGCCATATACGACAAGCCCTCAGCCAATATTATACTTAATAGTGAAAAACTAAAAACCTTCCTCTAAGATCAGGAACAAGACAAGGCTGTCCACTATTGCCATTGTTATTTAATATAACATTGGAGGTCCTAGCGAGTGCAATCAGACAAGAGAAAGATATAAAAGTCATCCAAATAGGAAACAAAGAAGTCAAACTGTCACTGTTTGCAGATGACATGATTCTCTATATAGATAACCCTAAAGAATCTACAAGAATACTACTAGAAACAATAAGCAAATACAGTAAAGTTTCTGGATACAAAATCAATGTTCAAAATTCATTGTGTTCCTATACTCTAATAACCAAGTGTCAGAAAAAGAAGTGGAAAAAATAATTCTTTTTGCAATTGCAACAAAAAATAAAATACCTAGGAATAAATCTAACAAAACATGTGAAAGACCTATATAATGAAAACTACAAGACCCTATTAAAAGAAATCGAAGAAGATACAAAGAAATGGAAAGATATTCTGTGTTCTTGGATTGGAAGAATCAATATTGTTAAAATCTCCATATTACCTAAAGCATTACACAGATTTAATGCAATCTCCATCAAAATCTCATTGGCATTTTTTTAAAGAAATAGAACAAAAAATCATCAGATTTGTATTGAAGCACAAAAGACCCTGAATTGTCAAAGCCATCCTAAGAAAAAAGAATGATGCTGGAGGCATCATTCAGCCCAACTTCAAATTTATACTGCAAAGCGACAGTAATCAAAACAGCATGATATTGGCAGCAAAACAGACACATGGACCAGTGGAACAGAATCAAGAGTCCAGAAGTAAACCCATATTTATATGGGCAAATAATTTTTGACAAAAAAGCAAAAACATTCAGTGGAGAAAGAAAATTCTCTTCAATAAATAGTGCTGGGAAAACTGGAAAGCCACCTGCAAAAGAATGGAACTAGGCTGTTGTCTATCACCACTTACCAAAGTTAACTCAAAATGGATTAAGGACCTGAATATAAGACTTGAAATGATAACACGTGTAGAAGAAAACATAGAAACTGAAGGACCTTGGACTTAAAGAGGATTTTATGAATTTGATCTCAAAGGCAAGGGAAGTAAAAACAAAAATAAATGAAAGGGGCTACATCAAACTAAAAAGCTTCTGCTCAGCAAAAGAAACCATCAACAAGGTAAAGAGGCAATCATCCAAATGGGAAAATGTCTCTGATAAAGGCTTAATATCCAAAATATACAAAAAACTCATTAAACTCAATAACAGCAATGAAAAAACAAATGATTCAATCGAAAAATGGGCAGAGAACCTGACAAGTCACTTCTTCCTAGAGGACAACATACAAATGGCCAACAAGTATGTGAAAAGATGCTCAACATCACTAGCTATAAGGAAATGCAAATCAAAACCACAATTAAATACCATCTTTCACCTGTTAGAATAGCTGTAATCAACAGAACAAGTAATAACAAATGTTGGAGAGGATGCAGAGAAATAGGACCCCTCATACACTGCTGGCGAGACTGTAAATTTGTACAGCCACTACGGAAAACAGTATGGAGTTTCCTCAAAAAACTAAGAATTGATCTGCCATATGATCCAGCAATCCTTCTAATAGGTATTTACCACAAAGACTTGAAAACTCATATCCCAAAAATTATTTGCACATCGATGTTCATAGCAGCATTATTCACAGTGACCAGAACACAGAAACAACCGAAGTGTCCTAGGATAGATGTTTGGCTAAAGAAGCTGTGGTACATATATACAATGGAATATTACTCAGCCATAAGAAGAGATGAAATACTGCCATTTGAGACAACATGGATGGACCTCAAAATAATCATACTAAGAGAAAAAGCCATATAGAAAAAGTAGAAAATCACATGGTATCACTTATATGTGGGATATAAACCTAAAATCAACAAACAGGACAAACAAACAGAGACTTATGGATATGGACTATAGACTAGTTGTTACCAGATGGTAGAGGGTAGGGGAGGAGGAGGGAAGTAGATGGGGTAAAAGGGGTCAAATTTAGCGAGGTAGGGGAAAAGTGAAGTGGGTAAAGGGAATCAAACATATGGTAACTGAAGGAAACTGGACTTTGGGTGGTAAACACACAATAGAATATACAGATGTTAAATTATAATGTACACCTGAAAATTATATAATTGTATTAACCAATGCTACCCCAATAAACTTAATAAAAATTTTTTAAAGGGATAATCCAAAAAAAAAAGATCAATCCTTTTCCAACATTTTAAGACTATAAGAGAAAATGGACACTACCCAATTATCATAGGGTAACCAAATTTAAATAGCAAACTTTAGACACAACCATATCAGAAAAAAGAAATATGCAGTAATAAATCATTGTGTATGTGTATTTTATTAATTTAGCCTATAAAATAAAATTGGCATTTATTTGAGTTTATATACTATTCTGCTTAGTTTTTGTCACACAAATGTTGTTGAAACAAAACAACCCTATCACTAGTTACCAGTGGCAATTAGTAATAATTAATAACACAACTAATTAAATAGTATGTATGATAAAAGCACAGTAATATTTTATAATATTTTTCTATTCCGAAACAATTATTTTAACATTTATTTTATTTATATTTTAACTCTTCTTTGAATATTTACATTTTATAGGCTATATTGTTATATGTTCTTAAGGTATAAAAAAAAACTTTTTAAAGGGAGGAAATAATTACAATAGGACTAAATAAACAAATATTACATATTTAATAAAAAATATTGAACTGCTTTATTTCTGTCTTATACAGTAGAATATTTTACTCTGTTTTCCTTTCTAATTATACTTCTTTGAATTGTCAACAAAATTTTAGAAATTCTTCTTTTCTTATATGTAATGGTAGAACTGAATATATACTAAGAAAAACTCTGACTTACATCTTTTCTCTTATCAAATCCACCTTACACTGATTCCTGTTATATGATGTGATGGCATTGAGTTAAATATGCTCATAATAAGGGTTTGAGCATGGACCACTTTAGAAATTACTACCAACAGTAGATTTGGGGGCTTGTAAAAGTTAGTTTTCAGTTTTTCAATTATGGCCATATACTCTCTATCTACAGACCTGTTTTGGTATTGCAGCTCTTTGTCAGTCATGTCCTTTGCACCTAGAAATTCATCATATATTTTATCCATGACTAAAATGGATAATTAATCATATATTTTACCCATGACTAAAATGTCCATCATTTTTAAACACTCTGAAAAACATTAGCTGTCATAGATTAAGTTTTTCTTTCTCAGGTGAACTCTTTTAAAATTGTGAAATTGAAGTTATAATCTAAATAAGTTACAGTTTTAATAAAGACATTTAGAAACTCTTATTTAACTTGGATGCCATTTCTAGAAACACATTTTGAGTTTTGAAGCCATTTTGCTTTCAAAAAAACGATTTCTGTTTTTTTTTTTTTTTTGAACAACTTAGGTGCAGTCAATTCATCTATTTTTCATGTCCTTATAATCTCTTCCATGATAATCACACTGTTTTAAAAAACAACATGTAAATTTCTACTTTTATTATAATACTTTTTCTCCACTCGTATTGTCACCTTTGGGGCCTATTGAAGTTCAGCATTGCCCCAACGATAGGGGGCAGGGAGAGGGATAACAGCAGCACAGGCGTGTAGTTAGCATTTTTCCTCCATTCCTCCTCAAATGACACATTGAAGAGTCACAGGTCAGTGAGATTTAAAAGTTTTATTCAAATGTATTTTAGAAAGACAAAGAGTGCCCAAAGGAGGCACATGGTCCCAGTGCTATAACCAACACAAAGGGTCTGAAATGGCTACAAAATGGCAAAAAGGCCACAAAATGCCATCAAAAAGGGAGAAGAGCCCAGAAGGTCAACAAGGACTCAGAAATGAGAATGTCTGCTTATATTTGGGCTGTGATGGATGATTCCAAAGGCATTCCTAGGTGATTGGCAAGTAAGGTCATTTTGACTGACATCTGATTGACACTAGGCAATAACTTTGCCTATTGTGCATGTGTGCACCTAGAACTCATTCTGTTATAATTAGATTCATGAACTTCCAGGCATAGTCACGATATTATAATGATGGTATAATGAGGCTGAAGTTATAGGCAGTACTTTCTGTGCATGCATTTGTAGCTGGTTTAATCAGCAGCTTTTATGGCCTTTGTTCTCTAGGATTTGGGGTAATTTATAACCCTAAAAGGGAGGTATTTCTGGGAGGTCCTTAAGGAAGGTCTTCAAGGGAAGTTTCCAAGGTTACAGAGCTGGGCCCCTATTCCTTTGTTCCCCTGTCACTCATGTCTGGCTAGCTACCTAACAATATCCTCAATATATTTCCAAATTAGAAAAGAATATGCTTCTTTTCCCAAATGTAGAAAATATGATTTTATGGCAAGCCAGTATTTTAACATCTATCTATGACCAGCAACAATGATAGCCATCTCATAGGCACATGTTGAGAGAGCTATCTTCTTCTTTTTCCATAAAACCAAAAATCTCATTAATTGCTTCCGCACATTTTGAGGTAATCAAAAAATAAGCAATCTCATATTAATGTCTACATATTATGCAATGTGCTCTGCTTTGATTATATATCGCACTAATACAGTTTTATGTGTTCCAACTGCTATAACACAGTTGTTTAGCTTATTTTACTATGATGTCTGGGGCAATATTACAATTGTTCTCATTTAATTAGTTGAACTCTTAAAAGACAGTCATAACATCGAAAAGGTTAAAAATTATGCTAGCACTATGCTAATATGAAGCACAACAGTTACACAGAAAAATCAAAGACAGACCATTCATACTCATAATTGCAATGCTCTTAAGTTGCCCATTTAAGTTGCTTTATTCAGATGGTTTCCTACATTTGAAAAAAAAAAACAGTTACAGGGACTACTATGATATATCATATCATTTTTACACTAAAGTAGTGTACTCTTGTCTTATTTTTTTTCTTTAGCTATTGTATGTGTCTTGAACTTTTTCTTCAAACTTCTGCATCCATCACAAACCCTTTTCTGCATCTCAGAGAGGTGTTTTCAAGGGCCTGGGATTTTCAATATTAAAACTGAGACAGTCTCCAACAAATCATAATACTTGGTCACCTTACACATGTAACAGTCATACCAAAAGCTGATAAACACATATGAAGAAAATTTACAAACCACTACACTCCAGGTTCCTAAACATAAAATTTCTTAAATAATAATAGTTATAAGGAGCCATTTTAAAATATGATACTATATCATTTTTAGGATTCAGTCTAAGAATGTAATGTTTTAACATTAAAATGTAAATCAATAGATTTTACCACAAGATAATTAAAATGTTAATCAAACCACTATCAGAGACTATATTATGCTGATCAGCCCTGTAGCTAGCCCAGGAGGACACCTTCTGAACAAAGGAAGATTTTTGCTGGGGTTGCTAAACCATTCTCTACACCTTTGAAGGGGAAACAGGAACAAACAGAGTCATTCCTTGTGACTAAAACCATGGGGAATTAAAGGCTGGGAACTGCCAACAGGGCTTTTAGTCTATATATTCTTACTTTTTCACACTACAAACTCTTCTCCTTCCTCATTGTATGTCCATATCAAAGGAAATGGGTTAACGAAGTCTTTTAAACTGTGACTCACAGGAACTAAAGAATTACATATAAACTGAATTCCCCCAACACTCAGAGTCCCTCTCAGTGTCTTTATTCTGTCTTTCTCACTGTCCCTACTCAATGCCTTTCCACGTCCCTCTCAATGACTTTCATCTGTCTGTCTCACTGTCCTTGTTTCTCTCTATTGTCACTGTCCCTCTCAGTGCCTTTAGTATGTCTCTCTCTCACTGTCTCTCTCGCTGTACCTCTCATTCTCTGCCTCTGAGATGAGACTATACTCTGTCTGCAGTGTTTCTAATAAACTTTCCTTTTGACTCTAAAAAAAGTTAACAGGGTAAACAATTTCACCATTAACATGCAAAGAATTTAGAGATTATCACTCTGGTCCCTTCAACAAGAAAACTCTGGAGAAGCTGGAAAATCCATGATTTGTCCTAGACCCATCAGACAACTGATGTCACAAGGAAAATCACCATTCAATAATTTGAATAAACAAGTACATCCAGAGAGCTACAACATCTAAATTTGCTTACAAGGGGCAGAAGCTACTGGAGACATAAACCAATAAGAACAATCAAATGGTTATTTGATGACTGGTGGAGACTGAGATTATACCAACTTAAGAGTGGGAAACTCCTGGGGACTGCAGTCTTATGGGAGCCCTACACTCTTGTGTGCTTTCTATCCAGGAAATCCACCAGGTTCTCATGATAAGAATGTGGCTTTAGCAAGAAAAACCGATAGATGGTCACGGGGATGGAAAGCATAGCATAGAAAATGCAGTTAGAATTAATATATTGGCTAAGTGGAGAGCCAGAGGAGAGAAGAAGCAATTAGGGCAATCATTTTATAAACTATATAAATGTCTAACTAATGTATTGTATACTTGAAACTAATTAAAATAAATAAATAAATTTATAAAATTAAAAAAAAGAAACACGAAGAGTAGGCATCTTAATACACAACTAGACTCTACTCTAAAAGACCAGTTTCTGAGAGGAAGAAAATCACAAGGGAATAAATCTGAAACTTTACCTTAGCTGGAGGAAGAAAATATAGTCTCAGCTTCTGTCATACTCTCTTCCTTAAAGAAAAAATAAAGTTGTTAGGAAGAGAAATTTTAGAAACTAGATAGATTAGGAATACTAAGAATGCTACAGTCTGTGAATTAAATAAAAGACAGAGACCTCATATACTATGTACCTGAAAACAGAAGAAGAACTTGCCTGTATAGACTGTAGTCCCAGGCACAAGTTTATTAAAAGATTGAAGGTTGAAATAAAAGATTATAGAACACTTCCTCTCCCCATGCCATGCAACCACACAATCTTCCTGTGCAAAGTAGATAAATTTGAAAAGCTGAAAAACATGGAATATATCTGAGAAGATGCCTGAACACAAAAGGAGGAGGAGAACAAACAAGAAAATAAAAGAATTGAAAACCTCTGATAACAAGAGATACAACAAAAGTTATATATAGCCCAAATCAATACCAGGTTAATAAAATGTCTCACATTCAAGACCTATTTAATTCAATAAATGTTATCCAATAAGAAATGTCTGGTATTTAAATAAAATAACGTTATACTAAGACACAAGGAAAAGCACAGCTGAAACAAAGGACAGAATCCAGATTGAGCTACATTAAGAATTATAAGACAAGAAATTAAAAAAAAAATAATAACTATGATTAATATGTTAAGAGCACTAATCAAAATATAGAAAACGTGTAAAAGCAGGTGAGTAAAGTCATAAGAGAGAAAGATTTAGAAAAAAGTCAAAAAGAAATATTACTCAGTACAATTTGGAATAAGGCAAAGATGTTTCCTTTCACCGCTCCTTTTCAACATTATACTGAAAGAAGTAATTAATAAAATAAGACAATAAAAGGCATACAGATTAGAGAGAAAGAAATAAAACTCTTTGTTCAAAGATGACATGACTGTGTATATAGAAAATTCAAAAGAATTGACAAAAAGTTTCATGAAACTAATAAGTGATTATAGCTGGGTTTCAGGATATAAGGTAAATACAGAAAAGTCAGTTTCCTATATACTACCAAAGAACAAGTGCCATTTGAAATTGAAAACATGATATCATGTATATTAGCATCACCCAAAATGAAATACTGAGGTATAAATCTAACAAAATATGTACAAGATTTATATGAGTAAAACTATAAAATGATAAACAAAATCAAAGAAAAATTAAATTAATGGAGAAATATTTCACATTTATAAATAGGAAGATTCAATATTTTCAAGATGGAATTTTTCACAACTCGTTTTTTTAAATTCAATGTGGTTCCAATTAAAATCTCAGCAAGTTATTTTGTGGATATCAGCAAACTGATCTCAAATTTTAGATGGAGAGGCTAAAAATCCAAAATAGCCAACACAATATTGAATCTCAGCAAAATTCATCATAGATATTAAAAAGTGTTTTAAACATTTTTTGGAAAACCAAAGGACCTAGAATAGTCAACACAATTCTGAAATAGTAGAAGAAATTTAAAGAACAAATTTTACTAAGTTTAAGAATTAGTAAAGCTTCTGTATCAAGACAATATCTTACTGGCAACAGAAAAGACACAACAATCAACTGAAAAAAATAGACAGTTCAAAATTAAACCCACACAAATATAATCAACCATTTCTTTACAAAGGTGTAAAAGAAATTCAGTGAAAAGAGAATCATTTTGTTTTAAAAATTGTGCCAGAAAAACTGAGTCTATGTGCAAAAAGAAAAAGAAAAAAGAGAAAAAAAAGAATATCCTAGGCACAGAGAGCTTATATTAAACAAAGATTAACTCAAAATAAGTCATAGTTGTGGGGTGGCTCCACAGTGTAGTGGTTACCACGTCTGTTTTACACACAGAAGGTCCCGGGTTCATACCCCAGGTGGAGCCACAGATCATACCCCAGGCACGCCAGTCCCCAGGCCCCGGGTGTGCCAGCACCCCTGAGTGTGCCAGGGATGCCAGGCTCTGGGTGTGCCAGGCCCCAGTTTGGGCCGCGAGCATGTGGGAGGAGATGCCCCACCTTCAGACAGAAAAGAGAAATACAATAACTGAAATAAAGAAAACACTCCAAGTATTCAGCAGTAGATTGGATGAAGCAAAAGACTGAACCAGCGATTTGGAAGACAAGGTAGCAGAGTACACCCAATCAGAACAAAAAGAAAGAAGAATTTTTAAAATATGAAGAATGTTTAAGAGACCTCTGGGACAACATGAAGTGTAAAAATATCTGGATCATAGGAGTACTAGAAGAGGAAGAGAGAGCAAGGAATTGAGATCTATTTGAAGAACTAATGACAGAAAACACCCCTAACTTGGCAAAGGAATTAAACATACAAGTTCAGGAAGCACAAAGAGTCCCAAACAAGAGGAAAACAGACCTAGACAAAGATACATCATAATTAAAATACCAAAGGTCAAAGATAAAGAAAGAATCTTAAAAGTAGCAAGAGAAAGGAAGCTGATTATTTACAAGGGTACCCGCATAAAAATGTCTGCTGACTTTCCAATGGAAACTTTGCAGACCAGAAGGTAATGGCAAGAAATATTCAAAGTTACAAAAAACAAAAATCTACAACCACAGATACTCCACCCAACAAGGCTTTCATTTAAAATGGAAGGCAAGATAGCTTCCCAGACAGAAAAAAAGCTTAAAGAATTCATCACCAAAAAGCCAGTATTATGAGAAATGTTAAAAAGACATGTAAAAAGAGAAAGGGTAAAAAAGAAAATAGAAATAACAAATATGAATAATAAAATGGCAGTAACAATGTACCTATTAGTAATCACTTTAAATGTAAATGGATTAAATGCTCCAATCAAAAGACATAGGATAACAGAATTGATAAGAAAACAAGACTCATGCATATGCTGTCTACAAGAGACCCACTTCAGATTAAAGGACACTCACTGACTGAAAGTAAAGGAATGGAAAAGATATTTCATGCCAATGGAAATAGCTAAACCAGTATTATGCTCTTATATCAGATAAAATAGACTTTAAAACAAAGACTATAATAAGAGACAAAAAAGGACATTACATAATGATAAAGTGTTCGATATATCAAGAGGACATAACTCTAGTAAACATATATGCACCCAACATAGGAGCACCTATATACATAAAGCAATTATTGACAGACATAAAAGGAGATAACAATAGTAATACACTCATAGTTGAAGACTTTAACACTTCATTGACAGCAATGGACAGATCTTCCAGGCAAAGAATCAACAAGGAAACAATGGGACTAAAAGACACTAGAATAGATGGACTTAATAGATATTTTCAGAGCATTTTACCCCAAAGCAACAAAATATACATTCTTCTCAAGTGCACATGGAACATTTTCAAGGACAGACCACATGTTAGGACACAAATCAACTCAATAAATTTAAGAAGATTGAAATCATATCAATCGTCTTCTCTGATCATAATGGTATGAAACTAGATATCAACTACAGAAAATTACTGAAAAATACTTAAACACATGGAGGCTAAATAGCATGCTACTAAACAATGAATGGGTTATCAATGTGATCAAGAAAGAATTAAAAAGATATCTAGAAACAAATGAAAATGCAAATACACTCAAAACTTATGGGACACAAAGAAAACAGTCCCAAAAGGGAAATTCATAGCAAGATAGGCCTACCTCAAAAAAAAAAAAAAAAAAAAAAAAAAAAAAAAAAAAAAAAAAAAAAATAAACAATCTACTTTTACAATAAAAAGAACTAGAGAAAGAGCAGAAAACAAAGCCCAAAGTAAATAGGAGGAAGGAAATAATAAAAATCAGAGCGGAAATAGAGTCTTGAAAAATAGTACAAAAGCTTAATGAAACCAAGAGCCGGTTCTTTGAAAAGATAAACAAAATTGACAAACCCTTAGCCAAATTCATCAAGGAAAAAAGAGAGAGGACTCAAGTAAATAAAATCAGAGATGAAAGAGGAGTAATAAATACGGACTCCACAAAAATACAATGTATCATAAGAAAGTACTATGAACAATTATACACCAACAAATTGGACAATCTGGAAGAAATGGGTACATTCCTAGAAACATATAATTTCCCAAGACTGAGTCAAGAAGAAACAGAAAATCTGAACCAATGATTATAACCAATGAAATAGAATCAGTAATCAAAACCCTCCCAAAAAACAGAAGTCCTGGACCAGATGGCTTCATAGGAGAATTTTACCAAACATTCAAGGAAGAATTATCATCTATTCTTCTCAAACTATTCCAAAATTCAAGAAGAGTGAAGCTTCCCTAATTACTTTTATGAGGCCATCATTACCTTAATTCCATAACCAGGCAAAGACATTACAAAAAAAGAAAACTAGAGGCCGATATCTCTTAAGAACATCAATGCAAAAATCCTCAACAAAATATTAGTAAGCCAAATTCAGCAATACATTAAAAAAAGTCATACACCACGATCAAGTTAGATTTATTTATGGGATAGATTGGTACAATATCCGAAAATCAATTAATGTGATATGCCACATTAACAAATCAAAAGATAACAAACATATGATCATATCAATAGATGCAGCAAAAAGCAGTTGACAAAATCCAGCATCCATTTATGATTAAAACTCTCAGCAAAGTGGGAATAGAGGGAACATACCTCAACATAATAAAAGCCATATATGACAAACCTACAGCTAACATTATACTCAATGGGGAAAAGATAAAAGCATTTTCCTTAAGATCAGGAACAAGACAAAGATACCCACTTTCACCACTCTTCTTCAACATTGTATTGGAAGTCTTAGCCACAACAATCAGACAAGAAAGAGAAATAAAAGGCATCTAAATTGGAAAGGAAGAGGTAAAACTCTTGTTATTTGCCAATGACATGATATTATATAGAGAACCCTAAAACTGATCTCACCAAAAAGGTTAGAACTGATCAATGAATTCAGTAAAGTAGCAGATTACAAAATAAATATTCAGGAGTCAGTGGCATTTTTATACACCAATGATGAACTTTCGGAAAGAGAAATTAAGAAAACAATCCCATTTATAATTACGTTGAAAACTATAAAATACCTGGGAATCAAATTAGCCAAGAAAGTAGAAGATCTGTATTCAGAAAATTATAAGTCATTGAAAAAAGAAATTGAAAAAGATATAAATAAATGGAAACATATACCATGTTCATGGGTAGGAAGAATCAACATCATTAAAATGGCCATACTACCCAATGCAATTTATAGATTAAATGCAACCTTTATCAAAATACCAATGGCATTTTTCAATGCTAGAACAAATAATCCTAAAATTTATATGAAAAATAAAAAATCCCTAATAGCCAAGGCAATCTTGAGAAAGAAGAACAAAATTGGAGGTATCACACTACCTGATATCAAAATATACTAGAATGCTACAGCAATTAAAACAGCATGATATTGGCATAAAAACAGATACATTGATCAATGGAATAGAATAGGGATCCTAGAATTAAATCCACGCCTATACACTTAATATAATGACAAAGGAGGTAAGAATATACAATGGGGTAAAGACAGTCTTTTCAATAAATGGTGTTGGGAAAATTGGACAGATACATGCAAAAAAAAAAAAAAAGAAGAAGCTGGACCACCTTCTTACACCATATACAAGAATAGACTCAAAATGGATTAAAGATTTAAATGTAAAACTCAAAACCATAAAACTTCTAGAAGAAAATATAGGCAGTAAAGTCTGATTTTACTAATAGGAATTTCTTTTCAGATATATCTCCTCAGGCAAGAGAAACAAACAAAAATAAATAAATAAACAAATGAGACTACATCAGACTAAAAAGTTTTTGCACAGCAAAGGAAATCATCAACAAAGCAAAAAGATAACTGACTGTCTGGAAGAAGATATTCGCTAATGATATATCAGATAAAAAGTTAACATCCAAAATATATAAAGAACTTATACAACTCAACAACAAAAAAACAATCCAATTAAAAAATGGCAGAAGACCTCAACAGATACTTCTCCAAAGAGGAAATACAGATGGCTAATAGACATATGAAAATATACTCAAGGTCGCTAACCATCAGAGAAATGCAAATTAAAATGACAATTAGATATCACCTCACACCTGTCACAATGGCTATCATCAATAAATCAAAAAGAACAAGTGTTGGCGAGGATGTGGAGAAAAGAGAACCGTCATACATTGTTGGTGGGATTGCAAATTGGTACAGCCACTATGGAAGACAGTATGGAGGTTTCTCAAAAAATTAAAAATTGGTATACCTTTTGACCCAGCAATTGTACTTCTGGTATTTATCCAAAGAAAATCAAAACAATAATTCGTAAAGATCTATGCACTCCAATATTCATGGCAGCACAATTTACAATATCCAAGGTATGGAAGCAACCTAAATGCCCACTAAGAGACAACTGGATAATGAAATTATGGTATATATATATACATAATATACACATTGTGTGTGTATATATATACATATATATATATATATATATATATATATATGTATATATATACACACACAATGGAATATTACTCAGCCATTAAAAATGAAATTTTGCAATGACATGGATGGGCCTAGAAGTTCTTATACTAAATGAATTAAGTCAGACAGAGAAAGATAAATACCATATGATTTTACTTATATGCAGAATCTAAGGAACAAAAAGAACAAACTAATCAAAAATAGATTCACAAATATAGTGGACAATTTGATGATGGACAGAGGGGAGAGCGGTTAGGGGGCTGGGAGAATGGAGTGAAGGGCTAAAGAAGTACACATTAGTAGTTGATAGTTGGTCATGGGGATGGGGAGCACAGCAGAGGGAATGCAATTAGCATTAATATGATTGTTAGGTGGAGGGCCAGGGGAGGGAGAGGGGGTTTGTTTTATGAACTATATAGATGTCTAACCAATGTACTGTATACTTGAAACTAAATTAAATAAATACATTTTTAAAAATAATAATTATAAAAATTAGGCTTTCAAAATTAAAATTTTTACTCTTCATTATTCATCATTAATAAAATTTAAAAACTAACCACAGAATGAGAAAAGAAAATATAGACTGAATAAGGAACTCATACAGCCCAATAGAAAAATATGGATTAAATTAAAAGCAAAAGTCAGATTTATTTACATATCCACTTCAGAGGGGAAGACTTATAAAATGCCAACAGATAGGAAAAGATGTTTTAAAATTATTAGTTATCAAGAAAATGCAAAATAAAGATGCAATGAGATAGCATTGTACATACCCCAGAATATTCAAAAGACTAGAAATAAGAAATGATGAAGAAAAAAACGTAGTCCAGTGAAACTCTCATATATCACTATGGGGGGAGATTAAATGGTACTATCATTTTGGATGATAGTTCAGAAAATAGCTTCTTATAAAAATAAGTATAGTATTAGTATATTACTCAGCAATTACACACTTAGATATTTACCCTAGAGAAAAAAAAAGAACATTTCCAAAAAATTATTTGTATATGAATTATGCTTAGATCAACTTTACTCTACATGCCAAAAACTCAAAACAACCTAAATGTTCAATAGGTAAATGGGTAAACAAATTGAGATACAGTCATATTATGGAATACTATTCAGCAGTAAACAGAAACCAACTACTGATTGATGTAATGAATTGGATGAATCTCACAAACATTATATTGAGGAAAAAGCTGTTTATAAAAACTACATAATACATAATTCTGTTTACATAAAATTATAGAAAAATATAAGTCATCTATACTAACAGACTGGTGACAGCCTGATATAGAAGTTGAGATTGGGGCTGTTCTGCAAAGGGATGTGAGAGTGCACTCTAGGGATGATGTGGGAAATGTTTACATATTGATTATGGCGGTGGCTATATAAGTGTATATATTGTCAAAACTCATTAAACCAAACACTGGGATATATGCTTTCTATTTTATGCTAAACATGCTCAATTAAACATGAATAAATGCCTGGGAAGTTTAGATTACAGAACAAAATGCAAAATTATAAACCTGTATAAAATCCTAAGTATATAACATAATCAAGACAATTCAAGAGGTTTTATAAAATGTACAATTTCTTAATTTATCTTTGATAACATGAAGTTAATGTATACAGTCTATAAATAAATCATAAAATTTACCCTCAAATGACTTTAATTTACTGAAGTTAAGTATGACCATTTACCTGTCATTTCTACCTTCAAAGTTTCTTTTATTAAACTTATTCTTTTGTAGTAAAGAAATAATTATCTTTGTTAGTGTTATTTTAAATTGTATTTGTATTTTCTAAATTTCAAGTAAAATTAACTTTAATAAGTTTATTAGAGATAAAATGCATAATATACTTTCATTTTGCTAATCATTATTATTCACCTATCTGTGTGCCTACCTACTCATCTACCAATATCTCTTTACATATCCATCCATTCTTCTATTCATTCATTTATTGACCTTATGCTTATAGTGATAACCAGTGTGTTGGCTTATTCAACAGCATTTTCAACCTTTTTTTAGTCAGAGTGAGAAAGATAAATTTTTCTGTGTTACTGATCTGCTTTTATCTATGGTTCTAAATATGATTCAGGCTCTACCAACCAGTCTTAACACACTAGAGCCTAGACTTTGATTTAGAATGAATTCTGTGGAAAGAAAAGCACCTGGACAAAATTTTAACATGGGACTAAGTAATGTGAGAGACAGAAGTAAAATGCAAATCATCTGCCTTGTTGATGCCTGTCTTCTTATAAGAGCCCTGGTTCTGAAGAAATACCCATGGAGGTGGCTTCCTGATTTACTTTCTTCTTGCTGTTGGCAAAAGCAGCCACCCAATTCCATTGAATTGCTGGACATTCAACTTAGAATTTTTCTTCAACCTCCTCAAAGATTCTTTCAAAATGGCTTTTGTTTAAATTCTGGAGTAGATTCTATTTCTTACTGACATAATGATGACATTTTGAAAAAAGTATTTCTATATGGTTGCATTTAATGTAGTTTTTGCTTTCCTCTTCATATTATTTTGTGGCTTGAATATTTTTCTTAAAAAGCAGAAATCATTATAATATATTCAATTAAATTATCATTTATAAATAATGGATAAAACAGTAAGTCAACATTTTTTATCCAATCATCTTTTCTACTACTATACATATGTTTGACATGTTACATATATGTGTGTCTATATATGTATTCATATACATAAATGTGTATGTATTTATGTACATGCTTACTTGCTTGTATGGACATGCATACATACAAACATGCATACATATATATACATACATATATATATACATATATATATATAAATGTCTTCCTTATTGTAATATATTTCTCCAAAATATCATCAGAAACTTATCTCAAGGTAGAGCATTAGCCATATCACAGGATTATGCAACAGAATCCTTATCTGAGTAACTAGTATGAGTCATAATGCTAGTACTCAATTCC
The DNA here is from genome assembly GCF_902729225.1 of Pteropus medius. Taxonomy (NCBI): domain Eukaryota; kingdom Metazoa; phylum Chordata; class Mammalia; order Chiroptera; family Pteropodidae; genus Pteropus; species Pteropus medius. The sequence goes on from NW_024346771.1 coordinate 7,164,796, forward strand.
CCTCATGGGAGTTGACTGAGAAGAAACCAGTCACTATCCCTGGTGCTTTTCTAAGTCAGAAGCATTATTTCCTCATTTACCTTCTCAGACACAGATGACTGAGCACCATAATAAATTACTCAATTACCAAACCATTAATTTATAGAAGAGGTTCTCTTTTCTTTATTGTATATTTTGTATCATTTTACTATAGTTCTTATTATATTCTGTGTAATTGCCTATTTTGAAATTTAGAATTATGTCTTCTTTAGTAGAAACAAAATTCTTGAGAAACTAAGCCCAAGAATATGTATATATATTTTAATCTATTTAGTTTCAGGATCAAGCATAATTTTTAAAGCATAATTATAAATCAAGAAGACATCACCAAGAAAATTCTTACAAATCAATTAAAAATTAACCAAAATAATCAAAATAAACGATAAAGATACTTATTCAAATTATTGTTATGCCTACTATATGGTAGAATGTGCATGATGTTAGAATCTCATAAAGCAGTTTAGACAGTCTTCTAGATCTGCAAAATCTATCAGACTACTGTGACATGTATGTGACTATTGACTTTCATTTCAGGACTTGTTTATTTAATATGATTTTTATTAAAGACATCCTAATGTATTTATCAATAATCAACATTTTAAAATAAAATATTAAATTGAAATATAACAGATTCAAAAAAAAAGTACATCATAAAAGAGATCTATAGGTTATCACAAAGTAAACACCCATAGATGACCACCTTCTAGAACATGATCTCCAAAGTCCCCCTTACAGCCCCTCTAGTCACTATGCCCCACTATTTTCCCAATATTAAACACAGTCCTCACTTCTAACTCTCTAAACTAATTCTTCCTATTGTTGAAATTTATAAAAATGGAATCCTACAGCATGCACTGTTTGGTTTCCAAATTCCTTCACTCCAAATTATGTTGCAATAATCATCTATATGTTTTAACATAGTGATGCATTGATTTTCAATATTGTATAAATCTCGTTATCGATATATCATAAATTAGTTATTAAATTTACTATTGATGAATATTTAGTTCATTGTTAGTTCTTGACTAAACTGCAATGAACATCCTTGCACATGTCTTTTGGCGAACATATTTCTGTTAATTATATATCTAGAAGTAAAATTGCTGGAACATAAGTGATACATAGTTCAAATTTAGTAAACATTGCTAGCAGATTTCCAAAGACATTATACGAATTTACAATCCTTTCAGAAAAGAATAATTTCGGTTGCCGCACATTCTTGCCAAAACTTGGTATTTTCTATTTCTTAATTTTAGATACTTCTGTGAGTATTCATATTTCACTTTTGCTTTACCTTGCATTTCTCTTATTATTAATGTGGTTTTAGAATTTTTTATATATTATTTTCTTTTCTGGATTAATTTGTAAAATGCATGTTAAAGTTTCCTATTGCTCATTTTTCTATTTGATAGCCTTATTAATCACTTATTAAATTATAGTTCATTATAATTTCAACATACGAATTCTTCATCAGTTAAATGTATTACATATATTTTCTATTTTTTTGTCTTTTTTTCACTCAATCTTTTGACGGACAAAATTACTAAAGTTAATTCAATCCAGTTTGTTTATATTTTTAGATTCCTATTTAGAAACATTTTCCTATGTTATGGTCAAGAAGATATTAAATTTCAAAAGCTTTATTATTTAACTTTTTGTATTGCATTTTAATCCACCTCAAGTTAATTTTTACACGTGCTATGAAATAAAGTTAAGGTTCTTTTTTATTTATTTTTTCCAATACAAGCATCCAATTGTTTCAAGACTGTGAATTGAAAAGCTCAGTCTTTTTCCAATGCCCATTGACTAAAGATGTAAATTCTGGTTCCAGACAATTCTATGCCACTGGTTGACTTTTTAATCCTTGTGGTAATTTAACATTTTTATGTATCTTTGTAATAAGTCTTAATTATCTAATAATGTGTGTCTTTCAACTTCATTCTACTTTTTTCTAGATTATGTTACTTATTCCAATTTGGCATTTCAGAATTATTTTTAAAAATGTATTGAAATATAATACATATAATATAATATAACCATTTTAAAGTGAACAATTCAGTGACACTTAGTCCACTGACAAAGTTATGCCATGAAATTTTTATACCTGCAAAATAAAATTTCATACTCAATTATTAAGTAGATTTTTAAAATTCTCTCCTCTCCTAATTCTCTGGCAACCATCAATCTGTGTTGTCTTTATTAATTTACCAATTCTACATAGTCCATAATAATGTGCAATCTGTATCAAAATTCTGATGACCATTTGCAAAAAAAAAAAAAAATCCTCAAATTCTTATAGAGTTTCAAAGTCCCAGACAGTCAAAACAATATTGACAAAGATGAAAGCATAGTAAAAGTATTTCTGACCTTGTATTTGGCAATGTATTCTTAGATGTGATGCAAAAAGCATGGGCAACAAAATGAAAAAATAGATAAAATAGATATCACTCAAAAAAAACCCCAACTTTTGTTTATCAAATGGCATTATCAAGAAAGTCAAAAGATAGCATACAGAATGAGAGAAAATATTTTCAAAATATTCTCAAATATTTTATACATATAAAATTAGGGTTTACTATCTAAAATATATAAAGAACTTCTAAAATTTAAAAAGATAAAGACAAACAATCCTATTAAAAATGAGCAAAGGACTTGACTAGATATTTCTTCAAGGAAGGTATATAAATGGTCAATAAGAACAAGCAAAATTTCTGAACACCATTAATCATTAAGGAAGTAAGAATGAAAACTATGATCAGATACCATTTTACACTTACTAGAGTGACTATAATTTTAAAAAAAGAGAGAAATGATAACCATCATACATTGCTGGTAAGAATCTAAAAGGCTCAGCTGCTGTGGAAAAGAGTTTGGTGATTCTCAACAAGTCAAACATAGGATTACAATATGACTCATCAATTGTACTCCTAGATATATGCCCAAGAAAATGGAAAACCAGTATTTAAAGAAATATAGATACATGCATGTTCATAGAAGCACTATTTATGATAGTGAAATGTCCAAATGTCTATCAACTAATGGATGGATAAACTGTGATACATGCATGCAATGGAATATTATTCAGCTATAAAAAGAATGAAGTACTGAAACATGCTTCAACATGCTAAGTGAAAGACTCCAGACACAAAAAGTTACATATTTTACATAAATTTTACCATTAGTTTGCCAACATCCATTTTAAAAGATGCTACTATTTATCTATATATTGAATTAATAGATTTGATTTATGCAGAATTGATATCTTTCTTCGATAAAAGAACATCATATATACCTCTATCTATTTAATATCTTTCACTATGTCATATAGTTTTTTTTGTATAGAATTTAGAATGTCTGTCTTTAGATTTAGACTCAGTAATTAGACTTTTTGATGTCTTGACCTTAAAAAAATAGACATCCAGATATTTCTCCAGCAAAATGGATTTTAGGGGGAACAACGAAGAATTATTATTCGAGACATGAGTTCTAAGGGCCAACTACACATAAGTCCAGAGAAACAAAATCCACATAAGTCCTCTCTCTAATGGACTTAGAGGAGTTGTTGTAAACGAAGAGTACATTGAAGGAAACCGAAAGTTTAAAATTTAATGACCTTATATTGGCTGAGTTATGGCAGCCTCCCACTGATCTGCTAATGGGCACGTGGGAATCTTTTTTTCTGCTTGCTTAGTCAGTAAAGGAGTATCACTTTCTGTTAGAAATACAAAGTACATCTATTCCCATTGGAATCAGTAACGTTTATTGAGAAAGAAGTGCATGAGAGTTCTCTCATCCACCCTCCCAATTTCATTTTAACTGATGTCTCTGTTTTTTACAGATGCTATCATAAATGATACATTTTTTATTTTCTAGTTGCTTATATATAAAAATTGAAAAAAAATATATTAATTTTTTTATCAATGACCTCACTACATTACATTAATTTTAAGATATTATCTGTATAATATTTTGTATTTTGTATATACACCATTATGCATTGTGTGAAGTGTTTTATTTTTAAAAGAAAAAAGTTAACTAAATATCTATAAATATCACTGATAATTTATTTCTTAATATACCAAGTGGGGATTGTGATTAATAATGGTGAAAAAAGTCAATACCAACCTCAGCACATTTCAAAAATAAATAAAGTGTATTAAATAGTGAGCAAAATGTCATTAACAGTACTGCATGTACAAATATTTTTAATCCACTACTAGACTCTAAGAGATAGTAGTACTGAACAGTAGTATAAACTAGGAAAGAAAATAAGAAATAAGGAAAGAAACTTTGAGTGTAATTAACTAATTAATAGGAAAGCTGGACTTGATTACATTTCCAACACAATTTTCTGCCATCATGTGGTTTTAAGTCCGATGAGTTCGGAAAGGCCTAATTTGTGTTTTTTTTCTTTTAAAAAGGAAATTTGAATATAAACACCTTACTATAGTCAACTAAATATTTTAGTTTCCCTTAGAACCTTAGAAGGTTCCGTAATATAAATTAAGGTAAAAATTTGCTTCAACATTTGCCTTGTCATCATTTTTTTTTTTTTTTTTTTTGAGGGAATCACAGCGGAGCAGCATAACTTTGGATTTTAAAAGATTCAGAAGAATCTTTAGGAAGGTTTTAAGTCTTTGTCTCTCTCTTAGTACCCACTATGTATTTTTCTTGACAAGTGAGAAAATAGAGTTTAAAACCATATTTGCTGTATTATAATAATTTTGAGAAAAAGGGGCTTGATTAAGAACTGATAGAGGTATTTATTTATTTGTTTGTTTGTTTGTTTGTTTGTTTGTTTAGGAAGCCAGATAATGCTGGTAAGTTAAGATTGATATACTCAGAGTGGAAACATCACATTCATTGTGAATGATTCTGATGGGTATGGAATCTTTCTTTTGAAACCCTCACTCACAGGACTAATACTCCTCTGAACCAGTATATATAGCTAGAGCCTCCTTGACACTGCAACTGCATTTTGTACTTGTATTTATATACATAATACATCATAAATCTGTTTACCTGTTTATCTCTACCAGTGAACTGGAACAAGAGCAGGGCACAGAAGGTGTTTTTGTATTAATACTCAGCATCTGTCATAGAGCTTGTGACCCAGCTCAACAACTATTTGTTGAATTAAATGGAACAGAGCAGAGACCAATTTCTTTCACGTTAGTGAATGGTCAAATTTTAGATTGTGAGAAGGAAAGAAATATTCTGCTGATATGGGCAGTAAAACATTTGAGGATAACCATAGGTCAAGACACCTCTACTTGCTGAGATACACAACTTATAACATAAAAAAAGGAAACTTAGTTATATACTCAAAGAGATAAAGGAAATAGGACATATTTTATGACTATCTATCTTGTAATTTAGATGTGACTGAATTTTTGAAAGGATTCTTGTCAAAGACCTTTTTACCTCAATGATCTGAAATATAAACCCATCAGTAGTTCTTGTTTTCATGAATTAAAGCCATCTCTTTAAAAAGTGACAGCTAAAACATGTACTTCTAGTCTTCTCTATTAGTCAGAATGCTTTCTTTTAAGTTGATACAAAAATAGTCTTATTTCTGAGTACTAAATTCATTGATTGCAGTAGCTGGAGCCCACTTGTACATATAGGGAAGACTTCATTGGCTCACACAGTGTCCTTGGGGATGTAGAGACTCTCACTCACCCTCTTTGGCAGAGTTGTTATTTATTTATTTTCCTCAATGGCTCAACTCTGATGCAGAAACTCTCCTATTAATTTTAATTTGGCACTGACAATTTCACACTTCCATACCAGCCTCCATGGAAAAGAGAGATTCTCTCATACAAATATTCTCAAAATCCTACAATTGGATCTTGCTGCTTTCGATTGTGTTAGTGTCTCATTTGTGATCTATGAGCTGTGAATACTATTATAATAGTATACTATTATTGACTAGTTCTAGTTACATGACAACCTCTGGAGCTGAGATAAAAGTCACAAAGATTAACAGTGGAGTTCTTTGAAAAATTAGAAATATGTTACTAGAAAAATGAATAACTGATGCTTAGAAAATTAAGTCACCAATATTCACCAGTCCTTCCTATAGCATGCTGCCATTTCTAAAGGATCCTCATTATTTTATCAAATTTTACCTTGTTCAAATAATGGACTATGATCTACCCTTCTTCTTTAGCACCTCAGAAAACTATCTCTCTAGTCACATAAATTACTATAATGTGCTTTTTAAAATATATATATTGGAATGTATTTGCACATGGACTTCACTTTGCAGAGAATATCTTATTGATATCTGTTTCTGGAACTCATAATTTCCTACTTCCTCTTTGAAAGTTTCCTTTGCTTTTAAAGATTGTATTAAGTATCTCTCCATTGTATTATCATAATTCTTAAGTATACATATCTCAACCTTAGTGTTTAATATATAGCACCTAAAACTTTTCTGTTTATTTTACTAGACTATAAGTTCATTGACTTATAAATTGAGCTTTTGTTCCAAGTCTTATCACAAACCCTAACACATATTGTTTCTTATTTTAAATGCAGAAACTGAAATCAAAAGTCAGACCTAAAGTTTTATGCCAAGGCAAATAGAGTCTTAACTATTTGCTAACAGCCCTTAGTTAACATCTAACATCTTTATTATCAATAAAATCCTTTCCAAGTAAGAGTTAGCAACTGACTGGAAAAAGAAAAAAAAATAGTAAATAGAATAGCTGCTTAGATAACCATTAAGAAAAAAGTATAGGGAATTCTGAGGATTCAAGCATGAGGAAAGGAGGAGAGATAAAAGGGAGATGAAATGTTGACAATTAAAGATTATTTTCTTCATTATCTTTATATCAATGGCCAGCCTTAGAATTCTGAGCTTTACAGCATCATTAAAAAACACATTAATAGCCTGCTTTGTATAATCATATCTAAACATCTAGTTGTCACCTCATTTACCGCCCCCAAATTTGCACAAAACCTTTCACTAAGAACGTTGATGTCATTTGCCAAAAGACCTTGCATCTCTTATACTTACTCTTCTCCCCGATAAAGGTTAAAGTCTCTTATAGACATAGTACTGAAAAAACGTCTGGAACTCTGGCCCCTCTCTTGTAGTTCAGAAACCCTGCTAAATGATGGTCTTTACCAGATTGTTTTTCACTTCAGTTATTAAAGTATAACATCATAAGATGCATATGAGGCACTCGAGGTTATTGAAAATGTAATCAATGTTCTCTTGCCCCTGGCCTCCCACAGGAACAGAGTACAGCAATCTGCCTTGGGGAAACACAAATACAACTCAAGGAAAGGCTTAAAATAGTTTTATTTATGTAATTTACTATAGTTCATTTTATTTGCTACTAAAACATCATTCGTTTCATATCTTTCTTCCTCTGGTTGTTGCTCAGATTACAAATTAATTCCCTGTGGATAAGGCTGATGATATTTAATACTGTACACCTATTAATAAATCACATTAAGATACATAATTAATTATCTAACCCATTTGGGGGTAATAAAATCATCTACTTTTAAATGTCTTTTGACAAAATACGAATATAACCCATCCACATTTTTAATGGTCCTCAGCATTAGCTGCAATCATTTAAAAGTTCTTATTTTTTTCTTAAATCATACAAGTGAAAGCTTTTTTAATTTTAATATTTTATGAACATATGATTTGAGGCTTTAGCTGAGTTATCAAAAAAGGGGAAGACTTGACTAAGTTGAGAAGTTGGAATGCAAATACCTTGATTATATTGTCAGTGCTGTCACTTATGATTGTTAAATAGCCTATACTCATTAGATGCTGGGTTTATCTATTTAAATAAGAAAGAAATGAATGGGTTATCCAACTTTAAGTATGTACAAAACCCTTGCTTACTGTGTTTTTAACACTGTACAGTGCTCTGCATTGCACAAAAAGATTCATGTACAGAATGTAGTTTTGCAAATAAACTAGAAATATTGATGATTTGAGTTCAATCTTTTTAATCCTGAGGAACAGCTCATCTTAGATTCCATGATCTCATCCTCAAGTCAGACTTCTAAATGTCACCAGAACCTCGCCACTGTCACATCCCGAAAGAACCCAAGCTGGGCAAGGCCTCCTGGAGAAATTTAACACTGACATGTACTAGGAGTCATTGGAAGCTACAGGCCATTCTTCCAGGTGTAATTAGAAGAACTAAAAATAATGAAAAGTTAAGAATAGGAATAAGGCAAGAATGAGGTCTGAAATATAACAGGCAGGCCACAATAACAATAGCATCAACTTCTTATCACGTGCCATGTCTTTGAGTATCATTCATCCTCCCCAAACATGGCAATGTCAAGAGTACTTCCTTAATTTTTCAATGAAGAGAAGTTAAATAAACACCCCATGAGATGATATACATTGTGCTAACCTAACAGACCTCTGATAGCGCAAGAACTGAATATTAGATCTCTCTTAACTCCAAAGCCCAATCTCTTTCCATTATATCAGACTTATTTGTTAAACTGTGCAATTCTAAAGTTGACGAAAGCAACAAATATTCAGAGAATACCAGCTTCATTGTAGATTAAAGCAGTTAAAGAAAAGAAGGGAAAAAATGAGAAATAGGTTTCAAAGCATGGTCAGAGATTCAGTTTCATTACATTAAATTAGATATTTTCTAGCATATCATTTTAATTCATTTTTATTCCTTTTACTATGTTTATATTTACATTCTTAATGATTGCCCTGTGATTATAATAAACATCTTAATTCATAACAATCTAATTTGAATTAATATCAATTTAATTTCAATGCTATATAAAAACTTTACTCCTATATAGCTCTATTCCCCTTTTTTTTGTATTTATTGCACTTGTTTTAGCTTTACATTTTGTATGCCCATAACTACATATGCATAATTATTACTTTATGCAGTTATTTAAAATCTAATAGAACAAGAAGAATTAAAAACAAAAATGCATAATATATTGTATACATTTATGCTGTATTTACATTTATAGTTACTTATCAAGACTATTATTTCATGGGAATTCAAGTAACCATCTAGTGTTTTTCCATTTAAGTTTGATGAAATATCTTTAGTATTTATTGTATAGTAGTTCCACAGAGGAGAAATTCTTTCAGCTGTTATTGTTTTAATCTTGGAAAGTCTTAAAATATTCTTCATTTTTGAAGGATAATTTGAAAGATATAAAATTCTTGGTTGACAATCTTTCTTTCATCATCTTTAAAATGTTTTTCCTACAGCTTCCTGGCCTCCATAGGTTTTGGTGAAAAATGAGCTGTTAATTGTATTGAGGACAACATGTATGTGGTAAGTCTTTTTTTTTTTTTTTTTCATTACTTCCAAAATTCTCTCTCTTTTTGGCTTTGGACAGTTTTCTTATGATGCACTTAGGTGAGAATATCTTTTATTTTACACTCCTTGGAATGTTGAGCTTCTTGAATGTACAAATTAATGTTGTTCCTCAAATTTGAAAAAAAAGAAATTGGCCATTCTTTCTTTAAATATTCCTTTAGCTTCCTCCTGTCTTCTTTTTCTTGGGCTCTTATTGTGTATATGTCGATATGCTAAATGGTATCCTACATATCTCTAAAGCTCTGTTCTGTTCCTTTACCTTTATTATTAATTTTCTTTGTTCTTCAGACTGGTTTCTCTCAGTTCACATATCTTTAAGTTTACTAATATTTTTCTCTTCCTCTTGGTCAAATTTGCTGATGAGTCTCTCTAGTGAATTCTTCTTCTCATTATTTTATTGCTCAATTCCAGAATTTCTGATTCTTTAAAAAAAAAATCTCTATATTTTTATTTAAGTTCTCTGTTTGTTAAGACATCATTCTTATACATTTCTTTACTTAGACATAATTTCCTTTAGCTCTTGAGACATTTAATATAACTGATATAAAGATATGCTCTAGTAAGTTCAGAGTATGGGCTTTCTCAGTGGCAATTTCTATTGATAGATTTTGTTTCTTGTGCATGGTCCATACTTTCTAGTTTAATCAGGTTTTTTCACATATCTCATAATTTTTGTTAACAATTAAACATTTTATATAATACTGTGAAAATTTATTCTTCACCTTAGGGATTATTCTGCTATTGTTTCCTGTTGATATTGCTACTGATATTGTAGTTTGCTTGTTTATAAATTCTGTGTATATTCTTAATCATATATGTCCATTAATTCTCTGTTCAGTTAGATTAGCAGTCATGTTAACTAATTATCAGATAGAGATTTTCTTAAACTCTTGAAACCACTGAGTTTCCCTGACTTTGCTGAAGAGTTTTGTGTCTATGCAGAAATGTACCTTCAACAATAATCCAGGCAGTTGACCACACTGCCTTAAACTTTATTTACTGTTTGCATACACACTCAGCATCAGGTAGAGGTAGGTGAGAGCTTAGATCTATCTCAGCTTTTTCTTGGGCAGGCACACAGCCTTCTACATGAGTGTAGCCTTCTAGATTAAAAGGAATGTGCCAGAAATTTTTGAGCCTCTTGTGGACATTGTTCAGCTTTTAAGCATTTTGTTTGGCTGATTGTTTTTTTCCCAACTGGGCAGGGTTTCCAGAAGACTAAGAATTCAGGCCTTAGCCCTCTCTCAGTAGCCTCTTAGAATACCAATATTCCTTTCTGAAGCAACAGAATCTGAGCCCACATGGGTAATTAATGTTTGAGTGTGTAACTCTGACTGAACAGGGAGAGCTTAAAACTTAGCCTCTAAATGTCCTAAGATAGGCAAAAATATCAGACAAATTTTAGAACCGTAGAATTCTGAAATGCTGATTTTGAAAACATTTTTGCAAGTTTTTCTTTGTTTTAATAGAGAAGAACATTTCTGGAGGTCTTTGCTTTGTCGTTTTCACTTACGTTTGCCCAGAATATAATTATGAAAAAGTGAGAAGAAAAAACAATAAAGGTGAGGGCATCATTCTAGATGCAAACATTAAGGCAGGAATTACCATACAATATACTAATTAATGAGTCAATCAGTTGGACAGAAGCAATGCAAACTTGTGGGATAATTAGGGTAAGTTATTTGTAGCCAGTGATTGAGGGTTTTGAAAATCAGGATGGGGAGTCTGGCCATGATAGTAAGGGAATAGGAAGTTTTGATTGGTTTATAAAAATAACTATAAAGAAATCTCTCCATGAAATTTCAAAATCTAATCTCTCACATTTAGTGAATTAAATCACTTTCAGCAAAGTCTTTCATCCTAAATTAAAAGCCAAATATTATTCATTGTTTCATTGTTGTTTCTTCATATTTATTATAAACAAAGATGATTGAAATATGTTTCAGGATAGGCAATGTGTACTGGGTACAACAATGACAACAACAACTTTGAGGAAAAAAGAATTTAAAAAATAAATATTTGAGCATTATGTATGCCATATGGCCATCATGGTTCAAGAGCTCCACTCTGCCATCCTCTTGAAGTGCTATAGTTTCTTCGAGAGTAAGAAGACAGTTCTCTGGAGAATCTTGCAACAACAATTAAATAATTTTTCTTATGTATGTTCAAAACTCTTTGATCCAAACTGGTTGCCTAACTTCCTCTTCACGTGGGGATCCCAGATGTGCAATCCTGCTATCTACCAAGGAGGCTGAGATCCAGAGAGATTCAGAGAATGTTCCACTAGGTTACAATAAGTTCTTCATGCCCTGCACATTACTATGCATTGAACTTAGGCTATTATTTCAACTTTATAATAATGGCTATAGGCTTAGAGAAGATCAGGTTGATCCTTTCATTTCTACTATACCTTTAGGGCATGTCTTACAGGGAGACTTATTGACAACTTAAAACATTGAACTCCCTTTATTACTATTGCTGAGGACTTGACACTTGTTAAATAAGTATATGTCTACATTTTCACCAATGTAGACCAGGATTAAAACCACAAATACATAAATATAACACTTTATGTGGAAAACCTATTTTCTTCTCCCAGAAAAAAAAAATTAGTTTCTCTTAAAAGTGAACAAATGTAAATAATAAAGGTAAGGTAAAGAAGATTATATATGTATACTGAAATACTATTCAGCCATTAAAATGGAGAAATTCTGCCATTTGCTATGACATGCATGTATTGTACATATTTCTAGAGTATTATGTTAAATGGAATCAATTAAATGGAAAAAGACAAATGCCATATGGTTTCGCTCCTACGTAGAATATAAAAACAAAAACAAAAAGCAAGTGAACAATCAAATACAAACTCATAGAGGCAGACAACAGACGGATGTTTACCAGAGGGAAAGAGGAGGAGAGGTAAACTTAAACAAAAAAGGTCAAATGTATGATGATTAGATGGAAACTAGACTTTGATGGTGCACATATATAATCCAGATGTCAATTCATGTGTTGTACAATAAATCTATATAATATTATATAATGTTTCCTCAGAAAGGAAGAAAGGAAGAAAGGAAGAAAGGAAGAAAAAAAAAAGGAAGAAAAGGGAAAAAAGAAGAAAAAGAAAAGAAAAAGGAAAAGGAAGGAAGGAAGGAAGGAAGGAAAAGGAAGGAAGGAAGGAAGGAAGGAAGGAAAGAAGGAGAGAAGGAGGGAAGGAGAGAGAAAGAGCAACAGAGCCAAATAGTAATATTTACAATAAAGAAAGAAGAGGTAATTTAGTTCTGTAATGCAATAAACAAGTAGTATTTGCTTCGTGTGTGTGGTGGTACTGGTGGGGATATATTTCAAAAATCAAACAGCATAAAGTAGTTTTATTCTTACTCATCTACATAGTTCTTGCTATGCTCCTACAAACACACACACACACACACACACACACACACAATGTAAATTACATTCTACCTTTAGAACAATGAAGAAACAAATAAAAATCTTCCTAGTTTTCTCAAACTATGTGGCCTTAGTTAATATATATGTGGTAGAATTTATAAAACAAGGAAGATCTAAGGATGTTAAAGGAGAAACTCACACGTGAAAATGGCTCAAAACAATTTAATAAACTTTCATTGAGGCTTTATATCTCATGGCATTTGTTAGCCTTTGTAATGTTAACAAAGCTGGCTAAGATAAAATTTCTCTCAAACTCAAATTTTCTTTATTTCTTACTGAGATCAATAATTGTCCCTATATTTTCCTCTTCTGCCTTAGGAACAAGACCTTAAATCATACTTATGCATATTGTTACCAAAGAGCCTTTAGCTCTCTTTTTGCCTAAAATCAAAACCAAGTGAGAAATCATATGAAATACATTTCAGTAGTTTTGTGATATAAGGCATGTTAGTAGAGAATTTCCTCTACATTCTACAGAAAGGGTACAATTGTGTTTAAAGTCTGATTGCTTATTGATATTTTATAGTGCATAATTTAAACGATATAATGACCTAAAAGTACTTTATAGTACTTAATTTAAGCAATTTGATAACCTAAAGGTTAATGTTGAAAGTCAGGCATATAGGAAACTCCCAACAATTTAACACTGTTGTATGAAATCTGTAAAAAACAGCATACAAAACAGAAGGAAGTGGGTGACGTCACTTGAATTGGCAATTTGAGCATTTGGGTTTACAAGTGCGGGACTTTAATATCATGAGTGTTCAAGAAGGTCTATCATACTGTTCTCAAAGTCATTCACTGCTGAATCTGAAGTGAGGCTATTCCCTCCCCCCACCCACACACACACAGTTCCTCCTATTTAAATATATCAGATTAGCATCTAAAAAGGCAAAGCCTATAGTAATACTTTCTCTCTAATGAAACACCAAATGGAATATTTGTTATGAACTATAACTGCATGCCTGGCATTTTATTCTGAAAGAACCATATTATCTCATTCTTTCTGGCAATCTACAAAAAATTGAGAAAAAAAATAGAAGCTAAATAAATTCTTCAAGGAAAGAAGGCTGAATAATAAGATTTGGGGAGGTCTATGGGACTTGACGAATGAAATCTCATGAAACTTTGCAAAATTTTACAATTAAATAGGTGAAAATTCTCCTTCAGGATATAATTCAACATATTTAGGTAACATATAGCCCATCATGATCTCACTTCTGCTTCCAGCCCATCTCCCTCCTTCACTGTATGTATCAAACTTAACTCTTTTGTTAGAATTTCACTGGAAGTATCATGCACTCTTTCTCATCTCTGTGACTTTGAAGGTAATTTTTCATTGCGTGGAATTCATAAACTCATTTTTTTTTAATTGGCTTACTCTGAGCAACCCTCCACAATTAAGCAGACATATCAACATCTCTAGGAGGCCCTTTCTGGATGACACCTCTCCACCTTCTTGGTTAAATGAACCATACTTGTTCTGCTTTAGTCATTGTTCCTAACTATATTTTAGCATATATTATTGTTTTGTGATTATTAGTTTACTCTCATATACCTCACTCCCAAATAAAATGATATATAGCTTTTTGAAGACAGGGATAATTCTATTTATGGTTTTATTTCTAATGAAGTGTGTGGTACTTATATTGTTCAGCAATTTCTTTAATGAAATTATGAATTAAGGATGAGGCTAGTTAAATTTTTAGTTCTCTACAGTTACAATCAAATGTCATCACAATAGTTTTAGCGGCATAGTAAATTAGACCATGCAATTGTATAGAAATATAAGTCAATCAGGATAATTTATTTGTCTCCTAAAAGAATAAGCCCCTGTGTTTGGTACTAAAAAAGCTTAACATATCATTCTGGAGTTTAAATCACTTACAATACAGCTGGGGGTAACTATCAAATATTTTACTAGAATTATAACTAAAATATAACAGTAGACATTTATTCATTTTCTAAATTGTACTAAATACTTTGCTAAGCATAAAATAGTCTAAATGTAGCACAGTTATTTTCTTTAACAACCTATCATTTTAATCTGGAAACAAACAGGACACAGGTAATTAAAACATTACTCAAGAAGTACTCTATAGAAGCATAAACCTTAAACTATAAAACAAAAAAAAATGGGAAGAAGAGTCTTATTTTTTTTTATTTTTGATTAACTGCTAATTCATCTAGTTTTAATCTAGATGATTTGATTAGTAATTATTTATTTATTTTTTTATTCAGCTCAGTT
This sequence comes from Pteropus medius, assembly GCF_902729225.1. Taxonomy (NCBI): domain Eukaryota; kingdom Metazoa; phylum Chordata; class Mammalia; order Chiroptera; family Pteropodidae; genus Pteropus; species Pteropus medius. The sequence goes on from NW_024346771.1 coordinate 7,179,880, forward strand.
TGAGTGACACCTTCCATATTTGAAAGAATACCTTTAGGTTGCATGGGAGAAAAAAACAACAATTTTTTCTCTACACTTCAGAATTCTTGGCTGAGACCCTTGTGATAATGGAAAGATTAATAAGAGAGAAACAAAAACAAGTGTACTAACATGTATACTATACTTCATGTGTACATGGGAGATACCCAGAGAAAATGTGTCTCTCATAGAACTCCTGCTTAGATTCCATGTTCAACTAAAAACAAAAGAAAGAAAATTGTGGGAGGCCAGTATTGGGGAGGCTACTAGAACGAGGATGGCAAACAAGAGCAAGATTCGTTACACAGATTTAAACACCCACCTTGTCCATCAATAAGAGTTTCCTGTGATTTAGCTACCTTTCTGTTCTTTTTCTTTTAACATTAAAATATATCACTTTTATTGACAAGTTAAGGACATAATGGATAACTTCACATAACAAAAATAAGACAATTTTAAGACACTGGAGTGTAACATTGCAGCAGACAGGTTAATGCTCTTCACCTTCATCCTCTCCCTCAGCACTATCTGCTCCATCTTCCTCATAATCCTTCTCAAAGGGAGCCATGTCCTCACAGGCCTCAGAAAACTCTCCTCCTTCATGCCTTCGCCCACATACCATTGAACAAAGGCACACATGGCATACATCAGGTCAAACTTGTAGTCCAGGTGAGCCCAGGCCTCAGAAATAGCTGTAGTGTTGCCCAGCATGCACACAACTCGCTGTACTTCAGCTGAGTCTCCACCAGGTACCACAGTAGGATGTTGGTAATTAATGCCAACTTTGAAGCCAGTGGGGCACCAGTCCACAAACTGGATAGTACGATTGGTATTGATGGTGGCAATGGCAACATTGACATCTTTGAGAACCATGCCACCATGGTACAACAAGCAGCAAGCCATGCATTTACCATGGTAAGGGTCACATTTTACCATTTGATTGGCTTGCTCAAAGCACACATTGGTGATCTCTGCTACAGTGAGCTGTTCATGGTAGGCTTTCTCAGTAGAGATGACAGGAGCATAGGACGCCAGAGGGAAGTGGATGAGAGGCATCAGGTTGGTCTGAAATTCTGTCATGTCAACATTCAGGGCTCCATCACATCTCAAGGAAGCAGTTATGGAGGACACAATCTGGCTAATAAGGTAGTTAACGTTAGTGTAGGTTGGGCGCTCAATATCAAGTTTTCTACAACAGATCTTATAGATGGCCTCATTGTCAACCATGAAGGCACAGTCAGAGTGCTCCAGGTTGGTGTGGGTGGTGAGAATGGAGTTAGAGGGCTCAACTACAGCTGTGGAAACCTGGGAGATTGAGTAAATGGAGAACTCCAGCTTGGATTTCTTGCCATAATCGACAGAGAGATGTTCCATCAGCAGGGAGGTAAACCCAGAACCAGCTCCCTCACCAAAGCTAGGGAAAACTAAGAAGCCCTGAAGATCTGTGCACTGGTCAGCCAGCTTCCAAATTCAGTCCAAGACAAGGTCAATGATCCACTTGACAATGGCGTAGTTACTGGCTGCATCTTCCTTGCCTCTGATAAGCTGCTCGGGGTGGAAAAGCTGGCTGTAGGTGCCAATGCAAACTTCATCAATGACCGTGGGTTCCAGGTCTACAAACACCGCCCTGGGCACATGTTTGCCAGCACCTGTCTCATCAAAGAAAGTGTCGAAGGAGTCGTCTCCCCCCACCAATGGTCTTGTCACTTGGCATCTGACCATCAGGCTGGATGCCATGTTACAGGTAGTAGAGCTCCCAGCAGGCATTGCCAATCTGGACACTAGCCTGGCCATGATGGATGGAGATGCACTGACACATGACTGAGATTTACAGGGATCCGCGGGGCTGGAATAGGATAAGGGACAGTGACAAGGAACTCTCACTACAGATTAACAAGTAGTCTGAGGGAGAATTCGCCTTTCTGCTCTTGGTAAAGAATGGAAGACACCCTTACAAATGGAGATTTCCTTTATAAATGTAAATGTCTTGTACAAAAACAGAGTAACTTCTACTTTGCTTTCGGAGCTTGTCCTGTGTCCGCTATTTCTCACAATAATCAGCTAAAAATAATTCTATGCCAAAGAGGCATATTTTGGGTGGGAGATTTTGCAGCCTTTCAAGGTTCTCTTACAAATATAATGTTCTAAAAGTCAACCAAAAACTACATACTAAATTGTTCACTCTGTGCCAGCATTAGGCATAGAAGCATACATAAATAAAGAACCAGCCTACCTGCTTTCCAGTATCGTGAAGCTGAAGAAAGAGACCTGTGAACAATTAACAGGGAGTGGCATCAGAAACATGGTGGAGTGAGAGATGTCCCCAGATCTCTCTTTCTGAAACAACAATAAGCTGAACATATAAAACTCAACAAAAAACACCCAAACTGCACACCAGCATGTCTGAGCATGGGATCTACGCATAAGAGCTACCACAGGTCAGAACCCTGAGTCAGGTGGTAGACTGGGAGAAAGTGCCTCTCGCAGTCAGAGATCCCTGCAGGAAAAGGAGAAAGGGAGAAGGTGTGGTCAGTTCACTGAACAGCCCTGCCTGGGAGAGCTGGAAACTCCATGCACCCGGCGGCAGTGTCCAGGCATCAAGGCAGAAAGCAGAGAAGCGTAGATGGCAGAGAAGTGGGAACAGCCGAGAAACAACAGTTGATTATTACCAGCCATGGTTGCGAATGTGAGGCTGAACCTCAGTCCCAATCCCCCAACCCAGAGGGTCCCTCCACCCATATTCTTCAAGACCGAACATCGTTGAGGCGCAGGGGAATCAGCAAACGGTACCGAAACTATTGCAAACACTGACAGAGAGTGAGTAGTGAGCATGATTGAATATCTATAAGAAAAAAAAGGCATTATTGAGACTTTATACAAAAAAGATCCAAGAAGCTTAAACACCACCTATTGGAAACCAAAGAAAATGTCCGCTTTGCAACAAGCCAAAGAGAAAACTTTATAATAAATCTTCTCTCTGAAAAAAAAAAAAAAAAAAAAGGCAGAATACACTTCTATTAATGTCTAGGCAGAAAAATAGTCCATTAAACACAATGAACAACCAAGGTGACAAGGCAGATCAGAAAAAAAGAAAAAAGAGAAAAATCTCCAAAAAATAAACTTAAAAATATAAAAATATGTGACTTAAATGACAAAGATTTCAGGAGGTAGGTACTTCTGAAAAAACTCAATGAGATTCAAAACAATTTATATCAACAATTTCAGGAATTAAAAAAAAAAAAAACTAGATGAGCAGAATGAGTTCTTTAGCAAGGAGATTGAAATCCTCAAAAAGAACCAAATAGAACTTCTGGAGATGAAGAACACAATAAAAGAGATGAAAAATGAAATAACTAACTTGAGAAATAGAGTCAGCCAAATGGAGGAAAGGATCAGTGATATTGAAGACAGAAATATAGAAATAAATCAGAAGGAAGAAGAAAGAAACTGAGGAATGAAAAATAATGAAAGAGAAAGACACCAACTAGCTGCTACCATCAGGAGAGGAAACATAAGAATAATTTGGCATTCTCAAAAATGAGGAAAAGGAAGAGGGATTAGAAAGCATTTTTAGACAAATAGTTGACGAGAATTTCCCAAACCTAAGGAATGACTCGAAGCTTGGAATTCAAGAAGTCAACATAACACCCAATTATTTCAACCCCAAAAGGCCTTCTCTAAGACATGTTGTATTAAAATTATCAAAAAATCAATGACAAAGAAAGAATTCTCAGGAAAACCAGGAAAAAGAACATGGTAACCTATAAAGGAAAATCCATTAGATAATCCTAAGACTTCTCAGCACAGACCTTACAAGCCAGAAAGGAATGGAATCAAATATTCAAATTATTAAATGAAAGGAACTAATAGCTAAGAATAATGTATCCAGGAAAGCTCTCCTTTAGATATGAAGGAGAAATAAAGACCTTTCCAGATATACAGAATTGATGGAATTCTCCTCTATGAGGCCTCATTACTGCAAATACTGAAAGGGGTGAACTCAATTTAAAAAAAAATTTTTAAAAATACATAACTAGGAGCAAGGTGATTAGCAGGCAGATAGAAGCAGAGGAGTGCAACCCTTTGGAAAACAATATAGAGGTTTCTCTAAAAACTGAGAATTGATCTACCATATGATCCAGCAATCAATCCCCCCACTGGGTATTTACCCCAAAGACTTGAAAACATTTATTCTAAAAGATATATGGACCCTGATGTTCATAGCAGCATTATTCAAGGTGGCCAGGACATGAAAGCAATCTCAGTATCCTATAATAGATGATTGGATAAAGAAGAGGTAGTACATATATACAATGGAATATTACTCAGCTATAAGAATTGCTGAAATTCTGCCTTTTCTAACAACATGGACGGATCTGGAGATAACCATGCTAAGCAAAGTAAACCATAGCAAAAAGTTAAACACCACGTGATATCCCTTATACGTTGGACATAAATCTAAAGCAACAAACAAATAAGACAAACAAACAGAGACTTATGGACATGGACAGTGGACAAGTGGTTACCAGATGGTTGGGAGAAGAGGGAGGATGGAGGTAATGGGATAAAAGGGGTTAAATATGTGGTGACAGAAAGAAATCTAATTATGGGAAGGGAATACACAATGATATATATATATATGTCTTACTATTAAACTGTACAGCCAAAATTTATTGGCTTTTTTAACCAATGTCACTAAATAATAAATTAAATTAAATTTTAAAAAAATTACAGTCTGAAAGTGCTAACCAGCCAAAGATCACCAGGAGGAATAGATTGGTGAGTAGTCAAAGTTGAGGTTATTGCTTGTGGCAGCAAAAAACAGCACACACTACAGGTAATTACGCTGCCTTTCAGTGAGAGTAGGAGGGGCTTACTTTACATGATTTGTGAGACAGTTCAAAGAAGTAGAATTCCCTCTAGAATGAGTGCTGTTATGTCAGGGAGAGGCAATTCCATGGTTGTATATATTAACTGTTATCTACTAGACAAGAAGAATGGAGTGAGACTACATCTGTAATTGATAATGTAGCAGTCATTCATGTTGCTAGGAGAGCAGAAAGTTTGCTTGTTATTGTATTTTGTATATTGTGTTTTTGTTTCTGTGTTCAGATATGATTACAAAGTGGTCTCTTTCATCTTGCTTTATCATGTTCACTGATTGATCTAATCCAGTTTCTCAAGGTTGGCACCGTTGAAATTTTGAACAAGCTAATTATTTGTCCTGGGGGCAGTCCTATGCATTATAGGATATTTAGTAACACCCTTGGATACAAATGATTAGATGCCAGCAGCGAGCTCTTCTCTCAGTTAAGACAATCAAAACATGTCCAGAAATTTCCAAATGTCCACTGAGAACCAAAATGTTGAGAACCACTCATCTAATCCAATCTAGGTCTGTATCCTGAGAAGATTCATTTGATGTGAACCCCAAAGAGAAATTTATCTGCTGAGTTGGACTCACTGTGGTCAACAAAGTGCCCAAATTTTATGAATAATAAAAGCCTAGCAGTCATTTGCTGACAAAGTCTCCTCAAGTATTCTGTCTAGTGAGAAAAACCTCACACTGGACTCTTGGCTTCCCATAGTATGCCCCACTTATTTACACTTTCTGAGTCAAACTCTACAGGGAAACCCTGGATTCATCTTTCTACCAACAGACAGACCTGCCCTGTCCAATTAGAACTACCCAATGAAGATACTTCATTTACATAAAATGGACCTAATTGAGATCTACAAAGTGTGTACTTTGCTACAAAAGGCAGCCTCTTCTTTCTCATCGTGGAACACAATTTATTTTGCTATCTGAATCTGTGTCTCCCACACTGTAGCTTTTTTTGGATCAAATAAAAGATTTTATTCTTTATTAAGAATATTAAAAATTAATTTTAGTTTACCTTAATGGTAACAGCAGTGGGATTCCAGAGTGACTGTCCTCCAGGGCTCAGCACCACCATGAATTTGTACGAGGTAGTGGCAAGAGACCTTTGTTCTCTATCATTTCTTGTGGCATTTCTAGCTTTCGGTGGTAAATCCTGTATCCTTAACTCCCTCCTTGGTCAAGGTTATGGCCTTAATTTGAGTATTATGTTTTGTTTTGTTTTTTCTTTTCCTATTTGTTAGCTTCTACTTGTCTGAATGGGAGATTAAGAGTCAAGGATTTTTGTCTCCTTTTATTATCAAGACAAGGGATTAAGATTTCAGTTTTTTCATTTCCACTTGTCTACATGGAGCACCTCAGGGAAGGGACACATCATTTGGTTTAGGGCTTAGTCCATACAGTTTTTCAGACCAGGGAAGGGAAGCGTCATCCAGTTTCACGCTTGGTCCATATGGTGGCGGACCTTGTCCATAAGGCTTGGATTAGGCCCTGTCATAAAGGTTTGTGAGGATGCTCATGCTTAAGGTTTTCTCAAGAGGATACCTTCATCAGGTGAGTGAAAATGAGTAACATGTTAAAATTATAATTGGCTAGGTCTCTGAAAAAAATTACCCGGGATGATTTACAACTGAAATGGTACATGAAGCTTCTTATTCTCTCCCCTATCTTTATCTCTATTCATGTGACAGCCATAATCTTATGCTCAGTCTCTACCTAGGAACTTCCTTCCTCTAGGAAAATCTGCCCTTTATAAATTCAAGCCGTCTGTAGCTACTCTCTTTCCTATCTGAGTTTTCCAACTTTCATGTGAACACTTGCTTTCTATTTCTTTTTGTTTGTGTTTGTGGCTAAGTCCACCTTAAAGGGCATCCTTGAAAGAGAGGATTTCATATATATCAGAGACAAAGAAATGTATCCTTTGATCAATTATAAATTGATTTTTAGAATGGTTTTAAAAGAATGCCTACAGTATGAAAAGTTTTGGCCATCTAAGCAAAATGTTAACTTAGTCCAACTGCCAGAAATATAATTTAGATCCAGATTTTCCCCTGAGTTTTATATTGTGCCTGGTACATACAAGCTAGCATTTTAAAATGAAAGCTAGGAGATCTCTGTCTGTATTTGTCTCTGTGTTTTTGTATGTCTATATATGTAAGTTATAGGTATGACATACTTCTACCCCTGGATGGTATTGTTAAGATTAATTTGTAATTTAAAAATTAGGTTATAACAAGCCTTATTCAATGGATTTAAACAATTGAGTGCTTATAAGAATTGAAAAAATAACAGAAACTAATTCAAATGTTTTTCAAGTACACATGATCTAAGATTAATCTTTAGTAAATAAAAGTTAGCTTAATGTTGTTATTTAATTAAAATGGTTATGCCTCTAGTTGTCAACTTTGAAAAATAATATCGATATACAGCTTTCATTCTACCTGGGTAGAATGTCAAATGAGCTTATATTTTTTCTGTTACAAAATGTGTCAGCAAGAAAAATAAGGTAATAGCTTATTGCTTGAAAGTTTCATGAAGTCTTCAAGAGTAATCTAAATATGATTGTTAAAAACAAATTTTTAACTACTTATCAATGGTATAAGAGTTTCTAGGTGAACTTTTCATTAAATAGTTTACAAAATCTTTTGGTAACTTGAAAACTTAGAGCTTTGCCAAATTAAGTTAAATTATGAGTTGTTATAGCCATTAAGTATCTAAATCATTACGAAATAAGATAAAATACTAAAATTTTAATTATTAAATAAGTCTACATTTATCTACTATTGACTTCTTGTTATAGAGAAACTAAAAAAATAGATTTGAATCTGTTAATGAAAATATTTTAGGACATAGTTCTGTAGTGTAGTGGTTAGCACGTCTGCTTTACATGCAGAAGGTCCTGGGTTCATGCCCCAGTGGAGCCATGGTCCATGGTCTATGGCCCTGCCACTCTGAACGAGCCCAATGTCAGATCTCGGGCTGCTAAGCAGGGTTGGGCCTGGTTAGTACTTGGATGGGAGACCACCTAGGAAGACCAGGTGCTGTAGGCATGATTAATAATAAATAATAAAAAAGAAAATGTTTTATTCTTTATTGAGGAAGCATATATTTCTAAAAAATATGAACTGTATTTGCCAGAGAAAGAATAGATTCATAAATTTGTCAATCTAAACAATGCTAATTACTTACTTTCCAGTTGTCATTACAAGTTAAAGTTACTAAGGGTTAAGAATTCTAATTAATATGAAGGGAATGACACATGTTTTTAGTGAAGAAGATATAAGGCATGGGAGTGCATTTTTGAGAGAATTAGAGAAAATGACTTGTCCTCAAATATGTTTTTGTTTTTGTTTTTGTTTTGTCTGAGTGGGTAAGAAAACACAAAATATGAGGGACAGGAGAAATTTTAGAACGTTTGTGGAAAAAGGATCTTGAGAAATTAATTTTATGAGTGAGCAAGCCAAATAAGATTAAATACATATTTAAATAAGTAAATTTAAATAAATGGTCTGATGCAAAATTATAGTTCTTTTTTTTCCTGTTAAAAGGACAAATTTTTCATTGGACTATTGATATGCTTTTAATAAGAAACGATCAACAAAAAATAGAGATTTTATGTTATTAAAATTATGTCCTGTGCTCTGCATCACCAGGTATTTTATTGCTTGCATAAAACAAATTTTAATATTAAAGAGCTAAATTTTGTACCAAACCATTTAAATTTCCATAATTACTTGTAAGTCTTTGTTACCACAATTAAATAGATAAATAAGAGAATTTCTGTTTACAAAAGGGGTAAATAAAACCTATTAGGCTTATTTAAGGGTTGAAATGCAGATTTTAATCTAATTGCCCCCCTTTTCAAGGACAAAAATGTACTGGTGATGATTTGTATGTATTCTCATTGGGTAGAAGCCTTCCCAAGTCAAAGGGAGACAGCCACAGAAGTTACAAAAATACTTTGAGAAAGGATTTTTCCTGCTTGACAAATCCCCACAGAGCTCCATAGCCATTGAGGAAACCAACTTTACAATACAAATACAATACAATAATTCTACACAGGTATGCAAAAATTAACCAATATTGCAGCATTTTCATTGTGCTTATCATCCCTAGTTCTATGGCTTGGTAGAACAAACCAATGAGATAGTCGAAACTCAGTTGGCAAAACTTGTTAAACCTTTTAATATGCTTTGGTCCTAAAGCCCTTCATTTAGTATTGCTCAATCTAAGATCTACTCCCTCTGGTAAACATTGATTGTCTTCTTTTGAAATCATTATTGGAAAACCTGTAAGACCTGATTGGAGAATTACCTGTAACTTGATTGGAGAAATATACAAACCTGCCTTATTAAGGAGACCCTCTGACTTATTGTAAAGAACTTATGCTTACATTTCCCATATATAAGGAGCTTTTTTGAACATATATACATTTTCCTTTATCTCTGACCAATTGATGAAGCAAAACATAAGTCTTGTTAGAATAGCGTGCTGCTAGTTTATGAAAAGTACATCATTTTAAATGTAATCATTGATTTTATATTTTTAGAAGGATTTTTAACCTAATATTGATATTTTATTAGTCATTCAAGAAAAAAGGACATATATTTCAATTGAAGTGATTTAGAGAAACACAGTAAACTAAAATTGATGCTAAGAAAAATTGCCGTATATACTCCATGAAAATTTAAAAATGTATATTGTCCCTTTACCAATACCTTAAATTGAAAATAAAGGAAATAATTTCAAATATAAGAAAATTTCTTTTAGGTAGGAGCAATATCTTGACAGTAGTCATGTGTTGGATTAAGGCTATAACTTTTCTCACTTCACTCTTGGGACTAATTGTAGGGAAAAAAGCTCAGTATTTTCAATATTACTTACCTTATGAGGTTTTCCTTTTCTATCTCATGCCAATGTATAAAATTGAAATACATTTAATAATGTCAGAGGGAGTAAGTCCAACATTTTAAATATCTATTAGTACGGATAATATTTAATGTAATTTTAAAGGTTAATGACTCTGTAAATCATGTTATTGGAGTTAAAGTGTGCCTTGTAATGAATCAGTGTTTTCTTTGAGGCAGAAAAAAAATTCATTTTCCAGTTATTATCCACCAAATGGTATGCATGCCCACTACACTTTAGTAGGTGCTACAGAGTATACAGGAAAGAAATGAGACCTGGTTCTATTTACAAAGAGATTTTAATTTGATAGAAAGATCAAACTGTTATCTAAAATCATTGACAGTTGGTCTTACCTTCTTGATCATTGACCAAGAATATATTTCAACCATTGACATCATTTTCTGGCAGTCAGGTTTATTACAATACCAGCAATATTCTGGAACCTAAAAATTCAATTCATTGAAACCTTTAGAGTACCTACCTTAACCTAGATGTTATAACACTATCAGATTCATGAGAATTGGCAAAAATGGTAAAGAAATCAAATTGTTCCCTTTTCATCTCTGTAGGCTCATGGATTATCCTCGACACTGCTCATTATGTGAAATCTACCCAGAAAATTTAACAGAATAGCCCACTCAGCTGCTATAGCTGTCAGCACTCAACAAAAATATTTAGACCCCTGATTCAAGTATTCCTTGACAACAGATTTATCCCCTTTGACTCCAGGCTCTGTCCTCCAAGCGCACTAATAGAACCAGTAAAGCTAAAAAATAGGTCGTACAAAACAAGATCAACATGTAAAATCAGCAGTATTTCTATATACTAATAACAGACATTCCAAAATTGTAATTAATGAAACAATTTTATTTATAGTAATATCAAGATAATAAAATACTTAGAAATTAATTTAACCAAAGAGGTACAAGACTTACACACGCGCACACACACACACACACACACACACACACACACACAGAAATACACAAAGGATTACTGAAAGCAACTAAAAAAGACCAGAATAAATAAAATACATGTTGCATGTTCATGAATTGGAAGAATTAATTATGTTGAATGATAATACTCCCAAAGTGATATCTAGACTTATTTATTAAATCACCAGTAGTACAGTAGTATTTTTTTTGGAAGCAATAGAAAATCTCCTTCAAAATTCATACAAATTTAAAAGAGATCACAATAGTACTAGCAATTAAAAAAATATATTTACGAATTTAGAAAACTCACACTTCTTGTTTTCCAAAAATACAACAAAGTTACAGTAATTAAATCAGTGGTGTGCTATTGTGAGGCTAGAAATTTAAATCAAGAGAACATATCTGAGAGCCTAGACATAAATCCACATGTAAATTAAATGCAAAAATTATTTCTAGTATGAGCTATTTTGATGCAATAATATTTAAAAAGATAATATATAATCACCTACTGGATTTTTTTTTCTAAAAAGCAAGGTGGTTTAAATTTTGAATATTAATTAATTAAATGCAAAAACATAGAGAAAGAAAAAAATCGCCTGAATATTTCAATAAATGTATAAAAAACTTTGATAAATTCACCATCACTTGTTTATTTTATATATATATATATATATTACATTATATATATATATATTACATTATATATATATATAATGTAATATATATATATATATAAGGAATAGATGGGAATTTCCATAGATATATAAAGTATCTGCAAAATAATTTAAAGCAAAAATCACACATAGGGTGAAATATTGAATATTGTTCCCGTAGAGGCAAAACAAGGATTTTCTGTACATATTTGGATTCAATGTTTTGTGAGATACCTTTGCCCCTAAAATATGATGAGGAAAAACAAAAGATAAGTTATAATGCATGGAGTGAGTTTAGCAATGAGCTAATACACAAATGAGTTCAATAAACAAAACTGAATTGCATTTCTACATATCAACTAACGCAATTAAAAATAAAATAAAAATATCTCACATAAATGACATTAAAAATATAAGCTATTAAAGATAATATGCAAGAATCCATACCATATAGAAAAGTTAAAAATATTGCTGAGAATCATTTTCAAATAATTTAATAGGAAAGAATATGATGTTTCTAAATTGGAATTCTAAATACTGTACCTCTTTGGCTAAATTAATTTCTAAGTATTTTATTATCTTGATATTACTATAAATAAAATTGTTTCATTAATTACAATTTTGGAATGTCTGTTATTATTATATAGACATACTGCTGATTTTACATGTTGATCTTGTTTTGTACAACCTATATTTTAGCTTTACTGGTTCTATTAGTGCGCTTGGAGGACAGAGCCTGGAGCCAAAGGGGATTATTCACAAATCTTAAAATATAATGGAATTTGCTTTGCTAGGTTTGAGACTTGCTTGGGACCCATGACCACTTTCTTCCAATTTCTCCCTTTCGGAATGGGAATGTCTATCCAATGTCCACCACAGAATTGTATTTTGGAAGCATCTGGTTTTACCAATTCATAGACAGAGAGGAGTTTTGTTGCAAAATGGATTGTATCTGGAATTTTATTCATACCTGATTTAGATGACATTAAAAAAATACTTTGGATTTAGAGTTGATGTTGGAATGAGTTAAGTGAAAGCTATGGCAGTTTACCCAAAGTTGAAAACACGATGTGGCACTCTCCCTGGCCATGAAAAACTCACTTTAAAAAAAAAGGAAAAAGCTACTAGACGGTCTTTGTGCTTAGTGTAAATTTCTAAAGTGTGATATTATAGATGTGTTACCTTATCAAAAAGCAGATTTAGATAATTGACGAACTGGAAAGCCTGCTGTCAATTTGCACTACAGCTAAAACACTGAAAAAAAGAAAAAGGACTATCTTAAACTATGCTTAAAATAAGAACTAAAAAGCAAAGAACAAACAAGCAAAAATATCCAAAATACAAAACTAAAGCAAACTTGCATTCAGAAAAAAGTTAAGTCCTACATTGTTCATAATCGGTTGCCAAAAAAGTGAATCAATTAGGTATCAACTGTAGCTAAAACAGTTACTTTGACAGTAATTGGTTACTGAAAAGACAATAAATAATTATATTATATTTTAAAAATCTATTGGCCCACTCACATTATATTTTCAATATATTTAATTTTTTTTTAATTTTTGTGTTATAACATGGTTTCAGTTTATTGAACAGTCAAACTGAGATGCGGTAGTTGTGGGGCGCAAGGGAAGATTTTATAACACTTGTATAGATAAGAGATGCACCCCTATAAAAACACAAAAGGATAATATGTGGAAGTTCAGTGATTTTGAAAGATGTCATTACAAAGAGGACTCCACTGACTAAAGTTAACTACATATTTTATATGCATTTGTTTTTAACAAAAATAAAATTTACTAACATGTTTTAACAATTGCTTAACTCATTATTTTCTTTTTGCATCTAAATCCCACAGATGAAAATCTTTTAAGTGATATATTTACAATTTTCAAAACTTAGACAAAATAAACATTTTTAGAAAAATATAAATTACTAATAATATAAATGGTTTCAAAATATATTTAAAATCTGCTGAGGGCAATAATCATTCTAGAAATTGACTATATAGTTAAATAATCTGTAGTAAAACATCAAATTAAAATGGTTATATATTAATTTTGTAAAAATTAATAGAATTTATGACTCCTATATTTAAAAGAAAAAAACCCTTACAGAAAATAAAATGAGGAAACTCTATCTAATTCATCTCATGAATTAGTATAGATTTGATATCAAAACTGACAAAATTCACTTGAGCTTCTGGTTATCATGAAATAAATCCTATAAGATTTACTATACTAACATAAACAATTAAAAACCAAAAAAAAAAAAAAAATTGGAACACCTATTTTCAGGCATTAGATAACAGTCAGTGCAGGATTAATTTTTGAAAGAAGGAAATATACAGGTTGGCAATATTTTAACACAAGCTGTCTCCCTGGGGGTAATTTCTGGACAGTGGTTAAGAGACATTCAGCCTAGAAATAGCATGGAAGTCTCAATGAGCTTAGAGGACAGACATCAGAATTTGGAGCTATTCACATAGATGAAATTTGAGAGGTAGAATACTGAATAGTATGAAATACACATAGGAAGAGCCCCCCAACTATCTGTGTGGATTCTTCACAGTTCCTTGATCAAGGGCTCACAGCAAATGTTCTGTACAAGATTCTACTAAATGTAGCTTCTTTGGGACTAAGAAATGAATGAAGATTCTGAAGATATGTATGCTCAGAGATGTTGGAATTTAAATCAAGCCAAGGTGGAGACACAAATGCATTTATAGCATCTTTTGAACACCTAGAAAAGTCAAACCTTAAAAGATCATAGCCTAGAGGAAGTGGTATGTTCTAAGAATAAGGGGAAAAAATGAATCTGGCCAGTCATAATAAAAAATATAACAAAACTTATAGGATCAAGATAATCTACCAATTACTTATTCCTTATCAGAACAAAATACAACACTTTTTAAAAGAAAACAACAAAATCCATATTGCTTATCACCCACAATGTACAACACAATTAAAAACTTTCAAGGCACAAAAAGCCATAAGTAAATGTGACCCATAATCAAGGGGGGGAAAATCATTACGAAAAGAGCCCAAAGTGATACAGATGTTGGAATCAACAGGAAAGGACTTTTTTTTAAGCTAATAAAAATATAAATAGGGTGTATCTTAACAAGGAAACTTAAGAATTGAACATATAAGAAATATCATCTGAGAAATTGAAACTATGAGAAAAAAGTAAAATGTAGATTTCATCACTGCAAAATACAATATCTTAAATAAGAAATTCAGTGGATAGGTAACAGCGTACTAAGGACTGAAGGATAAAAGATTAGTGAACTTTAAGGTGGACAAATAGAAATCATTCAATCAGATAATAGTAAAATACAAATTAAGAGGAAAAACAAGTAGTCACAGTGATCTTTAGGACAAAATGGCCTAACATATGCAATTAGAAATGAAAAATATATATATATTGATTGGGAAAATTATGTAGTGATAATGGTCAAAACTTCCTCAAAATATATAAAAAAGTATAACTCTACAGGTTAAAATAAAGTTCAAGAGAAATACAGAGAAAATCGTAACTAGGCATATCATAAGCAAAGAGCTATAAAGTCAAAGAGAAATATAAAAGTAGTGAGGAAACAAGACAGACCACAGAGTCAAAAGGACAGAAGAAAAAGAATAGCAATTTCAGCTGAATTATCTTCTAAAAAAATAGAATGACATCTTAAAGTGTTAAAAGAAAATAACTTTAATGTAGCTTTGTATACACAGTGAAAATATTCTTCAAAATAAAATCACGTTGAAATATACAAAAGCTGACAGAATTTTCTAATGGCAGATCTTAACAAGAAATGTTTAAGAAAGTTCTTTTAGTTGAAATGAAATATTACCAGATGGACGCTTGAATTCACAGTAATGAACCAGGGCAACAGAATTGGTGACTATGTATATATAAAATACTCTATTTTTGTATCACATCGAGATATTTATATGTAACTATAATTAAAATATATGGCTACAATAGCACAAAGTTTTAAGAAATACGAAAAAGAAACGGTGCTATTATCACATTCATATATTTAAAGACAGAGGCAGGTGTAGGTAGCATTGTAAAGTGTCTCTCAATGATCTACATCTCAGGGGCCGCATGCACTGTGTAATCTCACTCCCCTTCAGTATGAAGTGGGTCTAGTGACTTGTTCTAATGAATATTATATGGCAAAATCTAATCACTTCAAAGATTAGGTTATACATCATGGTGACACCCTTCCCTCCTTTCTTCCTCCCTACCCTCCCTCTCTATTGTGTTTTCATGGCTGACTCCCTTTGTCATGCTATGGTTGAGAGGTCCACTCAGTAAGAGCTGAGGAAATTTGAATCTTTGGTCAACAAGTGAGGAAGGAGGTTCTAAGTCCAACACCCTGAGAGGGACTAAATCCATCCCACATCATGTGAGGGAGCTTGGAAGAGTACTCTGTCTCCTCTGGCTTTGAGATGACTACAGACCATAATGATAATTTCATTAAGCTTCATGCTTCATGCTGGCCAAATGATACCTAGTTGCCTTACCATAGAAACTATGAGATAATAAAAGTGTATTATTTTAAATGCTAAGTTTTGGAGCAATTTGCTATGCCAAAATAACTAATCCAGGTATACAGTATTACTTTTAAGTAGAGTATAATTAACTAAGGATACTGCTTATAATTAGGAACATTTCTTGTAATCTCTAAACTGAACACTTAAAAATGCCAATACAAAGAAGTATATAGGAAGTCAAATGAAATACGAAATGAATGGAATACTAAATACATTCAAGTAACCAAAATATTGAAGGAATAAGAAACAGGTATGAAGTGGTGGAACTTCCTGTGGGTAAAGGGTGCCTTCGCTTCACAATCAACTTTGCAGGGCACAACCAGACCTCGGGAACTCTTTCCCAGCTTTAGACGTGGGACCGCAAACCCAATGGCCCTGCACGCACTCGAGGCCTGGAGCCTGGACTGAGCAGCTACTGCATTTGAGTGGAAACTGCTATCGATTCGTAAGGCTGCTGTGGCTGCTCTGAACACCCCTGAAGAGAGAATGAATTTACTAGGAGGGAAAAAGGAGAGCTTGCTGGGAGTCAAAGAAAATATGACAAAGTTCAGCACTAGAGTGCCTTCTCCTACAAATGCATAGACTACTCTGATGAGACATCCAAGGATCACTCTAAAGAGAAATGGGTCCAAGGCGTAGAGCAAAAAGGATGTGTCAAAGAGAAAACTCAGAAGTGGCCCAGTTCTTCTAGCGGGAGCAGTAGCTCCAGGTCTCTTACCAGCTCTTCCTCCAGCCATGTCTCCCACATGTCCCGCAGCTCCAACTCCAGCAGCTCTGTGGTTCTTAGTCCTCAGTGCATACAGGACAACAGGACACATTCCTGCTCCAAATCCAAACAACCTGAAAGAAATGAAAATGGAAAAGAAAAGGGGAGTTCTTACCCTAAAAACCCACCCCAGCACACATTGGGGGGCTTACCAGCAATGTGACAAAGGATCACATCATGGAGCTGTTCTCCACCTGTGGGAAATTTAAATGACTGGCATGCCTGTAGAAAGGCCATACCCACATCTATCTGAAGGCCACACATGTGGAGTTTGGGAACCCAGGTGAAGCCCAGAAGGTGCAGAAACACAACAATAGAGGACAAATCGACCATGAGATCATTGCCACTGCTGTGCCACTGTGTTGGACCCTGCCTAGGCCACCTTCCAGACGATACAGACCTCCCAGGAGAATGTTGCTACCTCGTCTCTTTTGGCAGGTCACTCCTGCTGATGGGGAGCAGGTTGTGCTGAGCATGGCACAGGCCCCCTGACCTGGCATCCTGCTCCCTGGCTGGATAGCAGCCACAGGGGCTTCAACTCCTCCCCATAGCAGGGCTACTGAAACTCTATGCCTGTAAATCACATCCCATCCAACTCAGTTTTGTCACCTTTCAAGCAGAAAGAGGATGGGGAGGAAAGAACATCCTCGCTCAGGCCCAAACTTCAAAGCAGCAATTGAGCCATTTCCTCTGGAGTCCAAGTTTCAGCTGCAGAGTGTTGTTGGGCTGGGATAGCACCTATGAAGATGCCCTCCAGTTTCCAGGCTAGATCTCCCATGTTTCCATTCCCTGACAGGCAGTTCAGTGGTAAGGCCAGCAGGGATAGCAGGGCTACAGGTGGTGGTACACCCCAGCCAGGGAGGACATTTTCCATCCACAGATGACCTGGGGCCAGTCTGGTGGCTTGCAGGATTCTTCAGGAAAGAGCATGCTTCTGTGCAGCTGCCTTTCCTGTTAACCTGGCTCTGCTCCAAGGTTGAGTTTTCTTCTGACATCTGGGTCAAATAGCTGGTATTAATTGCCTTAATGGTTCTGTTTTCACATGTACTCATGTACACACACACACACACACACACACACACACACACACACGAACACCCAAGTTTCCTTTCTCTGTGAAATTGATGAGCAAGTCCAGAGCTAGCTCTGCATGGTGATGACAGAACCCTTAGTTTGGGCTGTTATTCACAGTGGCCTGGCAGGTTACCTTGGCAAAGCGTACATTACATTTTTGCTTTTAATTGTACTGTCAATACTATAAATTTTCTGTTTTGAGTTTTATGACTTTGTATCATTTGAGATAATGTTGTGTTTATACTTCGTTGTGTAGAGTAAAAGATTGGGTTGAATAAATCCAGAATTAAAGTGTCAAAAAAAAAAAAAAACAACAACACAGAAAGGACAAATAAAGGGACAAAAACAAACCAGATGGACAAACAAGAAAACTAATAGAATAACGGTAGACTTAAACAAAGCATATCGATAATTGCATTAAGTCTTTAAAAGCATTCTAATTAAAATATAAACATTGTAAGTTAAAACTAAAGACCAAACTATAATTATGTCTATAAATAGGTTGAAGGTGCAATGCTGGAAAATTATATAAAATGCAAATACTAAGCTTAAAGCAGTTAATTCAGACAAAATATAATCTGAGAAAGAGTATCAACAATAAATCACCAACAATAAAATAAATTACCAACAATAAAATAAATAGAAACATTGCATTATGAATAAAGGTCAATTCAACAATAAAACATAACAATCTCAATTATGTCTGTACCGAATAACAGAGCTTTGAAATACATGAAGCAAAAACAATCCCCTCCCCGCCAAAAAAGCCAAAAAACAAAAAACAAAAAACAAAAAAAAACCTTATATAACAATGGAAGAATTAAGTTCTTGAATGTAATAAGAAATTTTAGTGCTTCTCTTCTTTCAGAACTCAATAGGTAGAGTGCAAGAAAAGAGAAGATATAAACAATACTATATCATCCAACTTTACCTATTTACAGAACATTACACACAACAATTATTGAATAACATGTTTTTAAGGACACATGGAACCTTCACTAACATGGATGAACCATATGCTGAGCTATCACATAAGTTTTAGTAAATTTCAAACTTAAATTTTTGAGCAAGGTAGAATAAAAATGTTAATAAATAATAATACTTCCAGGAACCTCTGAAATATCTAAATATTAATTTTTTACAAATTTATAAATTAAATGTTTAGAAATATTTGAATGTTCACAGAAGAAATCACAAGAGAAATTAAAAATATTTTGAACTGAACGATAATAAAACTATAACATTTCAAAATTTATAGAAAGTAGTAATAGAGTTCAAGAAAATGTGTAGCTTTCAATTGCCTGGATATAAGTTTTGTTAACTACAAGAAAGAGGATACCTAGGGAGAAGGATTCCTGGTGACTAATTGGGCTTAGATTTGAAAATAGAGCCTCGGCCATTTATAAACATGGCTCTCTCACATAGCCTTGCTTCAGAGAGAAGAGTGCGCTGAACTGCTTGCTTGCACTGTGTTACTGCTAAGACAAACCTTATAAGGAAGTTTCAGCATTTTTACCAACTATTCTAACCAATCATGACAGTGCTTTTTGAGCCAATCAAACTGAAAAGATTTGGAGAACTCAGTTGCATGAGGATGGTCCAATCAGGGACTAGGAGTGTGGATTTCTCTATGTATAAGTCAGCTCCCTTCTGGCTTAGAGAAAGCAATTTCCTTTTCCACTAAAGACCAAGAGTTATGTTTCCCCAGCTAGAGCAGAAACATCATGTACATCTCACCAAAGTAGAGCAGCTGAGAGTGAAGTGGAACAGACTAGAGTGGATCAGACCAGAGCAGAGCTGTCTAACAGGGCATGGCCTCCTCTGAGGGTTGTCCTACAGCTATGCTGTTTCATAATTGAACTGTAACACTATTGAACTGCTGCATAATCATGCTGTTACACATCCATGCTGTATCACAACTGAGATGTTTGCACTGAATAGTTTCCTTCTTTATTGTGCCCCAAACTGGGGATTCCCGTTGGTGTTGAATTGGCACCAATGACCATAGGTTGACTGTTTCCATTTTATGTGAGGTGAATTTCTTCTGCTTCTTTTCCCTCTTCACCTTGCAATCCTTTCTCTTTCTTTTCTGTTCCTTTGCTTCCTAAAGTTTTTGCTTTGTTTATTTTTCCTCTCTCTCTGAAAGCCAGTACAAAGAATCAAGCAAAGAAGAAATTCTCACCACTTTTGGGAAAAGAAAAAGAGAGCAAAAAGCCCTGAGCAGAGTATCAAAGCTTGAAACAGTAAGGGTGAAGGAAATATTTAAGGCTGTGTAGTCTGGGCTACTTAATTAGTCCACAGTGGTGTGTGTTTAATTTTCATGGTTTAAGGAGATCATTGGGAAGGGAGAATCTCTGTGTGGGTATGAGCCCAAGTGGAGTCAAAAGGGTATCCTCATGAAGTTGAGGGCAGTGACTGTAACAAGGAGATAGGTTACATACAAGGAGATTACAAAGAAATTGTTTTATTTTCTTTTATTTACTTTCTATATCTTTAACTTTATTTCTTGAAACTGATGTAGAAAGTAAATCAAAGAAAAGAGAAAAATAAGTACAAGAAATATTAGAATGAATTCTGCGAGGTTGGGTTGAAATTAGAGATTCCGTTATAAACTCATGGTTTTCAACACATACAGATGGTATAGAAATAATCAGATGTAAATGTGTTCACAATGTATAAATGTGTAAATGTACATATATATAGTAATACTTACCTATATTCCCTGTCTAATGAAGTGCCTTGGGAGCAGCATCAATAGATAGCGGATATACCGAATACTTAGATATGGGTTTTTAAATACAATTCTTCAATTAAAAAAAAATGGGCAAAAGACAAAAAAATATTTTAACAGACATTTC
The DNA here is from genome assembly GCF_902729225.1 of Pteropus medius. NCBI lineage: Eukaryota > Metazoa > Chordata > Mammalia > Chiroptera > Pteropodidae > Pteropus > Pteropus medius. The sequence goes on from NW_024346771.1 coordinate 7,200,527, forward strand.
ATCAAACAAGACATGCAGATGGCAAATAAGTACATGAAATGTGTCGACATCATTAGTATTAAGAAAATGTGAATTAAAACCACAAATGAGATGGCTAATAAGATGGCTAAAATTCATGTTGGCAAATATGTGGAAGAACCAGAATTTTCATAAACTGCTGATGGGAGTGTCAAATGTTACAAGCACTTTCTTCAATGAGATCCAGGTATTTAATTTTTAAGTATTTACATAGGAGAAATTAAAGCATATGATCATGCAAAGACTTCTTCATGGACAATCATAGCAACTTTATCTGCTTTAGTCAAAAACTGGAACCAAGCCAAATGTCCATCAATAGCTGAATGGTTAAACAAGTTGTCTTATACATTTACAACAAAATACTAAGCAATCTAAAGGAAGTATCTAGTGATACATGCAATAACATGGATAAATCTCTAAATAATTAGGCTGAGTGAAAGAGGCAAGATTTTAAAATAATACCTATTGTATGATTACATTCATATAAAATTCTATGAAGTACAAACTATGTACAGTGACAAAAAACAGATCAGTGGTTACCTACATAGGAAGAGTAGTGATATAGGGAGGGAAGAGAGGCAGGTGTGCAATGGAAATGTAAATGAGGAAATTTGTAGTTTTTAGTGGTGATATAATTTAGCAATTGTTATACACATAAACTTATGAAATTGTATATTTTAAATATGTGCAGCTTATTGTAGGCCATTTTCAATAAAGCTGTTACATTAAAAAAACAATGAGATTTCATGAATAAACTCTGAAAAAGATTAATTAATTTTATACCTTTATACTATCAGCAAAAAACTTGAAAATGATATAGAAACATATTTTATGATAACATAAAAATAAGGTACTTATATATTTAACAAAATTTTGTAAGATTCTAGATGGAATACAACAAAATATTTTGAGTGATTAAGACCTAAATAAATAAAATATATATTTATTAAGCTGCAATTCTTTCTAAATTTAATTTAATCTCTATCAACACTCAGAAGCATTTGGTTTGTTTATTTGATTTTTAAAAATTTTTATTTTGATTAACTGTAATTTTAAAAATTGATAGGAAAGTACAATCGATATTAGATAAACAAAGCAATAAAAAAAGAAGAAATTTAGAACTTCCATTACTTGATTATAAGATTCACACAAAGCTACAGCAATAAAGACAGCGTGGTGTAACATAATGATAGAATTATAGATTAATGAAACATAATAGAGTTTCTAAACACATCTACATGTAAGACCAATTATATCCAACAAAAGTACCAAGATAAATCAATAGCAAAAGTCTTTCTAACTATACTATTAATATACTATTAAACAACCAAGTAAGTTTATAGAAGATAATGAACATTAATATCATTCATGAAAATTAATTTGAGATGAATTACGAACTTAAATGTAACAGCTAAGATTATAAACTTTCTATAAATGTAAAAGCTAAGATTATAAACTATAAAACATAGAATATCTTTGTCACTTTGAGGTAAATTTTTTTTTATTAAAATCAATACAAAATACCCTAATCATAAAAGCAAAAAAAGTAATATATTAAACTTAAAAATATAAAAAAATATATATGTTCATTAAGACACTGTAAAAATGTACAATACATATATCTAGCAAAGGACTTATATTCAAAATATATAAAGAACTCTTATCAATCTGCAGTATATTAACAAAACTCACTAAAAATGGTGGAATAATGGAATAGACATTCCAAAATAATGGAATAGACATTTCACAATAAAGGTACAACCATGGCAAGAACATAAAGAATTCCTCAACATTATTAGTATTCATGAAAATTCAAATTAAAATCACATTTATTAGAAAGACTAAAATTCAAAATACTGACATCAACAAATGTTAGTACAGATGGAGAGAATCTTGAAAGCTCAGACATCACTGGTGGGGATATAATTAGGTACAATTACTTTGTAAGACCCTTTGTACTTTCTTATAAAATTAATTGTAACATACAGTCAGTCACTTTTCAGCCCAGATATTGCCACCTCTCACAACCACATCAAAATTACAACTAAACTACAGACCAACCATCATTGAGAGTTGCCTCAAGTATAGCTGAGTAGATGTCCTACAACTGGGGGCATACAGAAGAGGCTACCTTGAGACTGGTAGGAGGGGCAGAAACACAGAATGTGCTGGTTGACACACCCACATGTGGCAGTTAAATATCAGAAAAGATATCTTGGCTGTAGAGGACTCCCCTGTGAGGAGTCCCAGCCCCACACCAAGCTCCCCAGTTCAGAGTTCTGCACCCAGGGAGAGAAGTCCCCAAACTAATGGCTGTGAAAACCAATGAAGATTGAGGCTGACTGAGATGAAGCACTGCAGTAGTCCTAGGCATCCACGTTAAAGGGTCCACACATGGACTTACTAGATGACAGACTCACTTGCTCTGAGCTCCAGTGCTGTGACAGCAGCCAGAAAGGTGCCAGAAACATATGGGGAGTAAATGAACTGTCTGGCTTCTGGGCTAGGACCAGAGGGTCACCTTTCTCTGAGCATAAGTTCTGGCAGAATCCATTGTTTCTTTGGTGAGCCCTCCCATCTCCCAGGATGCTGACACAAGCAGCCATCATATCTAAGTCTTCACCAGCCTAGTCACTTCACCCTGGTGATTCCTTGAGACCCCACCTCACACAACTTGTGGGCCTACCCAAGTCACTTTTAATGGTTTTTCTATACAAACTGCTTGTTGTGGTTCATGCTGTGGACTTTCCTAAAATCTCTCAAAGGTTCATAAACCTTAAACAAGCAGAATTGGGCCTCAGCATGGCCTGTACTTCTTGCTGAGCAACCCCAAGCCCAAGACTAGCAGCAATGGGCCTTGGTTTGCGGTTTGACCTCTCGAAGCACATCCAAGCCCAGCTCAGGTGGCAGCCATCTGCATATTGTTTTGTGGCTTATGCCAGGTGGTCCCAGGAAAGCCACAGGCTGTGGCTAAATTTGGCCTGTGGTTGGGCCCCTCTAAGGAAGAACTGAGACAGGCATGCCTAGTAGCTGGCTTCAGATTATTTTAGAGCACCACACACCCAAAATTCAGACTGGGTAGGCACTAGAGCCCTGTTAACGTGAATCCTGTTCTGTAGGATCACCCCCTGCACAACAGTTCCTCTACTGTAGCCACGGTCAGTCCTCACAACCAATCATCCTGAAGATCAATCCCACCCACTGATGTGCAAACAGTAACCAAGGCCCAACTACAACAAAAGTGCACACATGACCCACATATGTGACATACCTGCACACCAGCTCAGGTAACCAGAAAGACTATATAACTCGTCCTCACAGTACACCTACTATATAAAGTCATTCTACCAAGACTGGGAGACATAGCAACTTTACCTAGTACATAGAAACAAACACAGGGAGGCAGCTAAAATGGGGAGATAAAAAACAGGTCCCAAATGAAAGAACAGAACAAGGCTCCAAAAAAAGAAATAAACAAAATGGAGACAAGCAACCTACCAGAAGCAGAGTTCAAAATACTGGTTATCAGGACTCTCAATGATCTCATCGAGAACTTCAACAAAAAGATAGGAACACATCATAATGAAGACAGAAAACATTAAAAAAAGTGATAAATGAAGAATGCAATTACTGAAATAAGGAATACATTAGGGAATCAACAGTAGTTTAGATGAAGCAGAGGATCAAATCAGCAATTTCGAAGATAAAGTAAAAGAAAGTACCCAATCAGAATAGCACTAGAAAAAAAAAAATCAAAAAAAAAAAATGAGGATAGTTTATGGGGCATCTGAGACAACATCAGGAGTACAACATTGGCATCATAGAGATGCCAGGAGAAGAGAGAAAAGAAGGAATTGAGAACCTATTTAAATAAATAATTATTGAAAACTTTTCTAACCTGGTAAAGAAAATAGACATACAAGCTGAGAAAGAATAGATAGTCCCAAACACAATGAACCCAAAGAGGCCCACACCCAGACACACCATAATTAAAATGCCTACAGTTAAAGATAAAGAGAGAATTTTTAAAGCAGCAAGAGAAAAGCAAATAGTTACCTAGAAGTGAGCTCCCATAAGACTGTCAGCTGATTTCTCAACAGGAGCTTCGTAGGACAGAAGGTTTGGCATGAAATACTAAAGGTGATAAAAAGCATGGACCTACAACCAAGATTACTCTCCAGCAAAGCTATTATTTAAAATTAAAGGACAGATAAATAGCTTCTCAGAGAAGAAAAAGCTAAAGGTGTTCATCACCAAATCAATATTACAAGAAATGTCAGGGGAGCTTCTTTAAGGAAAAATTTTCTTACATATATAGCCAGATTAAGTAATTATTGACCCCAAACACACTTCTAAAATGTTTTCTTGGGTTATATCTCACAGAAAACCACCTGAACTAAATATTAATAAGCACCATTTGAATAAAAAAGTGAAGAGGTTTGTGACAAAATAAATATAGTAAATTTTTAATATTAAAAATGTTAATGCACCTTGTTCACATAACATTTCCAAAATTTAAAGGAAGAGGAAAAAATTTTCATGCCCTTGCATCCCTTTTAGAAGAGAGACAAGTGGTGATTCTTCAATCCTTTTTGTTCTACTACCCTCTAATTTTTTTTTTGTAAGAACTGTATTCCTTTACACATATAGTCTGTACCTAAAATTTTTAAACTACAGTTGAATTAGTTGCGGGGATATAGTATCCACACTGTAAAAATTGATATTAAAAAACCGTTGCATCACCTTTAAAAATACACTCAGTGTGTTTTAAATACCATAATGATTTGCTATTTATAATCACCCATTAAAACTATATGTGAATATGCTGTTTTTCTTTTACAGTTACAATTTTTTGTATCTTTACCTCTTTGAAATTGTATTTCTGTTCTATTTTCCACACAGAATTTTACCCTAATGCGTCTTTTATGTTAATACACTACAAATGAGTTCATTTATTTTCTCAGAAACCAGAAATGGTTCTCCATTGCCTAATAAATGAAAGAAATCAAAATTTCTTTTGAAATTGATAACTCTGGGATTATCAATCAATATTTTCATTTTTTCGTCTTTATTCCATGACGTTATCTTTTATTTATTCTACCCACTAGCATAAGAAAAATTCTCACTAAGTGTTTATCCTTGGGTTTTTCACTTATCTGTTATAGAAACTCTTTCATTTCTCCAGAATGCCTATTTTCATTCCTTTGCTACATTCAATTCATTTCTGACTACCGAAGTTCTGTCTTCCTTCAAAGTTCCACACAGTTGCTTTTTATATAGTCATGAAAACTTCCTTAGTCCCATTATAAAAATTTACTGGGAGCAGTCTTCTGACACATCACATTATTCTTCATATTTTAGCTACAAATATTTATGTCTTACCTGTCCTACCTGACTATTAAGATTCTGGAAGGCATAGCACATATTCCAGTCATCTTTATATCCATCAAAATACAAGCATGATTATTTTCCTCAACTCAATCAATAGACATTTATTGAGATATAGGTAAATAAGGTATTGACTTTGAGTTCTCAGTTGATAAAGGACATTTTATCAGTTAGATGTTACCACAATAATTCTGCTTTAAAAACAACTTCAAATTAGCCTAGAATTACCACAACATTTATTTACTTTGTTGCTCTTCAATGTGTGGGTTTGTTGGAGTTTAGCTGATCTATGCTGGGTTCAGCAGAGTTTGGCTCCAGACTGTAGGTCAGATTTTAGTCTGCTCTAGGTCTTGTCAGAGACCTGGGCTGAAGGACCAGTGAAGATCCATGGTGCATCTCTGTCAGCACCATGTTAATCGAAAAGGAAAGTTTTCAGTGGTGAGATACCCAGTTGGAAGAAAGTACAAGGAGTCGATATGAAAATGAAACAGAAGGCACCAACTTTTTTGTGGGGAGTGCGCTTTAATTATGGAGAACACGTTTCTGTGCTAGGGGACCACATGGGCTCCACATATGTCAGAGTATAATAGTGACATTCAGCCACACATGTGTGATACTATAAGCTGAATCGTGCTTACATGACCTGGGCACAAGAGTCCTACTATGTTAATGTAACATTCTAAATCCAGGGTCCTATTCCTAGCCGTGAGCCTGAATCACAGCCAGTCCTGGGACCAACCAGGCCTGTGACCCACACTCCACCACTACAGAGTCGTGGGGCAGATTCTGGCTCATAACGTGCTACAATGGGCCCACGATGCACTTGCCATTCTGGAGTGGCTTAGCCCCATGGGGCGTCAACCTTGGGGTACTCTATGCACCGTTTCTCTGGATGCTGCTCAGCACACCAGGAGCATAGTGACACGACAACTTATGCTTGTGCCCGGGTCAACATAGCCCTCACTGCTTTGCTACCTGTTCCATGGTATGGGCCCCTACACACCCCAGCTTTCAGTAGAGCCAGGGGCAATGTCCACCAGAACTGGCAATACACGAGTGGAGCAAACTTGTGCCACTGCATCAGCTGCATCATTGCCAGGGGCTTGAAATGGCCGATGGCCATGGATATGGCATATGGTGTTCCCTTGCTAAAGACCCTGCTTCCAGAGGTTTTCCCACAACCCTCAGCCTCATAGAGGGCGGTGAGCTATCATTCAATTCTGGGCAGTCCCCTGGGGCAGCCACAGAGTTAGACCTCAATATACAGTCCAACTGTCAGTGTAGATGTGCACTGAGCCAGTTTCATTCATGAGGACCAACCATATAGCATAAAGTTCTGCCCATTGGCTTGACTGCCCAGCATCAGTTTCATACTAAAAGATTCCTGTGGATGGCTCCAGTGGCATGGCAGACCACGTCAGGAGCTGCCCATGGCATGAGCCATCTGTGCACCAGGCATCCTCAGGGATGGGAGCCCAACCCTCTACACAGGGACTTGGTCTGTCTCTGGTCTCAGCCGGCTCTGCCAGGAGCTCTGCTTGAAACTGCACTATTCCCAATAGGGAGTGAGGCTGACCTGACAGGGAGCTTGCAGAGAACTGTGCCCACTGCTCTAGGTATGCTCCCCACTTGGTCATTGTATGGGTCTGTGCAATTCCCCTTTGAGGAGTTTTCACCCAAGACTGCAACCACCCCTCCATGGGGAATGTGGACTGAATGGTTATGAGATTAGGGCCAATGATGGCCTCACTGGCCAGAAGGGCTGCATATATGGCAGCCAGCTGCTTTTCTATCAAGAGAACACCATGCTTCTTCTTTCTACAATTGGGACCAGAGCCTATCGGCACCTTCCAGGAACCATACTTCTGCCACAAGCCCCATCCAAACCCTGCATCATCCATCTGCACCATAAGCAGAAATGAGAGGGCTGGATCTACTACACGTAGAGTTTGGGCTTGTGCTACAGCTTGCTTTGTAGCCTTAAAGGCCTCTTCCATCTTGGTGTTCCAATCCCACCAGGCACCCTGTTGCACTAGACAGTGTAGGGCTTGCATTAATGAGGCCAAATGGGGAATGAACACTCTCCAAAACCCCAGCAGTCATAAATAGGTTTGAAGCTGCTTCACAGTCTCAGGTTGGGGGTATACCTGTATCTGATCAATCACCGCCTCTGGCATTACTTTTGTCTTACCCGACCAGACAACTCCCAAGAATCTGACAGAGAACCCAGGTCCCTGGACCTTTTCTTCATTGACTACTCAACCCCAGTAGGCATGAGCTTCTCTTAGGCTGGTTGCCACCGTTTCTAGCTCTGTAAGAGAATCAGAGGTTAGCATTAGATCATCAATGTAATAATACAAGCACACTGTGGGTGGTCATTTCCATGTGGTTAAAATTGAGCCATGAGACCATGAAGCACAGGGTAAGGTTGTGCAGATAGCCCTGGGGAAGGATGAGGAATGTCCATTGTTGCCCTTCCCAGGTGAAGGCAAACTGTTCTTGACTTTCTTGAGATATGGCAATACAGAAAGAGGTGTTTGCCAAGTCTGCCACATAATGGTATCATCCGAGTTCTTATGACAACCAATCCGTAATGTCTGTGATATTAGGCACAGCAGCATTCAGGGGTTGTGTAACCTTATTCAGCTCCCGATAGTCAATCGTCATGCTCCAGGAGCTATTAGGCTTCTTCACTGGCCACACAGGGAACTTGTATGTGCTATGAGCAGAATGAATTACCCCGGCTTTTTTCCAGCTCTTGAGGTCAACTGGCTCTCCCACCAACTGGGTTTCCCAGCCGAATCCCTAATCAGTGAGATAATCAGCCAACCGCACCCCACAGGTTGCAGTTTTCCCAGGAATAAGAGTGAATTGCTGGTCAAGGTGCAGCTAATTCCACAAGTGCCTGTAGCACTTCATTAGGTTGCTGTTCAATCTTTCTGCAGTGACCCCTGCCACAAGGAGATCAAACCACATCTGCCTGTGACTCACCTTCATAGTGGAACAGGCTGGGGTCTGCCCCACTCTCTCTTTTTGACCACACCTCTGACTGTGCACTGGCTGGTCCGGAAGTGCCCAGGGTGGTACAGTGGGCATTTGAGTGGAACTCCCCTTGCGTTTCACTTCCACATCCCCCAACCTTGCCATGGCGGACGTTACCTCATGGATCCACCTATCCACATAAAGGGCCAGCAGTGCCACCATAGTGCCAAAAGTACCAGATGTGCCAGAAGTCAAAATCAAGTCCTTTATAGGGGTTGTAAATACCTATTCATTGGGGCTTGTACACTGGGAGTGAAACATCATCTGCTGAATGCCCATTTCCTGAATTATCTGGACCAGATCTAAGTATATGATCCATCTGCTCACCGTCTCTGGCAGCTCCCCCAGGGAAGGACCACACTGTCCATGCAGCGGACATGAGCCAGTTGATCAAGGATTCCCTGCACCCCATGCCGTAAGCGGCGCATTCTGGAGGCGTTGCCTGTGGGACGGGATCACCATTATGGAGGCCAGCTAAGCCATCTCTTCTGAGATAATTCAGTTCATTCAGCCCCGTCATCCCACAGGTGCAGCAGCCACCCCGGAACCATCTTCCCAGCTCTCTGCCTACCCATTTCGTCAGGTCCCAGAGTTCAGCGGGGGTATTCTGGATCAAGGTGGTATGCTTTCTAACCTGGGGGGCTCCGCTATCTTACCCCCTCGGCCAATGGCTGTTCAAGTTCAACCTGCTGCCAAATCACCAGCTGTGCCTGCTTCTGTGTCACTGGCTGGCTCCCAGACCAGGACGATGGTAATAACCCGCCAGGGCCCTGCAGTATGCATTCCGATGTGGCCGGCTGCCTTTCCGGCACTTCTTCCTGACATTGCAGTTGTTGAACCCACAGAGCCTGGTCCTGAACCTCTGCGCTGGCGCCACCCAGTCTGCTGCCTCCAGGTGAGCGATTGGAGCATTTAGCTTCAACATCTCCAGGTCTTTTTGGATATCCTCTGGATGCAGCTTCATTCTGTTCCAATCCTCCGGGGGCATCCACATATCCAGATACACGTCCACGGGATATCACTGGGAGGTAGGAGGACACATGTTCTCCACCTGGGGACCAACCAGAGCACTGGGGCCATATATACCTCATCCTACCGACTAGGCCACGAATCAGCAGAGAACTGATCGAGAAGGAAAGGTTTCGGTGATGAGACGCCCAGTTGAAAGAATGCACAAGGGGCGGATATGAGATTGAAATGGCAGGAACCAACTTTATTGCAGGGAGCACACTTCTATTGCAGGGATCATGCTTCTCTAGGGGGAAATGGTTCTGGGCTAGGGAATCGCATGGGCTCCACATAAGTCAGAGAACAATAGTGGCAATCAGCCACATGTGCGTCATACAATAAGCTAATTCATGCTTATATGAGTTGGGTGCAGGCACTCTACTACAATAATGTACCATTCTAAATCTGGTGTCCTACTCCTAGCTGTGAGCATCTGTCACAGTCAGACCTGAGCCCAGCCAAGCCTGGGACCCACAGTCTCTTCATGGTGATGACAAAGCAGAAGAGGGCAAGTTCACCCATACAAGCACATCAGAGGCGTCTGCCTTGTTGTCGTGTTAATATCCTATTGGTCAAAGCACCTTACTTGGCCTCATAAAGTAAAAGGGCTGAGGAATAACAGCACAGGATGGCAACACTGTGAAAGTACACCGTTATTTTAATAGAGGAACAGATTCAGACCAATAATTCAATCTACCATGGCTATACAATTAATCACATGAGAAGGAATATAAGGAAGACATGAAAAAGAAAATAACATTTTCCTAGAAAAAAAATGTTTCGCAGAAGAGATGATTTTAAAACTGAGTTTTAGGGTGAGTTATTTGCCAGGTACTCGAGGCAGAGGAGCACTTTATAAGAATGGAGGTTACCAGTGACAGGCACAAAGCAGAGCACTGAGATGAGATTTCTCGAGAGAAGCTCAGTGCTGTAGCCTGGATTTATGCAAGAGTCTGGAGCCAGAGGTACAAAATACACTGAATTTGATGTTCATCTCCTTTTTGACAAGATATTTGACCTTTATTTTGCAGACAATAAACTACCAACAGAATTTAGTTACCTTTACTGTTAAATTTGTGTTTTATGAAAAATTTTCTGTTAAGTTGTATTACTTAATAATATGGGGAGAAAAAGGTCATGAATGAATGGCTGATCCCTTCCTCCCTCCCTACTTCTTTTCTTCTCTTCTTTTCATCCTTTCATCTTTTCTTCCTTTCCTTGCTAATCAGGCAGTTTCTCTAAAAAGATGATATTCCTTATAAAGATCAGTAAATATAGTAAAGTTATAAATCATTTATACGGATATTGAAGCAAATAGTAATACATAGAAAAAAAAACTTGCTGAAACAACAGAAATAGAATTAGATCAAACTGTCACATTTCTTCTGGGATATACCACCTAGGCGCTGACAGCAGCCAACATACTGTATTGGGAAGAACAAGATGTTCTGAGGTTTCTGGATGCAAGGTCTGGGCAGCACCGGATGAATACGGCAGAGGGAGAAAGCGAGAGCTTGAGTAACCAGAGCTTTAGAGAGCAAGGCTGATTATCTCCCCGCCCTGCAGAACGTTCTCAACAAATTCAGAAACCCTTTAATACAGTGTAAGGGAAAGAGAAACATCACAGATTACTCCAGTGCTTCTCTAAGGAAGGAATGTGGCTCCAAGTCTTGGATTAATTTATATTATGAAGAGAATTTGAGATTATTCGACTAGCTTCATTTGATCAGAAAGGGCATTTTTAGAAGTGAAAATGTAGGCTCTTCTCTGCCTCATTGATTCTAAATGTATTCCTCTGGCATTTGCAGAATGGAAAAGAGTTTCTCTTTAACACAAAAGGAAATTGAGTCACAGAGAGGGTAAGAAACATGGAAACATTAATAGTCTGAGCCTTATGACTATTTGATGAAATCGAAGGCAAGGTAGGGGCAGAAGCTTCCTCATCGAGGGGAGAACAAGTGATCAAATGCTCATAGGGTTTCAAGAAAACCAAGAAGGACTGTTGAATCACAAACACCTTGCTACTGGCAGGATGGCCCATATTGAGAAGTGACATAAACCCAGTCGGTTAAAAAGAACTCAAATAATATCCTCATCTATGTTCCTGAGAATGCATTTTTTTTTGTTTGTTTTTTTGTGTTTTATTTTTTGAGGAGTTGAATGGCATTATGTCACTGGAAAAAATATCCCCCGGAGTGTTTAATTATTTAAAAAGCCACAGATGGATGACCCTAGAGACCAAAAGCTCTCACTAGAACATGACAGTTTGACATGAAAAGATGAGTCTGCCACATCCTGAAGGACTGTGCTGGTTTGAGTGTGAGCCACCGTGTTTAATTTGGCCCTATGCAATCATGTCCAAATAAATATAACAGAAATTAAGTTAATGCAATACATAGTTTTTGTTCGTTTGTTTAATGGAAGTAGTTCAGAACATGACCTGTGGATTCAGTCAGCTTGGAATAGAGTCCAAACCCTGTCAAATATCTACCACATATCTTTAGACAATTCACTTAACTTCTGAGATTCAGTTTTCTCATTTCTAAAATAAGGCTACTACTAGTTGTTCAGTCATAGGGTTTTGCTGTGAGAACTAAATTACCTCTTACAAATATCTTCTTGGCCTGAAATAAGTACTTAAAAAATGTAAACTTTTTAATATTACATGAAAATGTTTATATGAAAAGCAAAAGATACGAAAGGAATTTAGGTGCTAATTCCTCTCTAATGGAAGTAGGCCGAACATACATTGAAGAAAATCAGTAAAAATAAAAATAAGATAAGGAATATCACAGAAAAAATTATGAAGTTAACGAAGCATCTTAATATTGTAGATAATGCTTTGATACTGGGTTACAAAGCATTGTTTGTCCTTCGTAATTTATGCAAAACTGGCATAGCCCCTTAACTTCTCTGGGAATTGGTTTCTTTATTTGTAAAAGGAGATTTATATTTCTTTCCTTCAAATTTTATAGACTCATTCTATCATAATAAGTTGAACAAGTTAAAGCATATTATAAACTAGAAAAAATATTAAAAATTAAAATTATTAGAAAAGTAAAGATACAGGAGAGATCACAATATCTGCTTAGAGAAGGTAGAATTTCAGATAGACCTTGAAGAAAGGAAAGCTTTCAAATGGCAATAGACAGAAATTTAATGAGCTAGCAGATTTACAACTTGTCAACCAGTGGTTCTCAGTGTGTTTGAGTGTGTTGGAGGGATTTTGCCTCCTGGGGATTTTTGGCAACATTGTAGATATTTTCGCTTATCACAGCTGGTAGGGAGTGCTAAATGACACCTTCTGGGTCAAGGCCAGGAATGCTAGTAAACACCTTACAATGCAGAGAACAAAGAACAATTCCCCAAAACAAAGAATTATTCAGACCAAAATATCAATATTGCTGAGGTTGAGAAACCCTGCTACAGACAAATGAGTCACTAACATAGTAGATGTGGAGGATAAGTCAGAAAAGTGTTGGTGGATTATGAATACTGGAGTGGGGAATTAGTAGTTTATGTACAGTGAGAAACTAAAAACGTTTACTTGTCAAAAGTGATGAATTTTGCTTGGTGATGAAAGCCAGTCATTCTGGATATGATCATGTGGATATAATTAACCAAATTACTTTTATGTAATTGTTTATTGCAAACTAAATATAAAGATAAATTGTATATAAAATAAGTTTTATTGACTCACTCAGTCTTTAAAATGTTTTGTCACTCATAGTGGATCTCAAGCAGTTTTTTACATAACTTCTCTTTCCAATAAGATTTCACTATCCATTGAGAGTAGGAAAGATGGAGGTTGAAGCTGTTTATCCCCTTGGGTTAGGCAAAAAGGCAAATGTTGCAAACAGAAGATGGTGGAGCTTCCTGACTGATACAGGAGCATCCTTTGCTCTTTCTTACCTAACTGTTAAATACGTGTGATATGGGGCCAGTCATCACTCTCTTTTGACTTTAGTTTCCACACATTTAGAATGAGACTTTGAGATAAATGATTTTCAACATCTTCTTAAGCTCTGATATTGTAAAATTAAATAAATATATACAAATTTATGAGAAGACACTCTTTCAATTTTTCATATGTAGGCATCTGTTGGACTAAAGATTAATAACCCAATATTCAAATAATTTGGAGCACTGGTCTCAAGCTTTCCTGAGATAGTTTGTTTCATACCTTTAATCACTAGAAAGGTAAGAAGATGGGAAAGATTGAATTACCAAGGAAAACTCAGGCATTTGGGACTCAGATATACTTTGGCTTGTGTCACCCAGATAACTGAAGAGCAGGTGTATAATTCTTTCACATATAAAGACATTAAATTCCAAAAAGGTTGGAGTACATGACGAGAGTGGCTCATTCTGTAAAGGATGAGCCATAATGTGTTCCCGGCATCTATGTACTGCCTATGAAACTGAAGAGCCTCAATAACTTCACAGAATTGTCTATGCTACTCTAGTGAATATCTTACCTCAGATTTATTTTTATTCTGCATCTTTTATATATGCTTATCCTCCTTCCATTTTACTGCACATTCAAAGAATGAAGAGTCCAGGGCTTGTGTTCCCTCCTCATCCTGTGATACACCATATTAACAGAGTGAAGAGTAAAAGCTACATGATCACCTCAATAGATGCAGAAAAAACATTTGACAAAATCCAATACTTTCTTGATTAAAGAAAAAAAAAAACTTACTGGAATGTGGATAACAGCTTTAACCCTATAGATCAATTTGGGAATATTGACATGTGTACTATGCCGAGTTTTCCATTCCATAAATACAATGTGTCTATTTATTTATTTAGACCTTTATTGATTTCTTTATTCTACATTTCATGATCAGTGTAGAGTTTCTGTATGTGTGTTTTTTATTTGTTTCAGGTATACTGTACATTTGTTATACAATTATTTACTTTATAAAATGATCCTCCTGATTACTCTGTCACACATCTGACTTTACACAGAGCCATTATGTCACTGTTAACTGCATTCCCTATGCCGTGCTCCCCATCCTTATGACTATCTTTCAACTACTAATTTGTTCCTCTTTAACCCTTCACCTCTTTCTCCCAGCCCCCTAACTTCCACGCCTTCTGACAGTCAGCAGAATGTCTTTTATATATTTGTGAGTCTGTTTTCATTTACTTTGTTCTTGTATAAGTGAAATCATATGGTATTTATCTTTCTCTGTCTTACATTCCTCTTCATATAGTAACTGCTAGGTCATCCATGTAGTTGATAATGGTAGGATTTAATATTTTTTATGGCCAAGTAATATTACATTGTAAATATGAACCATAACTTTTCTATTCAATCATCTGCTGATTGGCGCTTAGGTTGCTACCATATCTTGGCTACTGTGAGTAGAGCTGCTGTAAACATAGAGGTTCATAGATCTTTATGAACTATTGTTTGGGTTTATTTGGATAAATATCCAGAAGTTCAATTACTGGGTCAGAAGGTAAATCCATTTTAAAATTTTTGAGGAACCTCCAGACTGTTTTCCATAATGGCTGTTCCAACTTGCACTCCCACCAACTAACAGTGTATGAGATTTCCCTTTTCTCCACATCCTTGCCAACATTTGTTTTTTGATTTATTGATGATAGCCATTCTGACAGATGTGAGGTGATATCTCATTGTGGTTTTAATTTGCATTTCTCTGATAAACTGTATATGTGCTTTAAAGTGTATACCTATGCATTTTATTTTCTGTGGAGCAATTGCATATGGTATTTTAAATTTCCTTTTCCACATATTCATTGGTAATAAATATAAATTTAATTGATCGATACTTCTTGTTGGACTGTCAAGCTCACCTGTTGTTTTTAATTGGACTTGTTAATCTAGGGCAGGAATGAGCCTACCAGGTTCACCTTTTATTGTTAAGTGGGAGTTAGGAAACATTAGACTTGAGTCACCATCTTCTATTGGATGTGTAATAAGATAAGCTTTTACGTTATTGTTCTTTCATTTTTGTAATCTGAAATAAGTTTGCTTTTTTCCTCTACTTTCCAGAGTTCTTTGTTGCTTCCTGCATTATTTCCATAGTTTATTGTTTGTTTACTTGGGAAAAACAGAAAGATATAAATCTATTTAATCTTGTCCAGACTATAATTTATTCTGTGCTTTTTAGATAAAAATGAAAATATATTACCTAATGAGAATCATATGTATGTAGAATATAGGCAACATCAATAAAATGTAACTTGTTTATGTGTAGGAATACTGATGTTCAGATCTTTTTTAGATCATATCGGATTTTCCTTTTATATTCCTTCACATATCAAATGTTAGTTTAAGGTATAGTTTATATTTCTCTCTACATATTATGTAGGGCCTTACATTTCTATCCTATATGAACTTAGTTCTCTATGCTTGTTACGAAGTAAACCCATAGATATAAAGAAACAATCCTTCATTGAGTAGTATTATTGAAGAGGAATTTTCACTAAAAAAGGCTAATCAGCTCTTTGTTCTGCTTCTGTAGATATGCTTGCTGCATAGGCCATACTCAAAATTAACTGAAGACTTATCTTCCCTTTTGCTTGTTCTGTCTAAGCAACAAATGTAATTGTCTGTAGCCTCTAGCAACTCCCACGCTTTGTAACTCTTTAAAACTGCCTGCAACCCATAGCAACTCCTATGCTTTGTAACCATCTAAGGACAAATTAACCAATCAGCCCATGCAAAATATGTTCTATATAAGGAATGTTGCCCAGATCTTCAGAGAACTAGCTCCTCTGGAACCGTGGAATAATAAACCTGAGTTCTCCAACTCTCTGAGTGCTTCTTGGTTTCTCGCATATCTGAATTTTGCAACTTTTGTGTAACATTATCAACACAAGTCTGTTTTTTTCTTTGATACTCTAATACAATTTTGAGAAAAATAATACTAGGAGAATGATCTCTGCTTTCCATCTCTACTCTACATTCCTTTTAGACTAGCCAACTATGTTCATCTCCATTCACTGTAGCGTCAAACTTAAGTTAGCAGTTATCTTCCCTAAGAAAAATAGGAAATAAAGCCATTTGAGATTGGAAAAGTAAAAGTGGTCAGTACCAGTAAACTTTTCCTGTTCTGGGCCATCAATTTTGGCAATCTCTCTTCTCTGTGTCTGCCATTTCAATCTTTCCATCATGTGGTGATGAGTTTTGTACTCCCTTTCACTAGATTTTCTTGTCACTGAACTCCATAATCTTTGGTCTATTTCCCCTTTGCTACCTTGTTGCACTAACCTGCCACTGAGTGGATATGGTTAAGGGTTGACCAAAGAATAAACTAGATAGAGTTTATAGAATTGCAGAAATTGCCTCAAAGCCACTGCTATCATCTTTGCTCATCCTGAATGTAACTGAAACTCCTCAAAATGTAGTGTTTCATTTTCACCTCAAAGCCATACATAAAAATCAACATTTCCCAGGTTGAAGATGAGAGCAAAGTTACATGAATTTTGTGATACAATCATAGACACTTGCAGTTGGATGTGAAGTATCTGGAGACTTATGTTTTTGGAAACTTACGTTTTGGGAACTTATGTAGTTCCTTCTAATTCTAATTTAATTAAATATTGAAATACACTTTTGTTAAGCTGACGTTGTTTGGCCAACTACCATTTACATTCAAGAAAAACTCCTTTAAATTTTCTTTAGAATTATGAAAGAAACATGATTATTTTTTTTCCTAAATACATAAAAACAATAAAAATGGTACTCTATTTCCAAGGCTTACTATATTTACTTTCTACTCCTCTGACCTTTACTAGCAATCTGCATGCCTCTCTCTCTCTCTCTCTCTTTTTATCTTTTTCTTTTTTTTTTTTAACAGCAAGGGATTCAAAGTGGGTACCCAAAGGATTTATTGTGTTTGTGCATAGTGTATAAAGATATGGTTACATATATATTTTATATATAGAAAATTGAAGTAAGTAAAATAGAATCACTTAAATATACTGTAATAATGATAAATACTAGTTACTGAAGACGAAGACTTGAGTTTTCTGAAGGAAAGTTTAGTAAATAAAATTTATTATTTTTCTAACCTCAAGGACATCAAATCTCCATATTATGTTACATTTGTTATTCAAAAGTAATGTGATTAATATCTCTACAGTGTCTGTAAATGACTGTTATTTCAGAGGTCATTCTATAGCCCTTTATATTCTTTCATATAGTAACAGATGCATTTTGGATTCTAGTATGCAAATCATCACTATTCTCTTTGTTATGAATTTCTATAGCACTTTATTTCTGTTTATAGCACTTCATATTCTACTCTTAGATTCTATGATGCTCAGAAATTTTTGACCTAGGTAATGAAATTATAAATGTTCTACCAAAACATACATACTGGGAGTTCACAGAGGTGTCAACCCAAAACTCAATCTCAGATAATTGAAAACAAAAACATATTTTATTTGTATAATCTTCAGGAATGTATTTTAGAATGTTGTTCAAGCCTATAAACTAATTGCTTTGTAATAGTGCATTCGAAGTTATCGCATGAGTATTAATTATTATTTTAATACATATTTAGGAAGACACTAGCAAAGAAGGCAGTCTGTGTCCTTAATTAACAAGCAACATTGTTAAAATAATAGAAACTGTTTCTACATGCTAACTATCATAACATGACATATTTTTTAAAAAATGGTGTTTTGGGGGCAGTAGTATGTGTTGAGCAATCTGATAGCAGATTTCAGAATTCCTGACTTTGCTTAAAAAAAATCTCCTCACCACTCTTTCAGAGACGTAGAGATGTATAGCTTGGCATGTAAATTTCTAGGTTCACTTTATTGATGAGGAAAAGAAAGTAATCAAAACTTCAACTGGAACAAACCATTAACCATAATCTCGGAATGTCTGGCCTGAGTCATGGGAAGATTTAGCACTCTCTTCCTGAAATGGTGAGAAAAATCATCATATGATAGCTCTCCCAGGCCTACCCCCCCAAAAAAAAAATCAGTTGAAAATAAAATTATTTTAATAGATTTATAGAATTTTAGAGTCATTGGGAACTAATAGATCATTTAAATTAATCTCCTATAGCTAATGGAGAAACTCAGGTCCAGAGGATTGTAGGATTTCCTCTACATTTCACCCTCAGATAATGTCAATCTCAGGATTCTCCTGAAAGTATCTGGAATTTAGCTTAGCAGCAGGATGTTTTAAGTTGTAGAGAGAAATAGAACAAAATAATGAATTATGTTGAAAAAATACAAAATATGTGTAGTGGAGATTTCAAAATAGTGCAAAAAATAAATAAAATAATTAAATTAAATTAAATTAAATTAAATTAAATTAAATTAAATTATTAAATTAAATTAAATTAAATTAAATTAAATTGTATAATCCCCAAAGAACCAATTAAGAGAGAAAGTGAGTAGATACATGAAGTAGTGTGAAAAATCAAGTAGAGAGAGAGGATACATGATAGAAACTGAAAAATAAAAAAAAAGATCAGGTAAGAAATGAGAGAAAGTGAAAAAACAAAAGAGAAATACATAGGGAGAAATAACTTATGAAAGACAGAGCCATAATTATGGTATGAGAGGAAAGGTAAACGTGTAGGAAAAAAGTGTTTTTCTGCTTGTATCTCACTCTGCCACTAAACCATTTTCTGAGTGTTAGTGACTACTATTATTGTTATTTTTTTAAGTGTTCACCATACATTTAACCAATACCAGGAGATTTCTAAATAATCCATTCTTAATTCTTCAGATACTTCTTTGAACTGGTCAATGATAGATCACCTGACAGAGGTAAGCATTTCTCTGAGCTTTAAAAATCATCAGAGTTCTATCATTTTAAGAACCAGACAAATTAAAGCGAGATGTCCGCTCTGGCCAGAGCTTTCCCTCTACTAATTTACACAGAGCAGTGAATCTAGTTATTGATTTAGATCTTTTTATTGTCCAGGATTAATCATCCTTATAATGTTTTGTCAAGGATGTAAAAATGGTCAACAAATTGTGTATCATGCTGTCACACTGCTCATTGCTAAAGGGATCAAGGAAGAGTTGAACAAGATGACAACTAAATTATTATTACTCTGTAAGTTTCTTAAAGATAAATATTCAGCCTTTGTTAGTTTTAATCTCCAAAGTTCTGAGCATTTAATAGGTACTCAACACATGTTGTTGGAAAAGCTAACAAAAACAAGTTTATGTTTTCAAAACAATATTTTGAGTGCTTTCAAACATATACATACAGATATTCAATTTAGACTTAAAAAATTTTTCTCATTCTACTGGTGTTTTGAGAACCACAGGGAATATAATTGAATAAAGAGGCTTCTACCTATTTATCTTAGAGGAAACAGTATTTCAAGTCATATCCATTCAATCTATTTTGGCACCTTAGAGAAGCAATAAAGAGAATTTTATTTAGCCTACTTTATTGAAAACATTGGTGTCTGAAGGTGCTTATCAGTGTATCTGGTATACGTAACAAAAGCTCAAGGAATTGAAAAGCCTCTGGGTAATGTAAATCACAGGAGCAAATATCTACAATATTCCAATAGCAGTTTAATTCTAATGAAACAGTGAGTTTCTTTTCCTGAAAATCCCACTTTGAACACATCATTTGAAGGTTTTTACAGTTCATTACCTTTAATTCCTTCTAATTGTCCAAGTGATGTGGAATACGCACGGAGAGGAATTTTAGGGTCATACTTCTCCATAAATGGGCTTTGCTTGTGTGGGGTTTGAGTCAGAGTCCCACAGGCTTATTTTACAAAAGCTCTATGAAGCCAATCTCTGTGTCTGTTGTAAGGCTAACCCTAGGAACATCTTCACTAAACTGGAACATTTTTCTTTGTCAGTAACCCTGGAAGAAATAGCCTGCTTCACCACTAAGAACAATTATTCATTTACAGAGCTTCCGTTTAAGTTTCTAATCCCAATGCAATGGATAACTGACCAGATTCTTAGGCTGGGTTCTTAAAAGATTAGAATCAAAACTGTGACCCACGTATAAGAAGTGTGTGTATATATTTTTAAACCCAATGTTACAAATATTCTCTTTTTTGCTTTTTGTGTTTTTGCCCTTAATTTTAGTATCTTGCATTTTACATGACCTTGTAATAATTGTAAAAATACACATATACACTTATGTAGTACTGACTATATGTCAAATGCTATTGTAATTCTTTGCTTTCATTTTCTCATCTAATCCTTACAATAAGCCTTTTGGGAATATTAGGTCTATGTCCATGGTTCTAAGAACCAGAGGAATAAATAACTTGCTAAAGATTACACAACTAGAGAAAAAGCAGAGATAAAGTATGATCTCACCCACTCTGGCTCCAAAGCTTATGATCTGAACAACCACTTTGTGCTACCCTAATGTGTACTAGACACCATAGTGTCTGTTCCTTTAAATTAACCCCTAAACGAGATAGATTTCAGATCAATGAGAAGAGTGAGGATGATCAAGTCTCCATTAATTGGTTTGTGCATATAAGACCTGGTATCTATAGTCCATCGTTTCTCTAAGTAGATTTTTAATGTTCATTGGTAAGTAATTTTGGCATTCTTCTTCACATTCCAGGTAAACAATAGTTGTATAGAAAACACCAATTTTAATTAAAATTCCACAACTAACTTTTTAATAGTTTTAATCCTTAACTTGGTTTTGGCTCTTCCATAGAGGAGGGTCTTAATTTTAATTTCTGAGTCTTGATATCGCTGTCCATCTTCAAGATTTTTAATCTATGTTCACACATATATGTACACACACACACACACACACACATATATGGAATGAGATACATGTATAGAATGATTGACTTAGCACATAGACCCCAATTTGTTTAGTCTATACCAGTATTTCTAGTATAATTTAAATATTTATATTCTAATATTACCTGAGGATCTGGTGACTTAACAGTGGAGATTTTTCTATTTCCTAAACACTCAAATGAGAAGAGAGAAATATACCTGTTCTTTTAAGCTGCCTCCTAACCAACAACTTTAAGTTTGACTATAATTTAAATATTTTTTTGTTTTTTTTGTTTTCATTTATCACAAAAGCTGAACTGTAGTCACCAAGTCCCATGCATTATGCTAGTCATTGGTGATAAAGAGATGAAAAGAATATATCCTTACCTAAAGAAGGACATAATTTACTGAAGAACAGAATAGGTGTTTCTGATAAAATGTGGTAAGATCTCTAGGCACCTAGAAGCTATTGAATATCTATAGAATAGGCTTTTGAAAGTCTTTTAATTAAATAAATGAATAATTTAGATTCACATAGATTACTTAAAATGCATTTAATCTCTGAAAATATTACTGACTCAGTGGGTTTAACACCATCTCTCAAATCTATTCAGAGGTCAGCATTTTTGGAACCTCTTCCTTACAGATTGATCATCCACTTTTTCCAATTTTTTTTTTTTTTTTTTAGAAAAACAAATATATTACATAACCTCAGGTTGAATAGTTGTTCATTTTTTTTTTTTAATAGTCTGCATCACATCTCTTTAGTGAATGGGCTTCCTTCTTAAACTCCAGAGAGTAAATTATTCTCATTGAGATATTGATTTTGGCTCTATCTCAAGGACTCAGCATTTATATGCAAGTTCTGTCATTATAATTTTAAAGCAAAACATTGAATGGTGGAGAAAAGCATCATTCAATCAACTGTTTGCATCATCTTTATGGTAAGAAACAATTGGACTGATTTTTCTCATTGATATTTTTCTTCGTTTATGTAACTGTGTTTCCCATCCATTCAATAATTTGAATGAGCCAGATGTTTTAGTGCATTGAGACAATCTTGATTACTCGTATAAAAGAAAGACAAATTTTAAGGGGAGAAAAATGACCACTGGAAAAGCCAGAAGCAAGAAGATAAATATTCAATGTGAAATATTCAAAATGTACTCTAAAAAATAATATATGAATGATGTGTGGAACTGGAATTGATTTGTTGAGTTCTTTAACAAACATCATTTATTTATTTATTTATTTATTTATTTATTTATTTATTTATTTATTTAGATCATGTTTCAAGATCTGCATTCATCGTTGAGAACACAAAAACAAATGTATTGAGGCCTTGATAATTCGGTTGAATTCTAAAGTGGAGAATTTTTCCAAGCATATTAACATATGTTTCCTTTATACAATAGTTATGGAGCCATGCATGGTACTAGAAACATAAACATAAAATAAAGAAGAAATCAATTCTATTATCATGAAGTTTGTAGCCTAGTTGTAAAAGACTAACAAGACATGACGTAATAAATTCTGATGATCATCATGAAAAGTCTGTAGTACAATGAGGTTCTTAACTGACATAAGAATAAAGGAATCAAGTAATTAGAAAAGGTGTCTCTGGGAAAGAGTCATTCAAGCAATCCTAAAAAATGTAACTTATTAAGAAGCAAAAGAAGAAGGCAACAGAGAGGTATTACTGAAAAGAGATACTAGTAATTAAGTACAGAAACATCCAGCATTTTCTAATTTATTGAAAAGCCTTCATCATCAATCTCTCTAATTTGAGTTTTCCTGATAAATCTTTAGGGAAAAAAATGGGGGGACTTTTTCCAAAAATAGATCAAACCACTCTTTTAAATAACATTTTAAGAAGCAAAGAATGAATACATTTAATTGTTGCCAAGTCCATAAATATTGCATCTTTCATATTCTGTAAAGCATTGTTCCTACTTCAATTTTAAAGAAAACAGTTACCACACCAAGACATTAAGGAGAATAAGCTTTTAAATGATATATGGTATTTAAAACAATACTAATATAAAAGAGGTGAAGTGCTTTATTGGTCAAGCTAATCAGTTGTCAACTTCACTTTTTGTCACATGAACTTCTATAATGAAGTCTGGCTTTGATAAGAACTAGCTATAAATATTTGACCAAAGCACCTAACTCTTAATAAAAGCTTAATAAATATCAGCTGTATTTTTTTATTGTCACCATTGCTATTATTATCATACATGTACTTCTTGGATTTTGATTAATTAAATTAAAGTTCATTTTTAGGACATAATCTCATTGCTCACAAAATTCTGATGGTTTCTCCCCTGGGGAAAAGAAAACTAGAGGAAAAAACACTCACTTGGTCTATGCAACCAGACATCAGTAAGAAGAGATCAGCAAAACAATTGACAAGTGGAAGAAGATGTATAAATTTTCAGGATAGTATAAAATTGGGAATGCCACAAAATTGGGGTAATCTGCATCTTCTTGAAAGACTTTTTATAGTGAACTCCATTAGACACACACACACACACACACACACACACACACACACACAAAGTAAGGAAAGGCTTGGAAAAAATCTATGGTGAAGATCTGGGTATGAAAACATGTCTGTTGGAGAGATTGGAAGTTCTGACTGGATCTGATTCTCTCTATTATGGAACAAAAGCCTTAATTTAAAATGTGGAGGATGAAAAGCACTGTTTCCTTTAAAACATTGGTGTTAAAAAGGAAAATACGTAGGGGAAAGAAATACATAAAAGAAAAACAAGCAAACAAAGCAAACTACATCAGTCCAAAGAGTATGGTAACATGTTGAGAGTGCAACTATAAACAAGGAAAGAACACAAAATGAGAAAAAGCCATATCCCCAAGATCAAGAGACATAATGTATTCTTGGCATTAAATCTCAATCAAAAGAATAGAGACTGCACTCCCATCCTGACCAGCTAAGACTTTAGGAGAATAAAGTTGGGAAAAGGATAAGAGTTACCCTTTCTGAGGCACGATGTAAAGACCTAAAATTCAGAAACACATAGACATTGCTCTGGAAACCCAATCTTCATATTAAACAAAATAATTCTTCTACAGGAATTTGAAAGTCTGGTGCAAAAAGGATAACCATAACAATAAAAAGGTCAAAATCAGCCAAATTTCTACATTAACTCAAACTAAACTCCAATGTCTTCACTAAAGACCAAGCAGAAGAAAAAGCACAACTATTTTCAGACATAAAATTAATTTTTGTGGTGCACTATAAAGATGTTTAGCACATAACAAAATGTGTGGGGCATGCAAAACTAAAGCAAAAACAAGGAAACAGAAACAAAAACAAAAAATGTTATCATTAGAACTATATCTATATATGGCAGAGATGTTAGATCTATATGATTAAAAATTTTTAAAAACTACGATTAATATGTTAAATGTTCTAAGGCAATAGTTAGACAGCATGTCATATTAGATGAATAATTTCAGCAGAGAGATGGAAACTATGCAAGAGAATTAAATGAAAATGTCAGAACTGTGAAAAAGAGCAAATATGTGAAATTTGAATCACTGAAGAGAGAGCAAACAAGAAATTTTCCAAAATTAATGACAGATACAGAATCACATATACAAAAGGTCATAAAATGCCAAGAAGAATACATATCAAACAAATAAACAATGAAATGATTAAAGGACACACAAACACCGGAAAAAAAAAAGAGAGAGAGAGAGAAATGTTGAAGTTGGCCAGAAGAGAAAACATTTCATAGCAGAATTCTGATCAAAAAACATAAAAGACAGAGGAAAAAAAGGGTTACATCTTTAAACTACCGACATAAACTATTCCCCCCAAAATTGTCAATTCAGATTTCAAAACTCAGGAAAAAATATATTTCAAAAATGAAAAAGCAATAAAAACTTTCTCAGAATACCAAAAACTGAGAAAATTCTTTGACAATACACCTATGAAAAGTTAAATAAAATTCTTCAGATAAAAAGAATATGACATCAAGTTGAAACTTAAGTGAACACCAAGAAATGAATAGTGCTGGAAATGATATAATAGAAGATTAAATTAAAATTATATTTAATAGTTATAAATATAACTGAGGCTAAATGGTGCCTAAGTATTATGTGTTTGTAACATGTGTTATATTAAAAGGTGTGAAAATAGCACAAATGAGGGAGAGAAGAGATGAGATTGTATTGTTGTAAAGTCCTTCCACCATAGGTGAAGTGGTATAATATTATCTATGAAAGTAGATTTAAATTATTTTAAAATGCATATGCTAGAACAATACATAAAATAAATTTTTTAAAGAAACATAGACAACACATTAATAAAAAAGAAAATAATAGTTATTTTGAAAAATGCTTAGTTAAGGTGGAAAAGGAAAGAAGACATAGGAAGACAAAAGAAATAGAAAGCTAGAAAGTGGTACAATATAATTTAATGTTATAAGTAATCACATAAAATATAAATAGCATAAATTCACCAATTTAGTTGGGTTGTGTAAAAAAGCAATAATCAATTATATTTATGAAATCACTAGAAGAAAGCTTAAGTAGCTATTTTAGCATCAGACAGAATAAACTTCAGAAAAAAAATTTTACTTGAGGTAAAAAAAGATATTATATAATGATACAGTGATCGTTTCTTCAAAACAAAATCATAATTGCACATACACATATACATAGAGATTCAAAATACATGAGGAAAGAAATGATGTTTCCAATAGACAAACCTACATTTATATTTGCAGATTCCAACAGTACTTTCTAGTAATTGATAAAATAAGTAGATAGATGATCATTACAGATATAGACTAGCTGTACAACACTAATAACCAACTAAACCTAGTTGACATTTATAAAATGCTCTACCCAATGATAGTAAATGAAATAGTCATCAAGTTAGACCAAACTTTTGGTCATTAAAAAAATCTTTAAAATTTTCAAAAACTAGCAACAATGCAGAGCATGTACTTGAACCAAAATAGAATTAAACTAGAAATAACAGAAGGAGATCTGAAAAATATTCTACTATTTAAAAGTTAACTAATATACTTCTACATAACTAGGATAAAGAAGTAGTATCAAAGAAAATTTAAAACATTTTAAAGTGAATGAAAACAAAAAATACAATTTATAAAAATTTCCAGGATGCTGTTGAAGTAATGATTGTAGAAAAGATAATAATGTTGAATATTTACATTAGAAAATAAGAAAAATCTGAACTCAATAATCAAAGATTCCACTGTAATGAAACTGGAAAAGGAAGCACAAAATAAACCCAAATTAAACAAAAGATGAAAATAACGAAGGGCAGAAATTTATAAAATTGAAAAGTGAAAAACAATAAGTTGATAAGCCTCTAACTAAACTTCCCAAGAAAAAAAATCAGAGGTACAAGCAGTGAAAAATATAGATAATTTGGATATCATCAAAATTAAAAACTATTGTGCTTCAAAGGAAAAATCAATAAAGTAAATATACAATGCACATAATCATAGCAATATTACAAATCATATATCTGGTAAGAAGCATGTACCTAGAACATATGTACAACTACTACAATGCAATAATAAAAAGACAACCCAATTAAAATTTGTCAAAAGGTTGGAATAGATATTTCTTAGAGGAAGATTATAAATGGCTAATGAGCACATGAGAAGATGATCAGTATCACTAATCATCAGAAATTTTGTAACCATTGGGAATTTTATAGCCATCTCACAGTAACTGAAGGAATCCTCACAGAAAATGTAGTTGAGATGTTGAGATTAATTACGCCACGCAGACAATAGAAGATAAGAAATTGAAAATTATCTAAATAATGATGATGTCATCTAAAAGAACATAGTTACCATATCAAGCTGGTCCAAACATGAGTTGAGAGAGCAAGGAAAGAAGATTTATTTAGGGTTTTTATGGTAGTTAAAGGGTGATGCTCTGTGAGTCCCCACACATGAACAGAGACTTGCATGGTATAAAACTCTCACTGGTGCCAAAGGAGGGAACATCCGGGCTTTCTTATCAGCTTATGTAGACATGGGCAGAGGGAGAAAGGGAGGAACCTAATAGTTGCAGCAATCAAACAATAAAAAAGAGACTTAGATGGTTGATTTCAAGGTTAATCATGGTCAATCTCAAAACTATGAAGAAATAACATTTCATATCCACAAGGATATCTTAATCATAAAGAAAGATAATGAAAAGAAGTATCAAGAATATGAAATAATTGGAGTCCTTAAACGTGGAAGTAGGGTTGTAAAATGGCATTGCCACTGTGTAAAAGAGTCTTTTAGTTTTTCTTATATATTTTTTATTTTTATATTTTGATGTTTTAATAATTTTATTTATTTATTTTTTTAACATTTTATATTTTTCCCCCTCTTTTCTCCCCCAACACTCTGGTAACCACTGGTCCATTTTCCATGTCCCTGAGTCTTTGTTTGTTTGTCCTGTTCCTTTGTTGCTTTTAGGTTTATATCCTACATATAAGTGATATCATGTGATTTTCAACCTTTTCTGTCAGGCTTATTTAGCTTAGTATGATTATTTCAATGTCCATAAATGTTATTGTAAATGGCAATATTTCATCTCTTCTTATGGCTGAGTAATATTCCATTGCATATATGTACCACAGCTTCCTTAGTCAATTGTCTGTTGTAGGACACTTCAGTTGCTTCCATGTCCTGGCCACTGTGAATAATGCTGCTATGAACATTGATGTGCAAATATCTTTTCGGATATGAGTTTTCAAGTCTTTGGGGTAAATACCCAGTAGAAGGCTTGCTGGATCATATGGTAGATCAATTCTTAACTTTTTGAGGAATCTTCATACTGTTTTCCATAGTGGCTGTACCAATTTGCAGTCCCACCAGCAGTGTATTAGGGTTCCTATTTCTTCACATCCTCTCCAACATTTGTTATTACTTGTCCAGTTGATTATAGCCATTCTGACAGGTGTGAGATGGTATCTCATTGTGGTCTTGACTTGCATTTCCCTAATAGCTAGTGATGTCGAACGTCTTTTCATATATTTGTTGGCCGTTTGTATGTTCTCTAGGGAGAACTGTCTGTTCAGGTCTTCTGCCCATTTTTTGATTGAATCGTTTGGTTTTTTTTGTTGTTGTTTTTGAGTCGTATGAATTCTTTGTATATTTTGGATATTAGGCCCTTATTGGAGGTATTGCCTGCAAATATATTTTCCCATTCGATGGTTGTCTCTTTACCTTGTTGATGGTTTCTTTTGCAGAGCAGAAGCTTTCTAGTTTGATGTAGTCATGTTATGACCGCTTTTGCTGTGTCCCAAAAGTTTTGATATGTTGTACTATCATTTTCATTCATTTCTATGTATTTCTCAATTTCTTTTTTTATTTCTTCCCTGATCCAGTTATTCTTCAGTAGCATGTTGTTTAATCTCCATGTATTTGTGATTCTTTCTGCATTCTTTTTACAGTTGATCTCTAGTTTCAAAGCATTATGATCAGAGAATATGGTTGGTATGATTTCAACCCTCTTATATTTGTTGAGGCTATCTCTGTGTCCCAGTGTATGGTCAATCCTTGAGAAGGTTCCATGTGCACTAGAGAAGAATGTATAATCAGCTGTTTTGGGATGGAAGGCTCTGTAAATGTCAATTATGTCCCCCTGGTCTAATGTATAATTTAAGGATGGTATTTCCTTTTTAATTTTCTGTTTAGATGATTTGTCCATATCTGACAGTGGGATATTTAGGTCTCCTATTATGATAGTGTTTGCTCTATTTATACCTTTAGTTCTGTTTGTAATTGCTTTACGCATTTTGGGGATCCCTAATTAGAAACATAGATATTCGTGTTATGTCTTCTTGGTGTATGATTCCCTTTATCTTTATAAAGTGTCCCTCAGTATCTTTCCTTACATTTTTTTTTATTTTGAAGTCTATTTCATATGGTATTAGTACCACTACTCCCACTTTTCTCTGAATGCCATTTGCTTGAAATATCATTTTCCACCATTTCACTTTGAGTCTATTTTTTTCTTTAGAGCTGAGATGTGTCTCCAGGATGCAGCATATGGTTGGGTTTTATTTTTTGATCCATTCTGCAACTCTGTGCCTTTTTATTGGTGAGTTCAGTCCATTTACATTTAGGATGATTATTGAAATACCTCTTATAGACATTTTATCTTCTGCTTTCTGGTAGCTCGGTGTTTCCATTGTTTTCTTTTCCTTGTGTTTTCTTTATTTTGGTTGGCTTTTGTGCATTTTCCCTCTGGTCCTTCTTGTCTTATCTTATATACTTCGCTTCTGAGTCTTTAGCATGTGGTTACCATTATGCATATGTAAAGGATAATAGTATATATATAGTCATCCCTTTTCTTCTGCACATGCCTTATCTCCATTCCCCTTCGTGAATTTAGATCTTTGCATCCGCCCCCTTTCAGTCATTGTTGTCTCAATTTGTCCCTACGTGTGCTAAACATTCATTACTATCTTGCTATAGCAAATCTCTTTATATTTTAAGCTTATAATGCCCTCCCAGTTCCTGGTAAGGGTTGCCCTCCTCTGCTTTATCAGCCTTCTAGTCACCTTACTCCTAATTATGTTTTTTTTTTCTTTTTTTTTTGTCATTTTGTTTTTGGTGAGCTGATCCCTTTCAGTATTTCCTGTAGTGCAGGCTTTGCAGTATAGAATTCCCTCAATTTTTGTATGTTTGGAAAGGTCTTCATTTCTCCTTCATATCTAAAGGAGAGCTTAGCTGGATACATTATTCTTGGCAGGTTTTTCCTTTCATTAAATACTCTGAATATTTAATTCTACTCCTTTCTAATTCATAAGGTTCATGCTGAGAAGTCTGACGATAATCTAATGGCTTTTCTTTATAAGTTACCATCTTCTTTTCCCTGGCTACCCTGAGAATTCTGTCTTTTTCACTGATTTTTGATAATTTTAATACAATGTGTCTTGGTGAAGGCCTTTTTACTTTGGGGTAATTGGGTATTCTATTGACTTCTTGAATTCCAAGCTACAGCTCATTTCTTAGATTTGGAAATTCTCTTCAACTATTTGTCTGAAAATGCTTTCTAATCTCTCCTCCTTTTCCTCATCTTTGAGAATGCCCATTATTTTTATGTTTCCTCTCCTGATGGTATTAGCTAGTTCTTGTATTTCTCTTTCATTACTTTTCATTCTTCGGTTTCTCTCTTCTTCCTTCACATTTATTTCTAGATTTCTGTCTTTGATATCACTGATCCTTTTCTCCATTTGATCAACTCTATTTCCCAAGCTTTCTATTTCATTTTTCAACTCTTGAAGTGTGTTGTTTATCTCCAGAAGTTCTATTTGGTTCTTTTTGAGGGTTTCGATCTCCTTGCTAAAGAACTCATTCTGCTCATCTAGTTGTTTTTTCAATTCCCAAAATTGTTCATTTGACTTGTTTTGGATCTCACTGAAGTTTTTTCAGAAGTATCATCCTGAATTCTGTCATTTAAGATTCATGTTTTTATGTCCGTAAGCTTATTTTTTGGAGATTTTTCTTTTTCTTTCTGAACTACCTTGTCATCTTGGTTGTTCATGGTGTTTAATGGACTATTTCTCTGCCTGGGTATTAATGGAAGTGTATTCTGCTTTTTTTTTTTTTTTTTGCCATAAGATTTGTTATATAATGGTCCCTAGCCTGTTGCAAAGAAGGCATTTTTCTTTTGGTTTCCAGTAGGTGATGTCTAAGCTCCTTGGATCTCTGCTTTATATAAAGTCTTAATAACATTTTTTTTCTCTTGTAGATGTTTAATCATGCTCGCTACTGTCAGTCTCAGTTCCTGTCAGTGTTAGTAACAGTTTCGGTAGCATTTGCTCAGAGTCCCCTTGGGCTCTGTGGTGATCAGTTTCAGATGGTATGGCGAGAGGGGCCCTCTGGGTTGGGGGATGATTGCTGCAGTTCGGCCTGGGTTTTGCAACTGCTACTGGTAAAAATCAACTGTTGTTTCTCTGCTGCTCCTGCTTTTCTGCCGTCCCCATTTCTCTGTCTTCTGTCCTGATGACTGGGCACTGTTACCAGCCACGTGGAGCTCACAACTCTGCCAGGCCAGGCAGTTCAGGGAAGTCCCCTCTCCCTCCTTCTACAGGGATCTCTGGCTGCAAAAGGCAGTTTCTTTATTTCTCTCAGTCCACCGCCCGACACCCAGGGTTCTAACCTATGGTAGCTCTTATGCACAGATCCCATGCTCAGTCATGCTGGTGTGCAGTTCGGATGTTCTTTGTTGAATTTTATATATTCAACTTATTGTTGTTTCAAGGAGAGAGATCTGAGGATATTTCTCACTCTGCCATATTTAATCCAATCTTAGCACTGCCTCGAGTCTTTTAGTTTTTCAAATAGACATAAAGTTAACATGTTCCACCAATTCCACACCTAGATATATACCTAAGAAAAATAAAAACATATATCTACACAAAAATGTGGACATAAATGTTCATTACACTATGATTAATAATAACTAAAAATAAAGACAATTTAAATGCCCATCCCCTGATATAAAATATAGTATATCCATAGAGTAGAATTTTATCAAGGAATAAACAGGAAAAGTACAAATTCAAGTTATTACATGGATAAACTTTGAAAACATTATACCAAGTGAAAAAAGTCAGTAACAATGAGCCACCTATTGTGTAATTTCAGTTATACTTAATGTTCAGAATAGACAAATTTATAGAGAAAGTAGAGCCATGACTTCCAAGAATCATTGGGAATAGGTGGTTGGGGAGTGACAGTTACAGCATGTGGGGTTCCTTTTTGTTGTTAAGAAATGTTCAAAAATTGATTGAGGTGATAGTTTTACAATTCTATTAAAAAACATTTTTAATCATATACTGTAAATCAATTAATTGTATGGTATGTGAATTATATCTCAATATAATTTTAAAAAATAGTCAACTGTAGCTCATGCTCAATACAAAAATTAAAGTGGTTCATGATGTAAATGTAAAGTCCAAAACTATAAAACTTTTCTAGAAGAAAACAGAAGAAAAAACTGTGTCACTTTGGATCAACCAAATATTTGTTAGACACAACATCAAAAGTATGATCTGTAAGAGTAAACTTGATAAATTTTATTTTAATTAAAAACCTTTGCTTACAGAACATTC
Source organism: Pteropus medius (assembly GCF_902729225.1). NCBI lineage: Eukaryota > Metazoa > Chordata > Mammalia > Chiroptera > Pteropodidae > Pteropus > Pteropus medius. The sequence goes on from NW_024346771.1 coordinate 7,232,838, forward strand.
ATTCACTGCTTGTGAAAATGTAAAATAGTACAGCCATATCTGAAAAAGTTAATATGCTTTTTATAAAGTTAAACATATTCCTATAATATAACCCAGAAATTTATCTTCTAGATTTCTACCCAAGATAAATAAAATATTGTATTCACATAAAAATCTGTATGTGGATGTTTTATGGCAGCTTTATTCATAGTGCCCCAAACTGGAAACAATCCCAATGTCTTCTAATCCATGAATGTATAAACAATCTGTGGCACATCCGTACACTAAAATACTTCCTATTGAAAGGAAGAACCTATTGATTTAGTCAATGACTTGAATGGCTTGTCAGTGTTATTTTGTAAAGTGGAAGAAGCCAGACCTGAAAATATACATATTGTATGAGTCTCTTTATGTTACATTCCTAGAAAAGCAAAATTAGAGGGAAGAAAACAGGTCTGCAAAGGGATAGTTTGGGGGAAAGTTTAGAATCATAGAAGTATTCATTATGGAATGATGCTAGTGGAAACACAATTCTATTCATTTGTAAAATTATACAAAACAAAATTGAAATTTATTTTTTTTAATCCACCAAGGTAAGGAGATAATTGATTCTTCAAGACAGTGAAAACCATGAAACACAGGAAAAGACTGGTCAACTTTCATAGTTTGTAGGAGACTAAATAGACATGACAATTAAATTCAATATGGGATCCTTGATTGAAACTGGAAAACAAAAAAAGGACATTAGTGTTTCTAAATGATGAAATCCAAATAAATTACAGAGTTTAGTTAATAGTGTTATACCAAAGTTATAAGATATTAACAAAAGGAAAGCTAAATAATGGCTATGTAGAAATTACAAATTTTCTCTGAGTATAAAATTATCTCACAATAAGGAAAAATAGAAAAACATTAAAAACATTACACTAGAATTAAATGATTTGTCTTCTTCAAATATAGCCCATCCACCCTATATTAACTCACATTTCATAATCATATTGTATGTTGTGGTGGGCTAAATAATGCCTCTCCGTGTGTGTGCATGCACACACACACATACACACACACACCCACAAAGATGTCCATTTCTTAGTCACTAGAGCCAGTAAATCAGTTAATTTACATGGAAAAGAATGATTTTAGAGATGTGGGATCTTGGGATGTGAATATTATCCTGGATTACTCAGACAAACCTTATAAGAGAGAGGCAGGAGGATCAAAACCAAAGATAGAGAGAGGAGGAGACCATGTGATGATATAAGCAGAGATTTAGAGATACTATAGTTCTGGCTTTGAAGATGAAGGAGGGACTATGAGAAAGGAATACAGGAGGTCAGCTCTAGAAACTGGAAAAGCAAAAGAAACTGGTTCTCTCCTAGAGCTTCCAGAGGGAGTATGGCCCTGCAGACATGTTGATTTTGTCTCAGTGAAACTGATTTCAAACTTCTGATCTCTAGAATTGTAAGAAAATAAGTGTTTTAAGTCACTAAATTGTTGGCAATTTGTTATAGCAGCAATAGGAAAGTAATACATATAAATACTTTTTAGTCAACATATATCTGTTTAGTAAAGAATGGGATCAAATTTGACATATTTAATTCTATTTTAAAACAAGAACAATGAAAATGTATTTGATTCCAATTGTAGTGCCACATGGGCATAATGAGACTTTTTTACCCTGTGAATAGAAACTGTTCAATGAAATGGTATTCGAACATTTCCCAGTGGACCTAGCTTTCAAGTTTAGTTTGGCATACACAAGCAATCTTGATGACTAATATATTCTAGGCACAGTCTTGACGATGTCACATTCTATAGTAACAGCATCTTGGCTTTTCTCATTGTAAAGAGAGTTAGTTACATATTAAAGATCTGTGAGAAGAATGATAAAAAAATATATTAGATGCAATTGCATATGTATCCGTGGACATAATTGATTTTGTGAATGCACTGCAGGAGTGACTGTGTCCAAGGTGAAACTGCAGAGAAGCAGAGAAAGCCGTGCTCCCTGTTCTCTTCCCAAGATGTTGGCCTTTCTCCATCTAGTCATGTCTGAAACTCCACCATTACAGATTCATCACAGAGGCTTGAAAAGACATTTAGCTTTTAAAAATCACCAATTATAATGTGACTTTTCTGAGAGAGTTATCACCTGAAATCTTTATAAGCTCACTTCTTCACAGGAATTAAAAGACTGTCTACTAAGAGCAAAGCCAAAACACAAATTCAGCATGGAGTATGTTTGGGGGAAGATCCTATAGGTATACTATGTGGGAACAGTGGATGACTACCAGGTGGAAGAAAAAAGATGATAATGATACTAGCTGGGCAGACCTCTAGACTTTTTTCTTAAGCCTAATAAGGTTGATGTGTCCAGCAGGGCCTTAAAGTTATTAGGTTAGAGCAATTTCAATGTCAGTCATTTTGTTCAGGACAATTTTTTTCCTGAACCATATGGTGGCCTCAGAGGTTTTCTCACCACCCACATTGGTCTGTGTCAGAGGAGAGACTCCTAGTTAGACAGCAATGGCTCTCATCTCAGAATACTAAAATTTACAAGCCTATAATTTTATTTTTATGCAAATAAAAGATTTGGATCCTTGTTTTGGGCATCTTGTTTATTATATAAGGAAAAAATGAAACTAATTATTTAACATAAAATGTATAATCTTTGAGACAGGGACATATATGTAAGGGTGTCACCCTTGACAATAAGTAAAATTTTAATCTGGAAATTTTGGGGAGATTGATTTGAAACAAAATTAGTCCATCGATAAGTATGGATAAAGGGAATTAGAAGAGAAAAAAACCAAAATGTTAAATATATATAAATATGTTAGTGATACATAGTGAAATATGTATATATTTTGGCCCATATCCTGGCTCTTCTGTTAACAATTTCATGTTTTAGGTGATATATTTATTGTCATCTCTCTTTCTGTTCCCTCATCTGAAAACTAGACAAATCTGTATCAGTGAATTGTTGTGAGAATCCAATTAAATTAAGCAAATGTAATAAAAAAAAAATAGTGAGCCTTATTAGTAGTATATAAAACATTTTAATAATATTGTTACTATTAACATTATTTAGAACTTTATTTAAAAGAGATGTTATCTATTTCTGTTATGAAATTCACAGTAGGAAACATGGAAATTTTCTAGTAACGGTAAAAACTGATTCAGCATTTTCTGAGTCAAGTAATGAATCATTATTTCATTTCTGACCTGTAAATTTTTAGACTATCAGACACTCCAGAATCTAACCTAACCCACTTTCTGTGGTTGGAACAAAATTTACTGGAATCAAAATTTACTATTTTCATGAATGAAAGATTCTGATTTAAAATCATACAATAATTTGCACTAAACTAAGTAAGTAAGGGCTGACAGGGGAATTCCTTCAGTCCCTATATATGACTGACATGTATTTAGTAGAAAATTGCTCATATGAACAAGAGCTTTTAGTACTTAAAAAAGAAAAAGCTAAGCTGCGTAATTCATGTGGCTCTTTATAGTCTTTTATGGTGATTTCTTTGTCAACACATTTTTTACAGCACTTTAGAAATAAAATCTTCATATTCCAATTTTTTTATTTCTAGCTTAGTGGAATTTAAATAAAAGAAGTCCTGTTGTACATGTAGCATCCTTCTCAATGCAATTATAAAGACATTTACAGTAGCCACAGTTTGGTAACATTAATTAGAACAAGTAGTTTTACAATAAATATTACTATGTCCAGAAAATTCAAATTTTTGAAAATCTTTGAGCCTCATAGTTCCATTCTGAATACATGTACCTGTTTTACAAATGAGGAAACCACAGTCCATTTTTTTCTAAAATGACTTATTCTGTAGTTGGTAGAGCCAGGTCTTAAATAAAAGCTCAATGTCTTCCCCACTATATTTTATATTGTCGGTTAAAACAACTTAAATTTGTAATCGACTCATCTCTGTTTTTACTTTTCAAATCTCTACAAAGTGATACACTGGAACTCAGTTTCTTTGCTTCCATGCCTGCTGCATCTATCCCTCACATTTACAGGGATCCTGTAGGAGATTATATATTCTGTACTAGGCATCTTCAGCATGGTTGGCCAGAGATGAGAAACATAATGACAGCAAGTTCAGATTTATTTCTTTAGTGAAGAGATAGTTCCAAATATAACACAAACATGAAAAGATCTAACTTTCAACTAGTAATTTCTCATTAATATAGAGAAAGTCAGTATATCTGATTTATTGGGAAATCTTTCTTTACTAGCATAGAAATGTGTTCCTGTCTGGGGTTTTATTTTCCATTGAATTACCTGATGGATATGTTATTCTGGATCACCTGAACTGAAGGCTTCTTTTTTAAATAAATAATACACACCTACACACACATACACACATATATATGCATATACAGTGCTAATGGCAAATAAAGTTGACAAATTGGAAATAAAATGACAGCAATATAAAAAATTAATGATCTTATAGCAATATTAACCCATCGTACAGCACACACTATCTAAATTATGGAGAATTTACTGACCTAAGTAGCAACCTAAAAACTTCATTTGTAAAAATGAGAATAAGAAATTTTTATTCAATTTTCATGCCATCAGGAGTATGTCTTCATTTAATGTTTGTATTATCAATGTATTTTTATTGATGCTTCAGTTAACATTTGTGACAAAAAGAGAATCTGCTTTGGTGTTGGGGACACATAAACTTGAAACCAAGGTTTTCTCTTTTCTTAACTCTTGGCTTGGTTGTGTTGATTCACCTCATTGCCCCTCAATTTCCTTATCTTTAAAGTGGGAAAAATATTTCTGTATTGTAGTAGGTTTAGTGTTAACCCCATTCCCCATGGGAAATAATTCTGAAATTAAGGCAAAATGATGTGGCATGACATAAAAAACAAGAGAATTAAACATATATGGCCATTATTCTCACTTACCAGGCTTCTAATTTGTGATTCTATTATTGAATTCATGCTCTAATTTTTTAACTTATTTTAATTCATTTTTAAAATTATAGCTTATCAGATTTTGAGATATAAAAAAATTTTGTTGAGATGTAACAAGGTGTAATAAAAATTCTAAAATAATGACATAAAAGTTACATAACAATTGTGAAGATCTAAAATGTACTTGTCAAGTGAACTTCTGTTTGGCAACAAGGAAGGAGAGAAGGAGGGCAAGGTAGCCTTGTATAGATACATTTTACTATATGTAGTATTGGCTTCAATGAGTTAGTTAATTATATCATTAATATTTTATAGCTCTTTTACTTTAATATTTGTATTTAAAAATGTTCATCTAGACAATGTAGCTATATTTTTAAATCAAATAATATAAAAAAATCTATCTGCTCCAATCTACCCTTCATTTTCATTCTCTATATGGAATTGTTCAAAGGAACTGTTTTGTCTGCTAGTTACTTCCATATCTCCAAATGATATGCTTCTACTATAATTTCTTAATGTATTATTAATACAGTAAATGCTGGCTGCCTATTACGACAGAAGGGGAATTAGCTCTATAATTCACATGTACACGCAAGTACACCGTCAGCCTTTCTCTTCTTCATTTCTAGAATATAGTTTGTTTCTAATCTGAATAAAATAATTAGTGAAATATTACAACTACATAATTAAAAATAGTTCTCACTGGAGAATCAAAAATTGTATTATAATTGTATTTCCTAGTGTGTAAACTACAAGGCGACAGTGATTTAGCTATTGTTGCTGTAGTTGTTGTTCACTCCGAATGTCCTGAATCTACACAGTCCCTGGCCCATAGTCCATATTCAATAAAGAACTTTTAAACATATAAACTGTCTTTCAGAGCATTTTGGTTTATTAAATTAATAACCGCCTCATTTTTTCTTAGCAATTTACCAATTATATATCTTTATCATTTCTTTTTCTGAAAGCACCTTTTGATTATTTTTCTACCAAAGTTCTGTATCCTAAACGTATCACACTCAGACATCTTTATCTTATCACTACAGGCTAAACTAGCTATTCCCAAACTTATCACATTAACAAGTCATAATGTATAATGATAATAAAAGCCTTTAAAAACTTGTGAAAATGATAGTCATGGTGAGTAGAAGCATTTTTTTTTAATTTTTATTCATTTCAGCATAAATTTAACAACATATATTAATTTATTTATGCAATCACATTCATTAAACAGACATATTTAAACATTTATTACATGCTAAACATTGTATTTACATTGAGTCTCAAGATGTTTCCAGTCACATAACAGGATATATAGCAAACCAGACAATTGCACTCAGGATGTAATCAGGAGGTACAGTGGGGATGCAAAGGAGAGAAGAACCTCAGACTATGTGGTAGGAGATAATCTTGGAGAGTCTTCACAGAATTTGTGGCAGTTGATCAGTACATATAGGACAAATGAACAACTAGGAAAAGAACAAAGTCGAAGCAAGTGCTCTTGAAATTTGAAAGTTGTACATATGGCAAAACACATAGTATAGAAGGCTTGCAGAATAGGCTTATGAGATGGAGAGGTCAGATAATAAAGGAATGAATTTGAAGGTCAGTTAACACAATGTGTAGCTTTGATAAAATTTAAGGAAAATATTAGGATTTAAAGAGACCACTTAGGAAGCTATTGCGTTAAGCTAGGAGAGGACTTTAAAGGCCTGAACTTAGAAGTTCTCAGTAGGGTTATAGAAAAGTGGATAGAAATGAGAATTAAACTGGATTGAAAGTAAAGGATTTGTATCTGAGCAAAGATCAGTTCAAAAATTACGCATCTAATGAGGCCTATCTTGACACTAGAACTGAAAAGTTCTTAGCTAAGTCAATAGCACTCTTTAGAAATTTAGAAACAGTTCATCACAAGACATTTTCATATCTATTTTTTTTATTTTGATGAACAAATATATTATTCATTGCCTAATGTGTGTGTATATATATATATGTGTGTATATATATATATATATATATATATATATAGCAATCTTGACCTTCACAAAAGTTAATTCTGATTAAAAAAAAGTGGTTACTACAACTGAACAGTTCAGAACATTATAATTAGAGACATCATAAAATAATATCAGTATATAGAGGAGGTCGGTGGAGATCAAGCATATTAATATTTTAGACACTTCACCTACTTTGACTTTTCATACATGTCAAACCAAATAGGTTTCCAAATGGAAAGTGATTATTAATATTTCTTTAACAATAATAATTACTATCTAGTAAGCCCATATTCTAATGGAAAACAGGCAAGCCATCTGTCCAATACATTATTTAAAAGAAAGCAAATGGAATAGAATTTAAAAAGTTAAAAGAATCAAGTGAAAAAGAAAAGTTGGTTTAAGACATGCAATCTGCATTTTTTACTCTAGTTTTTTCCTTGTTTTGAACGTAAGGCCACGTGACAATTTATAGCATATCAATAAATACTTATTGTGTACTCATGAAGAAGAGCATAACACAGGGGTCACTATGGTTAATCCATGGAGCCCTTCTCCTGGAGAACATGAGGTCTTCAGTTTTAGAAAACTCCTTTATTTCCATGCCAAACATGAGCTCTTTTGAGCTTTTTCTCTAAGCAAAAGAAAAATAAGCAAAAATAGCAAATTGTATGTCTCCATGTGTTCTTATTCTGATCTATTTGACATTTTAAAACTCTTATTTTCTCACACACACACACACACACACACACACACACACACAAATTAGTACCCCATCCAGTCTCATGCCAATCAGTTTCATTATGTAAAATAATATTAACCAATAAAATTCATGCATGCATATTTCAACTTAAAGCCATTGCATGATGGAGGGGAAAACATCTGAAAGAGATTGTTGGGAGTATTCACCAACCAAATAGGAGCTTGTGGAAGTAGGCCACATTCTCCACTCAGGGTGGCTTTTCATCCCTATTAATCAGACTATTAATATTAATGGATTCTAGAAGAGAAAGTTAGACACTGAGTCTTCTATCTTGCTGTGCAGAAACTGAATACTGCATGATACAGAATAAACAAAGTTAGTACTGGTGTCATTTTTTCTCAAATGAAGCTATGCCGCAGAGCAATCCTTTATTCTCACTTTCTCCTTTTTTATTGTAATCTAGGCAAAAGGTAGCATAGAAAAATAAACACGGTCCTATTTTGCAAAAATGGATAGGGATGAATTAAATTAAGGTGAATTGGAAAGGAGTCTGCCTCAGTCCCTACTCACAAGCAAGGCCATATTCTTCCCGCTCCTTGAAGTGCAGACCTCTACATTGACAGTGTAATTTGAGTTCGATTTAAGAGTAAGAAGGTTTACTATAGACCTTTTCCCACCGCAGAGGTGTTTGCTCTTGATGACTAAGAAAAATTAACATGGAACTGAAATGGATTGCCTGTAAAGTTCCCATTTTTTAAGTATTGTAAGTCTGAGTGATTTCATAAAAAAAGTTTTTTGTACATGAGGCACAGGATATTAAAGATAATAAAGATATGTAGCTCCATCACCTAGAAGGAGACATTATTCTAAGAGATGCAACACATTGGCATTTATGCCTGTGTAGTTTAGAAATTAAGAGGCTCGCATATTTTCCATCTTTTGGTATTTTTTATTAATGACATATCTCATTTAGAATTTCGAAGGGGGATTGAAATCAGTATATTTTAGATAAAGTCATTATTCATGTTGTATTTACATGTATGTATCAAGGAAAAAAATATGGACGCTCAAAACTACTCAGAAAAAAGAAAAGAGAAAATAAAAGAAAGGAAAAAAAAGAGAAAAGAAAAGAGAAAAGAAGAGAAAAGAAAAGAGAAAAGAGAAAAGGAAAGGAAAGGAAAGAAAAGAAAAGAAAAGAAAAGAAAAGAAAAGAAAAGAAAAGAAAAAAAAAAGAAAAGAAAAAAAAGAAAAGAAAACAAAGAAAAGAACTTGCTTTGCTTCCTGGCACTGACAAAATGAGTCTGATCAGAAGTGTTTGAGTCAAAAGGTGTGCAGGATTGCCACTGATATGTAGAAATGGTTGACTTTAGTATATTTTTATATGAGAGAGAAATTACAAACATTATATTTTCTTAACTTGGTAAATACCTCCTCTGTGATTTGGATATGTTTTTAAACTACTCGGAACACTTGTTGCTTGCTTTTTGGCATTAAAAACTATAAGAGCACTTGCACAATGCAATGAGATTTCATAATTACCTCCAGAGATTGAAAGTGTAACATGGATGATCTGTTAAGAAACTAAAACTAGTAATGTTCCAAGTGTAAATACATTAATTGAGATGGCAGGGTGAGGAAAGTTGAAGAGAGTTAAAAAAATAATTAAATTTACCTTGAAAATTTTAGCAGAATTTCACAACTAACATTTAACAATTTTACCTTAATTCAGTGGTCAACAGAAAAATAAAATAACAGAGAAAAGAAAAAATGTTATTATAAAAATGGTTTCTAAGTGACATGAATTAGAATAGCCACTTCAGAGCCAAGCATGTAACACGGTTTCTGTAAATCTTTGGGTTGCTTGTATAAAATCTCTAGACAGAAGAATACTCCAGACCTAGTGATCTCATCTTTGGTTGCTTTTTCACTAATTATAGCTAGTTATTAAAAATGAAATATTGAAACTTGTTAATACATTACATGCCAATATATACAATCTTAGCAAACAATTGAAATGTGCTTAAGAAGCTGACCCAATGTGAAGAGAAAACAGCATCTTTGAGTTGCTACCCAGATATTTTACAGTCTGATAGCCCCGAGTCTGGACATTTAGATAAAGATGTGAGCTTAGGATTCCTGCCAAAAGTTCCCTCTTTGCTTTTCCTTGGAACCCTTTAAAAATAACTACTTAAAGTTGAGTCCACGAAAAGTTAATGACCTCCACCCCAGCCATCTTATAAGAAAAAGTGCTTCTACCCTGCTCTCTGTCTCCTCCTCCTTGTGATGGAGGACTGCTCTTCTCCTAGCCCATTGTCCCTCCCTGTTTCTGGGATGTCAGCAATAAATCTGTGACTTTACTTTCTTTGTGTGAATGTACCAAAACTGTGCTTTTAATTAAAAATAATCCTGGGGATTTTCACTTCCCCAAAGTGGGAATTAGGATGCTGAGGGAGCTATTTGCCTCCTCATTCAGCAAGCCATAATCTGCATATTTCTAATTTTCTACACCAGATCTGGCTTCTCAAAACATCTAGGATGAGGATGCAGCTATGCAATATCCAGGACACCAATTCCTATGGAAAAGGATAATGCAAAGCATTGTCAGGCATGGTAGATAGTCGTTAGTTCCCACCGAATCTTTATTATGCTCCTAAAATAGGGTTTAATTTCTCAATTTTCAAATGACAAAGAGAAACTCACCCGCTCAAGTAACCATAACTTGTAATCTTCGAGAGCAGGATTGAAATCGGGGTCTATCTGACTTGAAAGTTTACTCCTCTTCTCCATATCACCACAGCTCCACCGTGGTGTCTCAACGTTGTACTGCCAGTGTGTGCTCACGAAAGAAAGAGAGCACCTTTAATGAGGGACCACAAGACCACAAGGCATTCTTAAACCGTCAGTTCTTGTCCTCAGAGAAATCTGTCAAAATCTTTTTTTTTTTCCCTTTGGAGAAAGAAATGTACTCACAAGAAAAAAAGCATTTATGTTTCTAGGACATATTCTCAGCCAAACTTTTTTTCCCTTTTTCTTTTCCTTTTCTGAAAAATGTTTACTTCTAGACATATCTAAGTGTAAAAGAGACTTAAAAAAGAGTTATGGTAACCAAAAGTTGAACTTGATGAAAGAACCAATGGTTAAAGTTATTATGATTATGAATGTCAAACAGAAAATAAAAACAAAAACATATTATATCTTCAAATAAATACAGTCTCCTAAAAGAACAATGAGCTAGAACATTGGAAATTGGTAACTTTCCAGATAAGCAGGGACACACAGTAACTGCCCTCTTGGTTTCAATTCAGAAATATGCCTCCTGTTAACTTTTGGAAATACTATCACTGTACATTTTTCTATTTGCAAAATGGGATAGAATATTAGAAATCACTGTAATTATTATTGACACCTTTATTAAGATATTGTTCATATGCTGAAAAACTTACCCATTGAAAGTATGTTGTTTTAGTTTTTAGTATATTCACAGATTTGCTTGAACATCACAACAATCTAAGTTTAGAACATTTGCTTCACCCAAAAAGAAATTCATAGCTGTTAGCAGTCAGTCTTGTATCCTCATTTCATTTCAATGGAACTATGTATTTTTTGTAACTGTCTCTTTTTTTCACTTAGGATAATATTTCTAAGTGAATCTATGTTGTAGAATGTATCACTACTTCATATGTTTTTACTGATGAACAAAATTCCAACATACAGAAATACTACATTTTGTTTATCCACTCAGCAGTTGATGGACATCTAATTTTTCCTACCTTTTGGCTGTGCACATTTGTGCATAAGTTTTTGTGTAAATATATGTGTTCATTTCTCTTGGATGTATACACACATACACATATGTATGTAGAATTGCAGAGTCATATGGCAACTTTATTTTTAATCTTTTTAAAGGAAATGTCAAATTTTTCAAGTGGCTGTCTCATTTTACATTCCCACCAGCAGTGTACAAGAGTTTCATTTTATCCACATTCTTGCCAACATTTGTTATTGTCTTCTTGATTATAGTCATTGTAGTATGTGAAGTAAAATCTCTGAGATTTTGATTAACATTTCCCTAATGGCATATTCTTCATCTTTTTAAGAACTAACTTGCTATTGTGTAGCTTCTTTGGAGAGATACTTATTCAAATAACTTTTCCATTTTTAATAGAGTTGTTTGTCTTTTTACTATTCATTTGTAAGAGTTCTTTATTTACACTAGATGAAAATTCTCTATCAAATATATTATTTGTAAATATTTTATCCATTCTATGTGTCATCTTTTCACTGTCTCTTTGTGGTATCATTTGCAACATTTTTTTTAACTTTAATATAATCTAATTTATCTATTTTTATTTTAAAACTTGACCTTTTGGAGTCACATCTAAGAAATCATGACCTAATCCAAGATCATTAATACTTAAAGTGTTCAATTCTTAGTTTTAAATTTTCAGTTCTTACATTATGTCTATGATCCATGTGGAGCTATCTTTTTTGTTTATGATGTGATATAAGGGTCCAAATTTGGTTTCCTGTGACTGGATATTCTGTTGGCCTGGGACCATATATGAAAATGACTATTCTTTCCCCATTGAATAGACATGACATTCTTATTAAAAATCAATTGAATATAGACTGAAATCTATAATTAGTTAAATGATTGTAGAAGTAAAAGTTGTTTTAGCTGATCACAAATTCACACAATTAATATGGGAAGGCTTTTTTTTTGTAAAAGAAAGATGATGAAGTATCTTGTGTCATGATTAATTGAATTTTCTAGTTTAATATGATAAACCATTCATATCAAACTTTTGAAACACGTATTCTTCCGTTAATGTATTTCTTTTATGTTACATGTTGGTTTTGTTTTTATTAAATGGCTATTCACTTGAATAACTTTTTTTCAAAATAAACAGTGCTATTCCTATTGTTTCAAAATGCACTAATCAAAAGGTATAGAAAATTGAAAAATTATAACATTTAAGTTAAATATTTAGAATTATTGAATTGAAATTCATCATTATAAACATATTACTCTTTTGAGGATATAATGTATCTATATGTACAATATGAGTAGATCATTTATTTTATTTGTTTTTTTTTTCTCAAAGATTGAGAATGAAACTAAATTACCTTGGTGCCCAAAGTTCTCTCATATTTGATTGTATAAAAGAGCCTCATATTGAGTGGTTATAATTTGTTATAATAATAATAAATCATATGAAATTTCCTCATCTACATATTTATATAAAAAACATAAAATACATCTTTATTTTAGTCCAAGCTTCTTTCCCACATGGTGGTATATAGAAATAAACTTGATTTTTTTGTTTATTTTGTATCCTGTAGCGTTGTTTAACACATCAGTTATTTATAATATTCCCTGTTATTCTTTTGATGTTTGCATTCTGTATCACCTGTTTTCTTCTTGATAAGGGTAAGTAGTATATTTTTCTTTTTTTACCTTGTCAGTATTGTTAAAAGTTTGACAATTTTATTGATCTTTTCAAAAAAAACTTTTGTTTCATCAATTTTCTCCATTGTTCTCCTTTTCATCAATTTCGGCACTTTTCTTTATTATATTTTTTAATCTGCTGAATTTGAGTTTGTTTTGCTGTCTATTTGTAGGTTCTTAAAGTGGGATTTAAAATTATTGATTTGAGAGAGTGACGTCAGAAACATGGTGGAGTGAGAGAGGTCCCAGGATCTCTCCCCTTGCAATGACAATAAGCTGAACATCTAAAACTCAACAAAGAACACACAAACTGCACACCAGGATGTCTGATCTTAGAATCTGTGCATAAATCACCACAGGTCAGAATCCCGGGAGTCAGGCCACTGGGAGAAACAAAGAAGCTGACTCTCGCAGTCACTGTGCAGGCATGCGCAGAAGAAAAGAGATGACTGTATATATACTATCCTTTACATATTTGTAATGGTAAGCACACGCCAAAGATTCAGAACCAAAGTATATGACGTAAAACAAAAAAGACCAGAGGGAAAACTCACAAAAGTCAACCAAAATAAAGAAAACAGAAACACAAGGACGAGGAAGCAATGAAAACACCGAGCTTCCAGAAAGCAAAAGATAAAATGGCTATAAGAGGACCTCATGTTTCAATAATCACCCTAAATGTAAATGGGATGAAATCATCAATAAAAAAGGCACAAAGTTGCAGATTGGATCAAAGAACAAAACCCAACCATATGCTGCCTCCAGGAGAAACATCTCAATATCTCAGTTCAAAGGACAAATATAGACTCAAAGTCAAAGGTGGAAAATCATATTTCAAGCAAATGGCATTCAGAGAAAAGCTGGAGTAGTGGTACTAATATAGGACAAACTAGAATTCAAAATAAAAAGTGTAAAGAAAGATATTGAGGGGACACTTCATAATGATAAGGGGAATCATGCACGAAGAAGACATAACACTTATTAATATCTATGCTCCCAATCAGGAAGCCCTGAAATATGTAAAGCAGTTACTAACAGTACTAAAGAGAGAAACGGACCAAAACACTGTCATTGTAGGGGACCTAAATATCCCACTGTCAGATATGGATAAATCATCCAAACAGATTATCAAACAGGAAATAACATCCTTAAATGATACATTAGACCTACTGAACATAATTGACATTTACAAAGCTTTTCATCTCAAAACAGCTGCTAATACATTCTTCTCTAGTGCATATGGAACATTCTCAAGGATTGACCATACTGGGACACAGAGATAGCCTCAACAAATATAAGAAGGTTGAAATCATATCAACCATATTCTCTGATCATAATGCTTTGAAACTAGAGATCAAGTGTAAAAGAAAGTGTAAAGATCCACAAATACATGGAAATTAAACAACATACTACCAAAGAATAACTGGGTCAGGGAAGAAATAAAAAGAGAGATCAAGAAATACATAGAAATGAATGATAATGATAGTACAACATATCAAAACTTTTGGGACATGGCAAAAGTGGTCATAAGAGGAAAGTTCATATCATTACAGGCCTATCTACAAAAACAAGAATGAGCTCAAATAAACAACCTAACACTTTATTAAAAAAAAAAAAAAAAACTAGAAAAGGAAGAGCAAATGAAGCATAAAGTCAGCAGAAGGAAAGACATAATCAAAATTAGAGCAGAAATAAATGAAATTGAAAAAAAAACAGAAAAAAATAAATGCAACAAAGAGATGAAAATCCCTGTTCCTCATTTGGTTTCTCTGATATTCCCCCAGCAGATATGTTGGGATTCCTCACTATAGACTGATGGGAGTGTAAGTCTAGATATCCTACTAACACTTTGCTGGTTTGGGTGCAAGTGGGGCATCCGATATTTTCTGTGTGTTTGACTGAAGTAGAGTTGTTATTTTCAAAATGAGTTTTGTCTTGCTCAGTCACTCTTTTCCTGGTCTTTTGTAGACAGAGATGACTTCTGTTGGGGCTTTTTGTTAGTACCATTGGCATTCTTGGATGCTGACATTTTCAACTGCATAAGTCTGGGATATAAAAAGTAAAAAAAAAAAAATCTTCACCATTCTGTTTTGTTCCTCAAATCCTAAGGTCCCTAAGTGTTCTGTCTAATTTTCTTCACCTTTCAGAGTTTTCTTATGCTATTTTTAGTATAATATTCAAAGTTTTTGAATGTACTTAGCAGAAAGAATAGGAAAAAACATGCTTATTCCTTCCCAGACAGACATGATCATTTAATCCATTTTTACTGGAAAAATCTGTGTTTCCTATGATATAAAAACTTATTCTTTTATTAATCCATTTTTTTCTTAATACATTTTTATTTCTCTTTTTTTGGCTGATTAGTTGTTTGTAGCCTTGAAAGGATAGGCAAACACTTTGACTAAGGTATAATTATACACTTAGATGCACATGTGTGTTAAAATGTACAGAGCTGGATAGAATTTTAGAGATATATCATTGTCCTACAGTTAATTTTTTGGAGAGGGTAAAAAAATAAGTTGGGTGTGTATAATCTTCTATTTGAATGTATGAGGTTGTATATAGATTTATAGCTCCACTATTATATGTGATATTACAATTAAATCATTAATATTGCATTTTATCTCATTTAATTTTTTTTTGCCTGAAAATCCAGAGACATAAACTAAAATATAGAAAAATTAACCTAAAGAACCACCGTAAGACTAGATGAACAGAAGTCCTATAACTAAAGCTATAAAGGAGAAACCACCTCACTACTGGTAGAAGATGCAGAGACGTGAAACAGGCTGGCCCCGCACCCATGTATGATGGTTGAGAATTGGGAGGGATAGTTCAACTGCAGAGGTCCTCCTAAATAGTGAGGGGCCCCATCCCCTCACAGGGCTCCCCAGGTTAGAACACCAGTGCTGGGAAGAGCAGCCCCCAAAATGTCTGGCTATGAAAATCAGCTGGCATTTCATCTGACGAGGTGAGATGGAAGGTGGCCAGAAACCCAGGTATCCTCTTATAGGGCCTGCATACAGACTCTCTCACTCACAGGCTCTCAACCTTGGCTCCAGCGGAGAAACAATGACTGGGGAGGTTCCAGAGACATATAGGGAGAGAATGAGTTATGTGGCTTTAGGCCGAGGATTGGAGGGAAAGCCTCCATTGTTCTTGTGTTGAGCCTTCCTCCCATGTAGCTAGCAGGCAACACCATCTTTCATCTTTCCTGTGTATGCCCTCCCCCATTAGGCCAAATATTAATTTTCATTGCCCTGGTGAGCCCTGTCTACTGCACCCTGGTGACTCCCTGGTACTTTGCACCCCCGCCCCTCAACTTGCACAACATGAGGCTTTTTCATGGCAGGCAGCCATTATTGACCTGCACCACAGTTTTTCTTGGACAGCCTTCTGGGATCCGCAAGCTCCAGGCAGGCAGCAGCTAACCTCATGGGCTATGAGACTTGTGAAGTGGCCCAAGACTCAGCACTGGTGCCAAATCTGCATTAACCCATTTAATACCACTCACCCCACTCTGGTAACTCCTTGAGACCAAGCCCCACCCAATTCTCTTACCACATGTACCACCAGAGATTCTTTTTGTGGCTGAAACTTATAAACCACTGTCAGGCAATGGCAGGCTAAGGGTTCCCTAGGTCTTTTGCTGAGCTGTCTCAAGCTTGGTACTGGTGATGGCCAACCTCGATTCACAGCATGGCCTCTCCCACAAACCTTAAGGTTCAGCACAGATAGCAACCAACTGCAAAACACTTTGTAGCTCATGCCAGATAGCTCTGGACCAGTCACAAGCAGTGACTGACCTTGGCTTACACAGGAGCAACTTCTAAGAGGCTCAGAATCAGGATACCTGGTGTCCAGCTTCAAACAAGAACTCCACCTGATTAGCTCCACAAGAGGCACACCCAAAAGGAGTTCTCAACAGGCACCAGAGCACACTGGGGTAATTCCTATTCCATAGGATCAGCCCCCCTCCACACACACACACACATAGTAGCTTATATGCTGTGGTTGTGCCCAATTCTCACAGTCGGTAACCCTAAAGATCAATCTCACCCATTCATGTGCCAACAGCCACCAAGGCTCAACTATAAAAGGAGGGAATACACAATCCACACAAAGGACATTCTTGGAGCATCCAGCTCAGGTAACAAGGGAGATTGCACCACTGGGTCCTAAAGGACACCTACTACATAAGGCCACTCCACCAAGACTGAGAAACATAGCATATACATCTAATGCATAGAAAGAAACACAGAAATGTAGCCAAAATGAGAAAACAAAATAACATGTCCTGAAATAAAAAGAGTGCGGGGGAGAACTCCAGAAAAAAATAAATAAATAAAATGGAGGTAAGCAATCTGCCAGACACAGAGTTCAAAACAATGGTTATAAAGACACTTAAGAAATTTAGTGAGAACTTCAACAGAAACAGCAAGCATACAAAAAGGACATAGAAACCACAAAAAAGAACCAGTCCAAAATAAACATACAATAACTAAAATAAAGAATACACTAGAAGGAATCAACAGCAGATGAGATGAAGCAGAGGACTGAATCAGTGATTTGGAGGACAAGGTAACAAAACACACAATCTGACAAAAATAATAAAAAAAAATTAAAAACATATGAGTATAGTTTAAGGAACCTCTAGGACAACATTTAACGATATTCACATCAGGGGATACCATAAGGAGAAAAGAGAGAACAAGAAATTGATAACTTACTTGCAAAAATAATGACTGAAAACTTGCCTAATCTAGTGAAGGAAATAGACACACAAGCTCAGGAAGTGAAGAAAGTCCCATACAAGATGAACCCAAGCAAGCCCACACCAAGTGACATCACAATTAAAATACCAAAAGTTAAAAGCAAAGAGAGACTCTTAAAAGCAGAAAGAGAAAGTTAGTTACCTACAAAAGAGCCTTCATAAGACTGTCAGCAGATTTCTCAACAAAAACTTTGCAAACCAGAAGAGATTGGCACGAAATATTCAAAGTGATGAAATGCAAGGACCTACAATCAAAATAACTTTACCCAGCAAGACCATTGTTTAAAATTGAAGGAGATATTAAGAGCCTCCCAGATAAAAAAAAACATAAACAAAAACAAAACAAAACAACTAAAGGAATTCATTTCCACCAAAACAGTATTATAAGAAATGTTTAAGGAACTTCTTTAAAATGAAGAAGTGGGGGGAAAAAACATAAATATAAATAATAAAATGACAATAACTATATACCTATCAATAATCACTTAAAATGTAAATAGATAAATTCTCCAGTCAAAAGATATAGAAGGGTTGAATGGATAAGAAAACAAGCCCCATATAAGAGATCAATTTCAGATCAAAGAACACACCAAAAGTAAAAGGATGGAAAACATATTTTATGCAAATGGAAAAAATAAAAATAGATGGAGTAGCAATACTTTAGTCAGACAAAATGAACTTTAAAACAGAGGCTACGATAAGACAAAAAGAAGTACATTACATAATGATAAAGAGATTAATCCAACAAGAGGACATAACTCTAGCAAACATTTATGCACCCAACATAGAAGCACCTACATATATAAAGCAAATATTGACTGACAGAAAGGGAGAGACTGATGGTAATACATTGTAGGGGACTTTTATACCCCATCAATAGCAATGGACAGATCTTCCAGACAGAAAATCAACAATAATAAAAAAACAGTGGCCTTAATGACACACCAGACGAGAAGGATTTAAGTGATATTTTTAGAGCATTTTACCCCAAAGCAGCAAAATATACATTCTTCTAAAATGCACATGGAACATTTTCCAAGATATACCAGATGTTGAGCCACAAACGAAGTTTTAATAAATTTAAGAAGATTGAAGTCATATCGATAGTCTTCTCCAACCACAATGGTACAACATTAGAAATTAATTATAAAGAAAAAACTGTAAAATACACAAACACATGGAGGATAAAACATGCTACTAAACAATGAATGGGGTTAATGATGAGATCAAGGAAGAAATCAAAAGATACCTTGAGACAAATGAAAATAATAGCACAATGACACAAAATATATGGCACACAGCAAAAGCAGTCCTAAGAGGAAAATTCATAGCAATTCTGGCCAACCTCAAGAAACAAGAATAATCTCAAATAAACAATCTACACTTACACATAAAGAAACTAGAAAAAGAACAGCAAACAAAGCCCAAAGTGAGTAGAAAGAAGGAAATAATAAAGATCAGAGTGAAAATAAATGAAATAGAACATAAAAATATACAAAAGATTAATGTAGCCAACATCTAGTTCTTGGAAAAAATAAAGAAAATTGATAAACTTTTAACCAGACTCATCAAGCAAAAAAAAAAAGGAGACCCAAATAAAGAAAACCACAAATGAAAGAGGACAACTAACACCACAGAAATACAAAGGATTATTTAAAAAATGCTATGAACAATTACATGCCAAAAAATTGAACAACACGGTAGAAATGGATATATTCCTAGAAAAACAATCTTCCCAGACTCAGTCATGAAGAAACAGAAAATCTGAATCAACCAATTACTAACAAAATTAAATCATTAATCAAAAAACTCCCAAGGAACAAAAATCCTAGACCTGATGGCTTTACAGGTAAATTGTATCTAACATTCAAAGGAGAATAACACCAATTCTTCTCAAACTATTTCAAAAATTTCAAGAGGGTGAAAGTCTTCCTAATCTAATTTTATGAGGCCACCATTACCTTATTCCAAAGCCAAACACAGACATTATGAAAATAAATAAAATTATAGGCCAAAATTCTTGCTGAACATTAATGCAAAAATCCTCCACAAAATATTAGCAAATCAAATTCAGTAATACATTTAAAACACCACACACCATAATTAAGAGGAATTTATTCCTGGGAAGCAAGGTTGGTTCCATATCTGCAAATCAGTTAATGTGATAACACCACATAAATAAAATTAAAGATAAAAATTATATAATCATATCACTAGATGCAGAAAAAGTGTTTGTCAAAATCCAGGATCTATTTATGACAAAAACTCACAGCAAAGTGAGAATAGAAAAAAAAACAACCTCAACTTAATAAAGGCCATATATGAGAATCTCACAGCTTACATCATACACAATGAGGAAAGACTAAAAAAACATTTTTCTTAAGATCAGGAACAAAACAAGCATCCCCACTTTCACCACTTCCATTTGACATAATATTAGAATTCTAGCCATAGCAATCAGACAATAAAAGGAAATAAAAGGCATCCAAATCGGAAAGAAAGAAATAAACCTGTCATTTGCAGGTGGCGTGATGTTATATAGAGAAACCCCTAAAGATTGTACAAAAAAATTTAGAACTGATAAATGAATTCAGTAAATTAATAAGATATAAAATTAATATTCAGAAATTAATTGCATCTCTATGCACTAATAATAAATTATGAGAAAAAGAAATTAAGAAAATAATCCCTTGTACAATTGCACCAAAATAATAAAATAACTAGAAATAAATTTAACAAAAGAAGTAAAAGACTTATACTTGGAAAATTGTAAGAATTGAAGAAAGAAATTAAAGAAGGTATAAATAAATAGAAGCATATATTGTGCTCGTGGATAGAATTAATGTCATAAAAATGTTTATACTACCCAAAGCATTCCATAGATTCAATGTAATTCCTACCTTAGTATCAATGACATTTTTCACAAAACTCAAATAAATAATCCTAAAATTTATATGGAGTGACAAAAGACCCCAAACAGCCATGGCAATCTTGAGAAAGAAGAATAAAGTTAGGCTATCACAATACCTGATATCAAATAATACTACAAGGCTTAGTAATAGAAACAGCATGGTACTGGCATAAGAAAAGACACATAAATCAATGAAACAGAATAGACAACCCAGAAATAAACCTATACCTATATGATTAATTGATCTATGACAAAGGAGGCAAGAATATACAATGGGTAAAGCCCATCTATTCAATAAATAATAGGGAAACTGGACAGATATATGCAAAAAAAAAAAAAAAACAAAACTAGGTCAGCTTCTTACACCATATTCAAAAATAAACTCAAATGTATTTGAGGCTTACATATAAGACCAGAAACTATAAAATTCCTAGAAAAACACAGTAAACTCTGATATTGCTCTTAGTAATATTTTTTTTCTGATATGTTCCCTCAGGCAAGGGAAACAGAAGAAAAACAAATGGGACTATATAAAACTAAAAAGTTTTGCACAGCAAAGGAAACCATCAATAAAACATAAAGACAGTCTACTGAAAGAGTGAAGATACCTGCCAAGGATACACCTGATAAGGGATTAATATCCAAAATTTACAAAGAATTCGCACAACTCAAAACAAAATAAAACAAAACAAAACTTAAAAGTCCAATTAAAAAATGGGCAGAGAACATGAATAGACATTTCTCCAAAGAGTACATACAGATGGTCAATAGACATTTGAAAAAATGCTCGTTACTAATCATCAGAGAAATGCAAATAAAAACCACAATGAGATGTCACCTGACACCTGTCAAAATGGCCATCATCAATAGATCAGCAAACAACAAGTATTGGCAAGGATATGGAGAAAAGGGAACCCTTGTGTACTGTTGGTGGGATTGCAAATTGGTACGATCACTATGGAAAAAAGTTTGGCAGTTTCTCAATAAATTAAAATAGAACTACTATATGACCCGACAATTCCATTTATGGTTAGTTATCTCAAGAAATCCACTCATGGACATGGACAATGGACTAGTGGTTACCAGAAGGGAGAAGGTAGAAGAGAAGGGGGGCGAGGGGAGTTAAAATAAATAAATAAATAAATAAAATATATATAGTAAAAAAAATATATATATATATATATATAAAAATATATATATATATATATATAAAAAATAAAATAAAATGTATCCAAACACTAACTTAAAAAGATATATGCACCCTACGTTCATTGAAACATTATTTACAATAGCCAAAGTATGGAAGCAACTTAAGTGCCCGTCAATAGATGATTGGATAAAGAAGTGGTACATATATACAATGAAATATTACTTGGCCATAAAAAGAATAAAATAGTATTATTTACGACACATATATGGGCCTGGAATATATGCTAGGTGAAATAAATCAAACAGAGAAAGACAAATACCATATGATCTCAATTATATATGGAATCTGAAGAACAATATGAACAAAGAAACAAAACAGAAATATACTCATAGATGCAGAGAACAAGCTGGTGGTTGCCAGATGAGAGAAGGGTTGAAGGGTGGAATGAAAATGTGAAGGGATTAAGAAATACAAACTGGTAGTTACAAAAGAGTCATGAAGATGTTGAGTACAATATATTAATATAGTAATAACTATATATAGTACTAGATGAGTACTAGATTAGCCAGAGGATCAATTCATAAATTATATAAAAGTCTGACCACTACGCTGTACACCTAAAAATAATATAAAATAATGTTGAATCTCTGCTGTAATTGAAAAATTAATAAAGGAGGGGAAAAGGTAAAGGGGAATTAGAGGTCCAAACTTCCATGTATAAAATAAATAAGTCATGGTGCTGTGGTTATAGCATAGGGAATAAAGTTAATAATATTATGATAGTGTTGTATGATGTTAGATGATTACTGATCTTATCATGGTGATCACTTTTTTAGGTAAATAAATGTTGAATAACTATGGCATACACCTGAAACTAATATAATATTGTATGTTAGCTATATTTTAATAAAAAATATTTAAAATTAATTAACAAATTAATTAAAATATAGCTATTTTTCATAAAAAGTTACTTATGTGAACATATAATAGTTTTTTTAATAAATAAAAAATTGCAGTTTTAATTTTTAATGTGATAAATATTGCACATGTAGCTCATATAAAAGTTGTTTGAGGTCCTTGATAATTTTCAAATTTGCAAATGGTCTGAAGACCAAAAACTTTGAGCATTACTGAGTTGGAGTACAGCTCACCTATTGTAACTAAGAAGCACATAGGGAAAAATGGATGACAAAGTTATTCAAACAATATAGAAATTCCTCTCTTTTTAAGTAACAGCCCAGAAGGCAATAGAGAGGGAGTCAGGACAGTCAGGTGGTTCCGTTCCATGTGTCATCCAAGGTCTCAGATTTATTGTATCTTTTTGCTCCAATATCCTATAATCTGGGGTCTATGATGAATTTAAGTAGAAAATCTCTAACAGAAATGTAACATTTCCTTTCATTATAAGCAACAAATCATAATAGCGTTAGCAGGACTAGTGACCTCATCATCAATTGAAGTAACAGTTATTTCCATACCACCTTATAGTTACTATGGTTATCTCAAACTACCATTTATACTCATAACTTTAAAACAATATTAATCATTAGACCCTCTTGTTAAATCATATTATGTAATATGCGAATAAAAAAGTACATAATGCATCATACATTTATTAAAAAAAAAGAAGAAGAAAATCCAGAGACTTTAAAACTGTCAGCTCAGGTTGCCCAATCAGAACCATGAGGGAATTCTTTCTCATTTACCAGCGCAATCCCAGGATCTGGCACCATTCCCCATACTTAGTAAAAACGATTATACATTTGATGAATAAATAAAAAAAATAAATTTGTTATCACCATTATTCCTCTAATATAGTCATATATTGTGACTCTAAATTATAAAGTGTGCTTAACTGTCTTTCATGTTGAACTGAGACTACCAAAGCTTATATTAGAAAAATATGTGGCTATGATTAATATTCAATGGTATATTATAACATTTTTATGAATTATGCAAGCAAAGAATAATGCTACGGCATCTAGGATCAGTGAAGGACCTCATAGGATGACTGGACAAAGGTAGAAGACAGCAGAGCTACGCAGGTAGGGCTGGAGAAGAGTAGAAAAAGAAATGCCGTATGGAAATTGGTGA
Organism: Pteropus medius; assembly: GCF_902729225.1. Taxonomy (NCBI): domain Eukaryota; kingdom Metazoa; phylum Chordata; class Mammalia; order Chiroptera; family Pteropodidae; genus Pteropus; species Pteropus medius. The sequence goes on from NW_024346771.1 coordinate 7,256,842, forward strand.
ATAATGAGGTTTATGTCCACACCCCAATTTCTAATAAGAATATCAGGTTATTTATCTTTAATGTATTGTGAATTATTTGAGGATATGTAGAACTGCTTCAAATTGGAGAAGCAGAAATGGAAGAGGAGAGTCACCAAAAGCTTTCAGGTTGTTTTTCATTTTATAATGTGAGTTCCTGGAGCACACCTTGTTTAGCCATCTTAAAATCCCCATTTTCTGACACACAGTCGGTACTTAATGATGATTATTGAGTAAATAATAAGATTTTCTATTTAAATATAATGTTTAAGTCTCCCCTTCTGTAGCTGAAGAATTTGAAACTCAGAAAGATTGTTTAACTTGTCCCAGATTGCATAGCAGAACTTCAGTTTTGTAATTTCTAGATGGGTCTTCTTACCACTTCCCCAGACTATAGAATATGTATGTGTTTTAGTAAGTTTATTGAAAGATGCTTCAATGCAGTAAATATACCAGACTCAATATTAAAGTGCCAAATTAATGATGCAGAAAAGCAGCAATTAATGCCCACTGGAATAAAACAAAATAATCTAGCAATAAAAATACAAAAACAGGAAAAAAATTGACTTTGCTTCTAAAGAATACACATCTCATTTCTCCTCTCAGATTTTCCCCATGTTAATTTGCAACATTAAACCAGAGTGGTTTTAAATAAGTAGAACAGCCTCCTAGGCAGGCTACTGGGCTCTCTAGAGAAATGCTCAGAGGAAATAAAAATGTATATCCTGGAGTGGCCAGGATATTGGTTAAATTTCAGCAGTTGCCATCATGCTTTCCAAAATTACATGAGAAGTAGCAGTTAAATTCAGAGGCAAGATTTAACAGTAAATAAAATAGAGAACCCTTGTCAATCATATGGTGTTCTAAAGATTTATCATAACTTAATAAAGAATTGCAATAGCACAGATAACCATAGATTGAACAATAACAAATAATGATAATAGATCAATATAAACACCAGATAAAATAATAATAATTCCACTGAACTTAAATTTTACTAGTTATTTAATTTCAAAACATCCAAATTGATCAAATATCTGAACCACAATAAATATTTAATTTTCATAGTTAAAATTATTGATTTTTAAATAAAAATCTAAGGTTAATGTGGAAAAAGCCTCATGGAAGAAACATGATTTTGGAGAAAAAGCGTGACACAGATTTGGTCGTGTGATATTGTACACATTTCTAACTTTTATACTTTTCCTTATCCTTATTTCTAAAATGAGTGACATTAATGACATAGAATTATTTTGAGAGTTAAATTAGAATCTGTAGACTTGTTAGTTACTTATCTTAGAGCTCGCTCTTCCTTTTTCCTTTACATTTCTTTTAGAATGAGTTTCCTGACAATCTGACTCCAAGATTGAAATTATTATGAATGAAGTGTATTGAAGAATGCTCTCAGTCATCATCTATATGTGAGTAATAGAGGCAGGACGAGCAGAAGAAACTAGGCTGTATTGGCCTCAACAAACATTTTAGTTTGACCCCACTATGATTTCTGAAGCTGAGTTGACTGATGATGGAATGGGGGCTGGGCATTTATACTCCACAAAAGATCTGTTATTGGCTATGAGCTACCTAATGGGACATGCCTTTAAATGAGACAGCTCTCTTTATTTGAGAACATCTCAGTACAGGTGCAGATATGAAAACTTTGGTCATGGAGGTCACCTCACCTCACCAACATAACCGACATTTCTTTGGATACTGTAAGTAAAAGATAAGAGAAATCTTTACAGTCAGGACATTGTCACTTGACACACCTTTAAACACTGAAATCTATGGGGTTCACAGAAAAATTTTCCCACTTAATGAGAGGGAGAAAGAGAAAAAGAGGAAGAGAATAATGTGCAAAGAGACAGACCTGTCAAAGTTCTTTCTTTCCTACCTTGGACATTGTTTTGTATGGGCACAGCCTTGCTGCTGTAGCAAAGATGTTCTGGACATTTAAAAAAATATGGGGGAAAAGTCAATCAAGAACTCACCCTACATCTTTAACAGCAAATAAAATAGAGAACCCCAGTCAGTCATCATGGGGTTCTGAAGATTTATCATGACTAAATAATGTATCTGAACTAAACAATTTTGTAATTTCTTATCTGGCTACTCTCATTATAAAGAAAAATTCAACACCTTAGTGTTTTAGGCTTTTTTTTCTTGGTGTTCTACTCGGAGTTAAAACATCCTAATCGATGTAGAGATTAAAAAGACAAAGGATCTGAGAAATAATAAATGCTTAATATTGTTATCTCTCTTCTATAACACACAAAAAATCATTTTACAAGATTCATCTGTTTAAAATTCAAAAATAAATCATTTTATAGAGCTAGATTTTCTAATAAAATGTCTGATAGGCATACTTTTCACATATAAAATATAATTTACTATCTAGAAAAAAGTATTCTAAAGAGAATTCTCACATTAATTGATATCTCTAAAATCTATATAAATATGATTTTAATACAAGGGTAACTGCAATGTCTGGCGAGATATGTGACTTCATCTAAATGACTTCAGACTTTTGTACATTGAGAATCCTTGTTATTTTGTGTAGCTCTGCTCACATGATCAGGCTGCCCATTGACAAAGCCCACAGCTGACTTATTGTTCCCTAGCCTAGCCCCTCATACTTTTATATATTTATAGTGATTTGTAAAGGCTTCAGTAATCAGTAACCTAGTCCTGCTAGAACTAAGAGTAAATTACTAACATAGAAGCTCTCAATGAATCTCTAATGGCTCTTTTGTTCTTGCATTTCACAAGTAGTCCAGTGGTATTTTTGGCTTATTCTCTGAATTTTAGCTTTCTTAGGTACACGAGATTCCAAGAAGCCTAGATCATAGGTAGATGATGTCTTTAATTTTTTTTGCTCTTCTTATGTCAGTTTTAATTTCTAATAACAGTGTTTTAGTAATTGCTCCTATATGTTAAATTCCTACTGCATTAAGAACAGTACAAAACACTTTATAATATTTCATATTTCATTTAACAATGTAATGAATATTTCTGTTTTAAATATGAAAAAAATAAAAAAAATAATCAAGATCACATAGTAAGTACTGTGAGACCTGAGATTTCAACCCATGTATAAACCGATTTTGTTATATATTAAATAATTTAAATGCTGTGTACACTCACACACACATATGTATATACGTATAGCTTTTCCTGCTTTGAGCTATTTCACATACACATAATAACTCTGGAAATCACAGTTATGTACAGAAGATTTGTCCATATCATGAGAATAGTATAAGTCAAAGCACTGAAAACTCCATAGCAGGATACAGGCCTCTTGAATTGTTGTCTAGATTATGTATTTCTATTTTTGAAAAGCAGGTCCCAATGTAGAATGTAGTATTCCGTTGAAGTGAGAATGTCACAGAGACTTTAGTCATTTGTAAAAAGTCAATTTATCTTTAGAAGGAAAAAAAAGCAGTACTTTATTTACTTTCTTTAAAATAAGTTCAGTGGTATGGCTTTATAAATATACATCTTCACATCTCATTTTCATAAAAATCTCATGGGTATAGCAGTCACCTAGCATTTCTGAAACACTTTTATGCCAGGAAAACAACATAAGTCAGGAAACTCAATATAAAATTATTGTTATTATAAGTATTATACTCTTATAGCTACATTAATGCTTATGGTATTTTACAGTGAATAAAATACATGATATTAAATAAATGTGTACAAAATATGAAAACTAAAGTACTTACAATTTAAAGATTAGACTAGCAATGAACTGCAGGTGCTTAAAAATGAGTACGACTCTGACTTTTTAGAGGATTAAGAGAAAAGAGAAAAACAGATAATCTAGTTCTGAAGTTTGATTGATGCTAAGACAGCAGATTTATTTATTCAGCTACTTCATTGACATTTAGAGCATAAGAAAGAGTCAAGTCATGTAGATCAAAATCCAGTCTATTAAAGGTAAAAAATGAAAAGCATTTTAAAAATCATCGACACAACATCAGTTCAAGGATATAGTGGAAAATGAATAAAAATTGATGTTGGTCTCATAGTGTCCCACTCTATTCAGCCTCCTTCTTCCTTTCCTAAGTCTCTTCTTGGAGGCTCTGCCCTGTTTTCCTGTTCTTCCTTTTCCTTCTTGCATACACTGGCAATGACAGAGCCTTTCAAAATTTAGAATTCTCAAGCTTTCCAGTGTCATCATTTAGTGACTCCCCCACCAATTTCCTACCCTCAAGTTATATCAAACTACTGTAACTACTTAAAGAATCTTTGAAATTCTAGTACTTATTTAAAAAAAAGAAAAGCAAAACTTTCTACTTCTTTGCCACTCCTGGGTCTTCTCCAAACGGATATGCTCGATTAAATTTACTCATACGTCTTCCATATTTATTATTTCTGATTAATTCTGTACTCTCAGGCTTGGTTATGCATCCTTCTTCCATGTTCTAACAGCAAACTATTCTCACCCACACTCATTTATCTTACTATTGGGTCATGGTTCATCTATTTATTCTAATCCTACAGGAGCCTGAACTGAGCTCCTTCATGGCAGGGTTTGTATTCAAACTCTTTATTCCAAGCCAGAGTCTTCTGCACTCTCTTCATTCTCTATTTAAACTCTACCAAACACAGTCCTAGCTCTTCAACTTTCATGTTGGCTCAAGTTGGGATCATTTAATGATCCCAACTCTCAATTGTGTGTAGTCCTATTCATCATATAGACATTAGAACAAAGAACATTTTCCATCCTATGGGGTAATAGGAAAGAGATTTTATAAGTCCATTCTTAGCCAAGAATTCCTGTCTTGCTCTATTCCTTGCCCTATGCCCCCATCACTTCACCCAGATAAGAGAACTCAGTGCATGTAGGTTATTCAGAAGGTGCAGACACCAACAAAGAATAGAATTTGTGGCCAGAAAGAAGAGAGAGGAAATAACAGGTGACACCAGGAGGCAACTAGTTTAATCCTATGAAGAAACTGAGAGATTCTATTAATATATGCCTTGCTAAGGAGCAAAGGAGAAAAATATTTATATCCTCGCCTAAATATTCATTGTCTAAGGGCTTCCTTCAGAAGGACATTTATTTAGGTATAACATGTTTTCGTAACCTAAGGGAAAAGCTCCAACAAGATATAAATTCTAGTCATTGGAATGGACTGGCATGCATGGGCATGGTGAGGAGGCCAAATGTATGTAGGAAGAACACCAATGGCATCTGCCACAATTCAACAATCACTATATTCTTGGCTCATTTCACATTATGACTGTGAGAATTTCGGATCTTCCAAGCCTCCCCTTGTCTTCACTTATTTTGCAGAACATACGTTATACTACCAATTTACTTCTTTAGATTCCAACTAATGTAATATAAATAGACATTGCTAAGCATAATAAAACAAGACAGTACCTTTTAAAGCCTCCACTACCTGAATTTTATAGAGTTATTGCTTAATCTAACATTATGCTGCCCTGTTAGATTAGGATATCTTGTTATCAATGCTGCCACCCATTACATATAAAAATAGCTACAAATGGCTGAAAGCAACTAAAAGTGTGACACTCACTTCTATCCTGATTTTCTTTCCACCTATCCTGTTTCTAAAGGAAACTGCATTTTAATAGTATAAATATAACTCAAGATTCCTTGATAAAAAAAAAAAAGAATGACAATCCAGATTATTGAAAAATACTTTGTCCTTCTCAATCAGATATAAACATAATAATGTCAACAAATATATGTATTTCGAATATAATTTTAATGTAGGTTGTACATGGGGGATGAAGGGAGAGAGAGAGACAAGGTTTAGTAGGCAGTATGAGGATATCTAGAGCATATATCAATGGCTGTTATGAGAAGATTAAAAGGTACAAAATAGAGCATAAATGTCATTCTCTTAAAAATTTGTAGAGACTGATCTGAGCACACAATCTTAGATGCTGTGCATTTCTAGAGAAATAAATACATGTGCTGGACTCTTCTATCTATGTTAGCAGAAGGTACATTTTAGAACCATCTGAGAAATTTTACCTGCATCATTTTAGACCTGATGTCCTTCAGAAACATCAGAGGTTTTTCCTGTTGAATTGTGAAAGAACTTGAGGCCCTTTCACACTTGAGAACACTGTTAAGAAATAAGGAATCTTTTTTGTTATTGCTCTCATAACTGTTTAATCTGTCCCTTTGTTTAACAAAACGGGTGCTATCTTAACAGTTAACTACAGAGTGAGGTTCATACTGAATCAGGATAATAGCTTTGGAAAAAAAGGCCGAAACTCACTTATCCTGAAGATACAAAATTTTTACAATTGTGGAATAATATGTTGTCCTATCTATTTGTGCAGGTGTTCTACCAGGCGCTGACGTTTCCCCATTCTCATCAGTTGGAAACTGAAATGATTTGCTGACAGATGGATTTAGAAGAGTCAAATGACAATGAAAACCTTAAAAAGTTTTTCTTTATGGCAAATGTGTGTGTGTGTGTGTGCACATGTATGTGTGTTTGAAGAAAAAAGTAACCACAAAAAGTTGGGGGGGCAGCAATTAATGAAGCTTTTCTGTGAACATTTTCTTTAAATTTGATAGTCTGCTTTAAACAAACACTGAATGATTATAATTAAAAACTCTTCTATGAAAAGATGGAGACTATTGAGTCTTTAGAAAGCATCTTGCCTCAGATTAAAATATCCATTTTCCTCTTCTTAATATTCATCTACATGGAGGGACTAATTAGAACTAATTAAATTGAGTACAAAGATACCAAATCATTATGAGTGTCAATTCTGGGTATATTTTTAAATGATGTACAAAATGAAATGCTTTGAAGCTTCTCCCCTTTAGCAAAGAACAGATAAACAAGGGAGAATTTAATTTCCAAGGTCAAAGCCAGAATGGAGCAAATGACATTTTGGAAGAGAAAGATTCTCGGTAGGAGCACATATCATGGGTGAGTATAGACTACTGGCAATGTCTTCCAATTAGCTTAGCAGCTGAGTCAAAATATCTTTTCCTGTCCTAGGAAGAAGATGCATGAGCGTGCACATACATACATAAACACACGCATACACAATTTAAACGACCCAGAGGAAGTTGATTAGTTTGTGTAACTGGAGAACCGGAGAGACACAACTTGAATAAATGATAGTAGATCCCAGCAGTACCTGTTTAGTTTCATATTGTTTTTCCTCAAGGGTGAGAAAAAGCCTTTCTCCTGAGCTTCAGACTTCATGAGAAAGATGTAGGTAGGCAGGCTATCTCAGTGGTTAAGGACCAAGGCTCCATAGACAGCTAAAGCTTCTGGTGCAGAAATAACAAAGGAATTTTTTCAAAAGATTAAAAAAGAAAACTGTAAAGCATCTGTATAATTCCTAGCACACAGTAGGTACTCTATATATTTTAGCTTCTTTTTCCATTTTTTTTCAAGTTTAACTTATTCAAATTTGGCAGATTAATGGTGTTTTGACAGAATACTAATAAAAAATTTGTTTTAATTTTATTTGAAACTCAGACGCAAATTTTGTCAACCAGGAGTTATCAGGTGGAAAACTAAACCTAGGACTGGCCTTGACACATATATGAAGTACAAAATGTCAGCTCTTGTTTCTGTCTGACACAGTCATATCACGGGAGTAAATTCCAGTCCATTTTATACCCTTGTAGTTGAAAATAAATCTCTAACTGAGAACATAAAATATAGTTCTGCAGGCATTATTTGTGAAGGAAGAAACCACTAATATGAGTAACCATGTTAACCATAATTGTTTTTATTTTCATGATTAATTTAATTTATGAAGAATTGTATGTTTAAGTTTAAAAATAAAATAAGGCTAAAGTTTTATAATGAAAGGGGCAATCATTTGACCATACCCTCCCCATTCCATAATTCCACTCACAGAAGGTAACCACATTCAAAATTAAATCCTATTTCAGACATATAATCTCATGTAGCTAAATAATATGCCTAACAATTTAGGATATTTCTTGGTTTACCAATATTAGATATCACTTAATATAGTACTTGAGGGTTTAGTTCTCTGATAAAACCATCTCTATATGCCATTTTCCCGCTATTTTTTATGCTAATATTTTTTTGTTGAATTGTCATGGTTTATATTTTATGATAAATATAATTGTTAGGTAGTTAGTCAGGCATGAGTGACAGGAGGGAAGGCCCAGCTCTGTAACCATAGAAACTTCCCTTGAGGACCTTCCTTAAGGACCTCCCAGAAACATTTCCCTTCTAGGGTTATAAATTAACTCAAATCCTAGAGCACAAAGGCCATAAACCTAAAGCTGGTTTAATCTGGCCACAGGCCACAGATGTGTGCACAAAAGGTCTTACCCTAACCTGCCCACAACCTCAGCCTCATTATACCATCATTATAATACCATATTTATGCCTGGAAGTTCATGAATCTAATTATAACAGAGTGAATTCTAAGAAAGCACGTGAGCATTAGATAGTGTTATATAGCAGCCAAGTGCCAATCAAAATTACTTTGCATGCCAATTACCTAGGAATGCCTTTGTAACCACCCATCATGGCCCAAATATAATATAGATCTTCTCACTTCTGCGTTGTTACAGCTCTCTTCACTGCTTCTCCCTTGGAGGTACTCTATCTTTTATCTTTTAACCTCTCAAGTTCCACAGGGTATATAGCTTTCCTTAGAATGGTCCGTCTCCTTCTAAAATATACTTTTAATATATATTTTTCTAAATCTCACTGACCTGTGATTCTTTGCTGTGTCAGTTGGGAAGAACAGAGGAAAAATGCTAATTGCACTTCATCATTACCTACCCCACGCTGCTGGGGTGACATCGAAGTTCAAATTGTCCCCAAATGGTAACATAATGTGTACATAATATATGGTTTAGTCAAGAATTCTGTTAGCAAACTTTTTTATACACATGACTAAATGTATTCTTGCCATTAATAAATGCCAATTTAAAAAGTTTCATTAGTTTTTTAGTATCTATCACTGTTTCCTTTTTTCTCTCCATCAGTTTCCTTTTTTTCTCTCAAAGTTACCATAGAACTTTCAAATTCTGTATATGTTTGTCAGATGCTCAAATACCAAAATCTATTAATTCTATTAATTAATCTCCCAGGTCATTTTACACAGTAGCCAGAATTGTCCTTCCACTGCTTGGGTAGTTCTCTCTATATCATACACAATGCCTATCCTCAACTTCCCTTTACCACTATGCTGTGCAGGAAACTTCATTTCTTAGATCTCATATCTACTACTTTTAAAAATGTATTTCCTGTGCTTGCTTCAGCAGCATATATACCGAAAATGTATTTCTTGGTTTTGTTAAAAGTCATTTTTACTAAATTTTTAACTATAGATGTACATACTTTTTAAAACCTTATGAAATTGAATATATATTTAATCTATCTTCAAGATTAATAATTTGGCCAAATGCAGAATCTACACTAAAATTAATTTTTCCTTAAAATTTTTTCTTAATTTTTTTCTAGCTCTACTGAAACCCCGTGTCGCTGCTGAAGAATCTGATGATGTCTGCCTTAGAAATGTTTATTGATAAAGGCTATTTACTTATGTAACTAACTCTACCTATGTACACAACCTTATACCAGTGTGACACTCAGGTTCATAATTAAAATGTGTAGCCTACCATATGTAGAGAATGGACCCTAGGAATAAGATTGCATATGAATAAGGTGTCAGAAGGCAATATTTTAGTTAAGACCATTGTACCTAGCTTGTATGCTTGGATCTACCACTTCCTAGTGTGTGACCTTGGGCAAAGTGGCTTATCTTTCTGATCCTGAATGCTATCAGCTGAAAAATAAAGATAATAATATCTGCATTTCAGATTTTTGTCTTTTTTTTTAAATTTAGTTAGGACTTTAAAATTAGTTATGTCTTCTAATTTATATGGGATTATTTCACTTTTTTCAAATGGATAATTTTGAATATTTTTTACAAGTTGACTTTATAAAGAGCTAAATTTTTGATGTAGAATAATGTTTTACGCCAATGATCAATTATATAAAAAACAAATAATTAATCAAGGGTGGATAAAATACACTTATTAAAAATACAAAGTGTTTCAGCCAACTCAATAAACAGAGGTCAGTTGCTTGAAGCAGTCCTCTAACAAACTGGATAGCTAAATGTATACATTTTAAAGTAGAGCATAAAAATATTTAAAAAATAATGTAAATTAAAGTAGAAGGAGCACATTCATCTCTATCATTAAAAAATCAAAGAGAATATTAACTGCTTTCCTTTCCATAAATAAATTAATATGTTTGAAAAAACAAAAAATATGCAATACATCATATTTCAAAGGGGTGGAAATGAAAGAACACAAATTAAGTCCTTCATTACACAAGTCAATTATTTGCATTAGACATCCAACTTTATAATTATACCTTGCAACTATGGCTAGAAATTCCCTTCAACTATGCAAATGTGCTTACAATTAATTTTGTTTCACTGATAAGTGATCTAACACTTCACACATTTCATCTTTTTTTTTTTTTTTTGTAATTTCAGCATACCTAGTGTATTTCCTAAGTATTCATCTCACTTTATCAACACAGATTAAAGACTTAGCCTAGTGGTAATCCTATTATCTTGCATGATAAAAGTAAAAGAATCTTTGGTCACTGCCCACAGAACTCAAGGGATTTATTATAAGTGAGTATAAAATCTAATTAATCCTAGTCTTTTTACCAGTCGTGTGGATCATTAGTTTATTCACTTGAATGCTTATGTTTATTCCTATTTTTACCACTAGATTTTCTTACAATGTATAAAACGAAAATAAGAACAAAACAAATCAAATCTTGATTTGATTTGATTTGTATCAAACTAAAATTATTTAGAATGGGTTTGGTTGAAGTGAAAATGTTTTTTTTAAATGAAGTATTTCCATATGGAAAAAGAAAAAAGAGATTACTCATTTTATTAAAATAAATAGGTTGAACTCATGCTTTATTCCATAAGGCTCCTTTCAATACCTGAGCTATTGAGATGTGTTCTTCAGAACAAATCCAAAATTTACATCTGGGGGGTAAAACACATTCTCCTAAACTTTATCACAAGCCCCTTACGCACACGTGCACACACACACACACACACACACACACACACACACACACACACAACATTTGGACAAATAAAATCTGCCTTGAGGAACATTTAGGCCAGTAATCAGAGACCTAGCTTTGCCTGTCAAAGTCAAAATGCTATTGTGAGGTTTAAATAATAAGATAACTTTTGATGAAACAGTTACTAACCTTCCTAAGACATAGTTCATTTTAATAAATAATTACTGTTATTATTGCTTTACTAGTATTCTTAAATGACTCAATATTTGTTTCATTGTTTTGAGAATATAAAATTCTTAGGTGGGAATTTTACATGGGATGTTGGCTATAATATTTCAAGCTGTCACTGCTGGGGTGAAGTTAAATTTGGCATCGCCCCAGTGGCGTGGGGGAGGGGAAGGTGGAGTACAGTGGACAGTGGTGCTGTGTGTGTTGTTCCTTGGTTCTTCCCCACCAACACAGAAAAGAATTACAGGTCGGGGGGATTGAGAAAAAATAAGATTTACTGAAAGTATATTTTAGAAGGAGACAGGCCGAGCTAGAGAAGGCTGCACCCCTGTGGAATTTAGGAGGTAAAGAGCTAACTTTTTACCAAAGTAAGGGGTGAGTTTCCAACCAGGAATGCTGTAACTACACAGAAATGAGATCTGTTTATATTTAGGCCATGATGAAAGGTCTTAGATGATCCACATGTGAGGTGACCTTGACTGACAGTTGGCTACTATATAACTTTGCCTAGTGTGCATGTGCTTACTCAGAATTCAGTCCATTATAATTAGATTTATAAACTTGCAAGCATAGTCATGATATTATAATGATGGTATAATGAGGCTGAAGTAATGGGCAGTACTTTCTGCACATGTGTTTGTGGTTGGTTTAGCCAGCAGCTTTATGGCCTTTGTGCTCTAGGATTTGGGCTAATTTATAACACTAAAACGGAGGTATTTCTGGGAGATCCTTAAGGAAGGTCTTCAAGGGAAATTTCTGTAGTTACAGAGCTAGGCCTTGGCTCCTGTTGCTCATGCCTGGCTAACTACCTAACAAAGCTACCTTATGGTATTGTGTAAGGACAAATACGAGATAAATTTAAGAGGTTTATTTCTGTTGGCTGAAAATTAGAGAAAAGACTTGTTTCTTTCTATCTTTTTTTTTTAGAATTTCTTTCTCTTCCCTTTTCAAGTATACATAAATCTTGTTATTAGCTAAATAAGCCTGTCTGTCTCAAAACTCAGGGATGTTTCTTTAAGGCCTTTAAAGATTTCTCTTTGAAATGCAATCATCAAAAAAGTAAAGCTGTATCTCTCAGTTTTCTGGGAGGAGACGGGCCTAATGTCAGCTGTCACTCGACTTCAAATTGCAAAAGCCTACTTCATTTATTGACTGGATTACATCAATTTAGTTACAGAAAAAAGTGAGGGTTGTTGTTTTGTTTTGTTTCTGTCCTTGTAATCTCTTTAGTGGATTACTTATTCTCTAAATATCCCTCATCATATTCTGGTTTAATAATTTTTAAATAATAAAATTGTTCTTGTTTTTATCTTTCGACTTTGTGGAGAAGTTTTCAAGATTGGGAAGAGAATTTGGTTTTAAATTTATTTCCCCCCCAAAATCAATGTCTTCTTCTTCCTGCCTACATTACACCCTCCAAAGCTCAGGATTGTGCAGCATCTTGGGACAGAACCAAATCTTAGTTTACCCTTTTATCCATTTGAACACTTTGACAGTAATGTGAATAGTGGATTCTGAGTAGAGCTGGACAGAATCAAGTTCAACAATATAGTCTTTCAATCGAGAAGTTTTTTGCCAAAAGCTCTTCAAGAAATGCAAGCATTCTGAATTTTTCCATAACCATGAAAGAAACCCTTTGTTGAAAATGAAAGACAACCATTTGTTAAAAATGCCAAGAGATATTATATTTGAGCTACTGCAGTAGGAGAGAGAAACTTGAATATAGAAATGAGCTTAACTCCAAATACAGCAAAGACAGCTAATATTTAGAGCCAACAAGCAGACTGAGCGGGTCAGTGGCTGAAAAACTACTAAGAGTAACTTGATTGGACATCAATGATAGGAAAATCCTTGCTAAAAGGGCCGAACAGGATTTTTGTAGAAGGCAAGCCAAGGATTGGGCTGAGAATGAGGCCTACTTACAAAGAGAATTCACAGGAGCCTGACTAAAGTTTGGTCAAGGAAGGAGTCTTTGTCATAACTTTCTATACCAATGGTTAATACAGTTGTCACTTATATTTTGACTGAAATAAATAAATTGAAAAGAAAGAAAAGAATCAACTGAGATCTGGGAAAAATGTACTGATAAAAGTTACCAAAAACAAACTATAAGAACTTTAAAATTATATATGACTTGATTAGAACATATCGAAATGCTAACCTAAAAATGCCAACACATATTTATTTGACATCACAGATTGAAATTCAGGGACATAGATTGAAACAGAAACCCAAATTATGCTCCAATTACAGAGTTAAGGCAAGTGGTTTCTATCAGAAAAGGAAAGGAAGTTATTACATGAGTAGAAGAAACAAATTTCTATTGGTGTTAACAAGCTGAGTTAATCTTTAGCTATATAAGTGGCTGGTTACTGATTCCATCTTCAGAAGGAATATCCATAAATAGTCCTTGGGGTCAGGGTGTCTACTGTCTTGTTACTTTTATGAACAATTGTTTGTAGGACAATGTTGCTTTGGCACAGTGCAGAGGTTATTGTGCCCAGCTCAAACAATCCAAAAGTTCAAGGAGCAAGATATGCAAGCAGTTCTTTGGGAATGGCTTTCTGGCTCCATTTTAAAATGGCTCCACTTATATTAACTTTTTCACAAATAAAATAAAGATTACTAAATGTAAGAAAACATTTACCTAAATAAGTCCCTTAGAAGCATCCTTTAAATATCTATTATAGTTGAGTCTTAATATTTAAGACATGTTTTTTTTTTAAATAAATGAGTAAAAACATTTTTTCAACTCTATGAGTTCAGTAATCATTTATTGGAAACTCTTCATGTGAAGCAAAGCCTCATGCAAGAAATGTAAAACTCAGAGGGTAAAGCATATTCATTACTTTATTATTTTAATGTAATACTTTAATATAATAAAATCTATATACTTATTTTTAAATTCAAGGAACTGAAACACAGAGAAGATAAGTAATCTGCCCAAGGTAACAGTACAAGTAATTTAACTGAATTCTGTTATTTTTCTTCCAAATAATTATAAAAGATAGTTTATGTAGAGGATATTGAATTTGATCCTGTGGAGTGACAAACAGGTGAAAAATCAAAATCCCCTTCAGGTACTTCTTAGAACAATGAACAAACCAATAAGCAACAAGAAAAAAGCCCTTTGAAAAGTGAAGACAGAAATCCAGAGACAAGCTTGCCTGTGCACAGACTCTGCTTATGCAACGGCTCCAGGACAATTTTATCAAGTGACCACAATTTGTGTCAAATACATTTTTCATTTGCATCTACTCTCTAACTCGCATGTACTTTAAATGTAAGTGGCTGATGAGTGTTTTGGTGAAGAAACAGAGTGTTTCATTTACAACTGGTATTTTACATTGGGATATAAACTTAATTTTAAATAACATCTTCATTTTGAGTATCTATGTTTTCTTTTATGTTATCTTCTAGGAGTTTTATAGTTTTGTATTTTACATTTATGACTATGGCCCACTTTGAGTTAATTGTTATGAAAGTTATAAGGTCTGTATCTAGATTTTTTTTTTTTTTTGCATGTGGCTGTTCAGTTTCAGCAAAATTTATTATAGAGATTATCTTTGCTCCATTGTATTTCTTTTGCTCATTTGTCAAAGATTAGTTGCCTATGCTTAAATGAGTCTATTTCTGGTCTCTCTATTCTGTTTCACTGTTCTACTTATCTATTATTTTGCAAATACCACACTGTCTTTGTCACTAGAGCTTCACTGTAAGTTTTCATGTCAGATAGCATGAGTCCTCTAACTTTCTTCTTCAAACTTCAATATTATGTTGACTACATCGGGTTTTTGTATCTCCATATAAAATTTAAAATTAGTTTGTTAATATCCATAAAATAACTTGCTGGGGTTTTGATTGGACTTACATTAAATGATAGATCAAGTTGGGAAGAAGTGACATCTTGATAATAGTGAGTTTTCTTGCCCGTCAACATGAAATATCTCTCCATTTATTTAGTTCTTTGATTTTGTTCATTTTTGTATTTTTCCTTGTACAGACTGTGTATATATTTCGTTAAACTTCTACCTAAGTACTTAATTTATTTGAATACTAATGTAAGTGGTATTTTGTTGTTAATTTCAAATTCCATATGTTCATTGCTGGTGTATAAAAAAGCAAGTGACTTTTGTATATTATCTTTTTAACCTGCAACATGACTATAATTACTTACTAGGTTGTTTTTTGTCTTTGTTGTTGATTCTTTTAAATTTTCTACATTGACTATAATGTCATTTACAGAAAACATAGTTTTTATTTTGTTCTTCCCAATCTGAACATCTTTTATTTTTTCTTCTTTTATTGTATTAGCTAGAACTTCCAGTACATCCTTGCCTTGTACTTAACCTTATTGTGAAATCTTTGAAGTTTTCATGATTAATTAGTAGGTTAGCTGTAGGTTTTTGGAGAAAGACAGTGTGGTATTTGGAGAAGTCGGAAAAGTTCCCTTCTCTTCTTAGTTTATTGAGAGTTTGTATTATTAAGTTGTTAATTATTTCCATATGCTTTTTTTGCATTATTGATATGATTATGTGATTTTTCTTCATTAGCCTGTTGGTGAGGTGAATTACATGAATTAATTTTTGAATTTTAAACCAGTTTGTATATCTGGAATAAATCTCAGATGGTAGTTGTATATAATTCTTTTTATATAATGTAGATTAAGTTTTTATCAAGTTTTTTTTATTGCTTTTATGTTCATGAGAGCTGTTGGTCTATTGCTTTTTTGTTGTTGTTCTTGAATATCTTTATCTGGTTTTAAAAATAGAGTAAATCTGACCTCATAGGCCAAGTTAGGAAGTATTCTCTTTGCTTTCTTCCTTAAATTTTTAATAGCATTAACCAGAAAACCCATCTGAGCTTGATGTTTCCTGTTTTCGAAGGTTATTAATTATGGATTAAGTTTCTTTAATAGATGTAGGCACATTCAGATTGCCTATTTCTACTTGTACAAGTTTTTGGCAGTTTGTGTTTTTCAGGAATTGGTCTATTTCATGTATCTTATCAATTTTGTGGCATAAAGTTGTTCACAGTATCTCTTGGTTATCCTTTTGGTGTCCACAGGATCTACAGTGATGCTTCCTCTCTCAGTTCTGATATTAGTAATTTGTGTTCTCTCTCTCTTTTTTTTTTTTTTTGGCATATTTATTTTGAAAGCCAGAAAAAGACAAGTCTTTTCCAACTCCTGCCTAACTCCAAATTCCTTGTGAATTTATCAGAAAACCTCTGTATTTTTTTCAATACAGCTACTGTGTTTTTTATACTTTTACTTAAAACTGAGTACATTCCAATAGTTTGACCTAAGAAGCTAGAAAGTTTTTAGTTGCATGAAGCATTGATTTAATTTAGTGAATTCAATAAGTATTTATTGACACCATTCTTGACACTGTTCTAAGTATAAAAGGGAATATAAAGATGAAAAAGGCAAGGTGTACACTAACAAGTATCTCACATGGAAAAAGAAACAATTATAGTACAAGAATAAAAGAGTAAGAACCATGACGAATATGACGGCCAGCTTCCAAGACGGCCCCCAGTATCACTGCCTCCTCGTCTTCACAACCTTTGCTGGAAAGAGAAGCTCTATCCCTTCAGATGAGTGCAACTCTTGCTGATGCCTAAACTGCAGCGCAGTGAGAAACCCAGAGCTAGAATCCCTGACCAAAGCACCTGAGGATCCTTGCCCATCAAAATCGTCGTCTATTAATGAATGAATGTTTGTTTCAAACTGCTAAGTTTTGCAATAATTTGTTATGAAAAAATAGATAACCAATGTAAACAGATATACAGTTAAGGGAAATAACATTTAAAGATGGATGAGAATGCTTACTGTGTGAACAAGTTAAGGAAATGGAGCACATAGTCATTGAGGCAGTAAGCTTTAGACATGATTTTCTAGAATAGTTTGTTTGGATAATAGCTTGTTAAAGAGGGACTACTTAGTGGGTGGGAAAAGTGAATGGTACAAAGGCAGGAGAAGATTATTCATGAGTATCTAACAATGTTTCAACTACCTGGATACTGGGTATCTGAAGGGGGCCAATGAAAAGATATGTTGGAGATAGATAAGGAACTACTCATTCATCTATTATCCAACTTAGTAACTAGAGTGTTGTTTATCAACCATGGAGTGATGAGCGAATGCATTAATTGTTTTTAAGCAAGAGATTTTTAAGCAAGAGATTCATAAAATTAAGCTGTGCTTTAAAAATCTTCAAAGTACATTGATGAGTTGCAGAGAATCTTTAATTTAAGAGCTGGGTACAAGAGACTATTTTCACTACTGAGAAGCACACAGTTTAATGGAAGATATGAACAAGCAAAACACTTACAAGGCATATAATATGTGCTATAACATAGAAACAAAGAGATAAGAAAATTTAAGTGTCCTGAGTAGTGTCCTGTGTGTATCTTGAAGAAATAAATGAATGAAAAATGAACAAAAAAACACAAGTGGTCAAAAGGAGGAAGTGAGTAAGTATATATGCCAAATGTAGGCCCCAAATAAGCCAAGTTTTTATATATGTATAAAATTTAACCTTTATAAAAGTGATCAGTAATGTTGTCTTATATATAATATATAATTCTATATATTAATGTTGATGCACAGGAGAGAAAAATGATGCAAGTACTTTAGCCACACAACTGGGAGGAGATAGACTTGGGATTTGAATTAAGATCTGTCTAATACTTTTTTTACACTTTATACTCTTTTCTGATGCAAAAAAATACTGTGTTTGTCAGTAGTAACTGTAATTGAAACTCAAATTTTCTAAGTAAAGCTAAATCAGATAAGACTTCTTTGCTTTCTAACTTTGATTGTCTCTGTTGGGGGCTGATAATTCTATTCAATTAAGTTAATGTCATGTGATTGGTTTGGTAGAAACTTTTATCTCAATTGAGTGACTGAATCCATCACTTTTGTAACTTAGAATCCATCCAAATCTTTGGTCTGTTAGTCCTGTATAACCATCACTAAAATAAGCACCTTACAAAAATGTCTTTCACTTTATGGAGTCACATAAGTTAAAGCTAGTAAAAGAATGATGACTTGTAAAATGCTAAGATTGAGGTAATTGAAATAATTCACTGAATGGGAGGGGTCTCCATCAGACATGAGCAGACTCCGAATTTTTCTCCTGAGTCCTTAGCTCTAAATACATATTAACACTAATAATAGCCCAGATTAATAAAAAGAACAGATATTCTAAATATAATTTCTATTGTTTTATGGATAAATAATTGATTTTACATTATTTTATTATTTACCTGGGTGTTGTGTTAGTTTTTTTTGCATAATAAAAAAGGAAGCAACAATAAAAAGGAAATGCACTATTAATGTGTTATATTCTTTGAGAGATTTATATCTCTGAGTTATGTTTGCTCGAATGTGTGATGCAGTTCATTGTCTTTTCCTCTGAGGCGCAGACTTTCTACTTTCGGGAAAACAGTTAACTTCTTGGGGTACATCCATGTGGTAACCCAGGGACTTTATATCCTCTTACTATCTTCCTCTCTATCCGTGTGGGAACCTAGGGACATCTACTTACTGGTCCTCTCCAACCATGTGGATACCTGGGAACCTTACCTCCTCTCACTGTCTTGTCCTACTTTATTGTTTTCATAGCTCACTAGGTCTCTTTCTTCTTTATACCAGTAGTAACATTCCCAGATTTTCTTGGGATTTGTTGAAAGATTCTGTCCTGGCACATGAGTCCTGTATCTGAGTACTTTCATAATAACTGAAAGAGGAATTTCCAACATCCTTACTCTAAAAGTGTATATGTTCATTATTGCCTCATAACTAAAGATGGTCTTCAATTTGGGGTGAGTAAAGTAGCATGTTGGCCAAAAACAGCTCCAGAGGATCCCGTGGCCACATAAAGCTTATAATTTAATCTTCAGAATTGCTTATTTTAAATATCGACCTACATTTTTTTAGGTCATAAGCTCTTTTATAATGCAACAGAAAATAAGAATCTAAGAAATAAATGTGCTACTGTACAATAATTTGTACATTAAAGACGTGCCAATTTCTGAAGGTCATTAGAAAAATCAGTGATAACCATATGCTGTATGGGAGGTGCTGGCTTTGCCCTCAGAGTCCATCAAATCAAGTCCTGAGAAAAGAGAAACTGTTCATATTACAGTCAGCCTGAAACTACAACTATGTCATTAACTTCTGACTCAGAAAACTTCCCCAAATTGTTAACCACTGATAATGAAAATATGCACTTTCTCATCACTTCCCTCTCTTGCTTACACTTTCTCTGAGAGAAAGAGAGAGAGAGAGAGGGAGAGAGAGAGAGAGAGAGAGAGAGAGACCGAGAGAGAGTGCCTTCCAAGGAATTAGAACTGTCTTAAAGTGCAGCAATATATTTTATCCCCTAATTTTAAGAATTTTCAAATTACTAATAATGTCACTACCATTAGGGAAGTGTAAATGTGAGATATCCCTTAAAACCATAACTTAATAAAAGCAAAAATATTTCTGGAATATTAAATGAGTATAAAACATTACCTAAATATTCTTATGTTAGTAATATTCTCCTAATAATATATAATAATAAAAACAATAAACTTAAGTTATTGATCATTTACTTTGAGCCAGGAATTGTATGCAAGGGGAATTCTCTAAATCCATACTCATATCATAAATTATTGGAGTAATAAATGGTTGAAATTTAGTATTGTCTCAGTAGAAACATAATCTTACACAGTTGAGCTGATTTCCTGTAGTTAATTTGATGGAATATATTTAACCTGACAGAATAATTGAATTCACCAGTTATATTATCAAAACTGATTTCCGTGAAAATGGTTGAATCAGTAATCTTGTATAGTGATACTGCCAAAAATGCTTTATTAAGTTGTTTTCACCCTGTAAATTCTACCTACCACTTAATTTACTCCACAACAATTCCATGAGGTAAAAAGTAGTTTTTGGTGTATTTGTCTTTGTGTTTGTGTGTCTGTCTGAGACAGTCTCAAGAATGTGATGTAACTCATGTCTAAAAGTCTCTTCTTCCATTAAACTTCTACCCTAATGATTCTTTCAGAGTTCTTGATAACAAGTTTTCTCAGTCAAGCTAGGATCACTCAAGTATGTGGTAAACAGCAATGCTATGAGGTAGCCAACTCTAGCCAAACCAGGAAGGAGGGTGTTACTTCTATATGTGACTACATATATTCTTTGTATTCTGTCCATGCTTATTCATTCATTCTTTCATTCTTTTGATTAATATTGATAGAATATCTTCTTTGTCAAATACTGCTAGCTTTTGGGGTTACAATAATTTATAAGATATAAAACTTTATCTCAAGTTGATTATAGTTGAGTGAATGAGATTTACAAACATGTATATAATTAAAATGGTGACCAAAATATTATAATAATTATAAGCCCATGATCAAGAGCAAAATCCACCAGACTGTTGAGATCTCCTCAGGGAAGTTTTTGTCTAGGCTATAGAGTGAAGAAAAAAAGGGACTCCAAAAGGCTTGTAGACATAGAGAACACAGTATGCAGTAGTCAACAGGTAAGAGAGAATTTGGTATGATCTACCCACTGCAAGTTCTTGATGACTATCTGACTGTAATTGAAGGAGAGGACAGTAAGATAATATTACCAACTTTTATTTGAGGCAAATCACTCTGTATAGCATGGGTAATGTATCAGACCATGGAAATACTGGGATCATGAAAATTAGGAGGATTTAAGGAAATTTGCTTAGGAAATGATGGTGAGTTGAAATAAGTTAGTGGTAGTGTAATAAGAGAAGGAGAAGAACATACAAAAATGGGAGTTATAATCACTAACATAGAAGTATTGGTGATTTGAGTGAAAGATCAAGCAAGGCTGAATCTCAGATTTCCAAATTTTGGATATAAACTCATGGTTATGAATAAAAGAATGAGGGAAGAGTTTCAGGATGTGTGAAGAATGTATATACGTTGAGGCATGGATGGGAGAAAGACAATGAAGAGTTTATTTTTTAAAGCATTCAGTCTGAAGTGCCCATGAAATATTGAAGAGGTGGTGTTGAATCACCAGTTAAAGATTGAGGTCAGGAGTTTAGGGTAGAATTATGAGTGCCACCAGCTAGTAGATGG
The DNA here is from genome assembly GCF_902729225.1 of Pteropus medius. Taxonomy (NCBI): domain Eukaryota; kingdom Metazoa; phylum Chordata; class Mammalia; order Chiroptera; family Pteropodidae; genus Pteropus; species Pteropus medius. The sequence continues at coordinate 7,278,276 of NW_024346771.1, forward strand.
CAGTTAGAGATCAAGTTAAAATGAGGTCTTGGTAAATAATTTTATTGTTGTAATGATGTCAAAGAAACAAATTAATAGGATTAAAAGACAGTGAGAGATGAAGGTATGTTTTAAATATTTTATGAGATCTTTGTGGCATTCTTGATCAAATCTAAGACCACCTCTTTCTTTCATCACCTCAAAAGCTCTGACACAAAGCTCAGCATGAAGGGAGACATCACTTGTTGTATAAGAACTGCTGTTGAAATTTTAAATCTCGATTCCTAACTCTATATTTTACTAACTTAACAATGTCGGGTTATTTAATTAGCCCTACTGAGTTTTATGTTCTCTTTAGAAAAGAATTAAAGAATAATAAAAATAATTATCTCACAGGCTACTGTAATGAAGGAATGAAGTATTACATCAGATAGCACTTGTAAGTTTGAAAGAGCTCTAAATAACATGCAAATTGAATATTATTGGTAACATGTATACTACCCTTTAACATTCAGGGTGTTTTGTTTTAATTTTAAAAAATTTCTTTGCAGTTTTTTATTTTTTTGTTATTAGGTATAAAGATTAATATTTTATTTACATTTGGGGGCCTAATTTCCAAGCAAATACTCACATGATAAATGAAAGGAGAATATTCCATAACCTCAGGTGGTATTAATAATACTTCCAGCTGTTACTAAAATTATGCTATTTCATGATAAAATTGATAGATCTGATCTCTGCTTCTGGACCTTTCCCCAATCATTCTCAACTCAAACTTTCCCATGTTTGGTACAGTTGTCTGTGACTGAGAAGGTGGTGAGAGAGTCATTAACAAGGTCAGCGTTCACAGGTGAGAGAATTTCTGCAAACACCATTGCCATTCTCCGAGGCATCTAGGACTGGAATTATGGTGGCTTCCATTCAACTCTCACTTGTACATCACCAACATGTGTCAATTTTCCTCTCTGTGTTAATTATGTTGATTCATTAGTTCAAACCTCTGGTTCCCCGCATGTGTATGACTGCAAATGTCTTTTCAAATGTGTGCTTATTTATAAAATATGGTTCTCAACCCTACAAAACCCCATACTTTCTCTTATAGCACAGGCTTTAATTGATTATTTAAACTGTAATGTAATCATAATGTAACTTATCTACATACACAGAATTTAAAAAAAAAATCAATATAATTTCCTATTTTCAATAGGAAGATGATAAAATAACATATATTTCAATATGTAAAGACAGGCAAAACCACGCTAGAAAACATTATTATTGGTCAAATACAACATTTCTATTATCTTGTTTTGGTGACTCCAATAATCTTTGTTGGTGATAAAACTTTCTGAAGTAGCAGACTTCTATTGGTTAAGTTATAAATCAAACAATATATATTTTCCTTAGTTTACCAGGTGTGTACTCTTGAAAAATCTAGGCCTATTGTCAAAACATTTTTTACGTACATAATATAGTTAGCTTATAAGTTCAAATATAAACTGGTTTTCATGTACATGAATTTCTAGTAGAACATAGAAAGAGTTGTGTGTATGGAAAAGATTATTAGCTATTGACTTAAAAAATCATTTCTTCTCCTTTCCAGAAACATAGCTAAACCCATTCCTTAACCTAAAATGCAATCTAGCCAAAATAATAAAGCAGAAATGAGGTGTGCTATTTTTAGTCAAGTCTTTTAAGCAAGCTTGTTCTGTCCCTCGTGTTAGTCATGTTTCTTCCAGGAAACAAATAATGTGCTCAAATTGAGTAATCTAAGGACAATTTAATAATTCATGATAAAAAAGAAGGCAAAATAAAAAATACCATAAAGAATAGTGAAACTCTCTGTGCTGATAATAGGAAGGTCATCAGACTTTCTAAATGTGCAAGGGAATGAGGATGGCACAGGTACCAGAAACGTGGAGAGAGAGCTCTACAGAGGGGGCTGTCTACCAAGAGAGAAAGCTTGGATTGTGGACACAGTCAGCTGATAGCAACCCCACTGAGATGAGAATTAACAATCCAATCTCCCTGTCTTTTCTTTCATTTCTTGCTCATATTGCTCATCAATTAAGCCCACCTTTAAAATGGTGGTTAGGGAGGCCCTTGGATGCACACCAGTCTCTTGCAGCATAAAGCATAAAGAAGGATAAAAAGATTCAAGAGGAGCAAAAGAAAGATATCCAACACATTCTTCCAAATCCTCTTTCCTTTCACACTGGCTAGCCGCAGTCAATAATGATTACTCTAGTATAGTGGTTCTAAAATTATTGTTCCCAGAACAGCAACTTCCTCACTTGGGGAAATTCTTAGAAATGTAAATTCTGAGCCCCACCACAAACGTACTTAATTAGAAACCTGGAGATGGGACCCAGCATTCAGTGCTTTAACAAACCTCAGGTAACTTCAGGGAAGGCTAGAGCCATGTGCCGAAAGAGGTTTGGGGTAAAAAAAATTATTTATCAAATATCCTCCTTCTCAGACTGTCTCGTGATGTATTATGTTGAGCCATTGCACATTTTTGGATCTATAGCTTCTGAAGTCTATTTCCATTCTAAATAATACAAGAGGGTAGGGACAAAGGTATTCATTCTTTTATGTAGGATTTTCTCTCAGATTGCTAGACACGTAGAATCCCTATCTTTGACCAATACTGCAAGAACAAGCTCTAAATCTCAGCCAGTGGGGGTGAGGCTAATTTCCTTGGTAAGAAGTTTCAGTGACTGAGCAGATTAGGAGTCTATTTAGATTTTAGCAGAGATAGTTTAGAGAAGGTTTAGAAGAAAGGTTCAGATTAGATATACATACATATATATGTATATATATATATGTATGTGTATATATATATATATATATATATTTACTACAATAATATCTACTAACTTGCTTTCATCTTTCCCCATGCAGTCTACATTTTCATCTACTGCAATGAAAGAAATAGGCCTGCTTCTTTGTAAGCTTCTTTCTACTATCTATTTAGTAATCTGTTGAACCCCATGCTAGACACTTGGCTACTAAAATATTTTAATTTTATAGGTATCTTCTATCTTTTCTGTATGACTAGATAGATGGCCGAGCCCCAAGTCAAGAGAGAGAGAGAGAGAGAGAGAGAGATGTACTTTGCTTACTCTACTTGGAGGCAAAACAAAGACACATTGCAAGAGATATGAATATATGATCTAATTACAAGGAGGAAAGAGAGAATTGGGAAAAATCAAAATCAATCTATTTTAGGTAATGTAATGTACACAACACATTTACAAGCTGAACAAAATGATGCAGCATGTCATCAAGCTCATTCATAAAACTCCAAATGGCAAATTCACTAGTTAATTGCTCTTCCATACCTTATTTGAGTTCTTATACACTACACATTTTTTAAAAATAATTGTTTACTGCTTACTCCTTGAAAATCCCGTTCTCCAAGAGTCTTGAACACTGCACTCCTCTAGTTTTCTAATACCTGACTAGTTCTCGTTCTCAGTCCCTTTTGTGGCACTTTCGTCCTTTTAAGGATATCAGTTACCTGTCTTTATTTCTATCCATGTTTCTTTCTCTAAGTGGTCTCTTTCAGTCACGTGGCTTTAATTACTGTTGATATTCTAATGACTTTACAATGCACACCTCTAGCTCCTCCCCTGTACTCCAGAAAGGAGAGCAACTACTAATGTGGCATCCCCCACCTAGATGTTTAATAGGGAACTGAACTTCAACATGGGGAAAACAGTACTCCTGGTCTCATTAAAAAACCTGCTAGTTATCTTTCCATCTTGGTTACTGCCATCAACATTCACTCAGTGGTACAGGCGAAAACCTAAGCATCCTTTACATCTTCTTTTTTTCTCTTCTCATCTCCACATCCAATCCACTAAGTCTAGCACCACCCCCTCAAAACCATTTCCTGGATTGAACCATTTCTTATCACCCTCATCTACCATCTCTGTTCTGCAGGTTTTTCTTGTATTCATTTCACTCTAGTCAAGTCTTCCCTCCTTTTTCTTACACTTACTGTAAGCATGTGAGCTTTATGATGGACAGAACTTTAGTCTACAGATGATTCGTTCTTCCTTTTTCCTGGAACATTTCCTCACTGATCTTTATATGGCTAGCTCATTTACAATATTTGACTCTTAATTCCTCAGAGACCTTCCCTGGCCATTCCAGTTCGAGTAGAATCCTCCCCAACACACTAATGTAGTCACTCTATCCCATTATTCTGTTGAATTTTTCCTATGGCACTTTCCATTATCTGACATTATTATCTATTTAACTGGTTGCAGGTTGATCATTTTTCTCCATATTGTAAACTTGATAATGACATGAAAGTTTTTATTTTACTCTAACTTCTCCTACCTCCAGTAATTAGAGTCTAGCAAATTATAGATTGTAATAAATAGCTATTGCGTGAAAAAAATAAAAATTTGTGTTGCTATTTTAAACACCTCCAGCCCACAGAGGTAAGTTGTTTGAATTGGTCATAGTCCCTAAGCAAGAAAAAAAATGTAGACTACTATCTTTTCTGTCTTCCAACTTTATCTAAGCCGTGATGCTATACTAAGCAATTTTAAGATCGTACACACATCTTATGGCAGTGCAATTATATATGTTTTTAATGTTATCAGGCAAATTCTTATTTTTTTAAAAAAATAATACTTTTTTGTTAACAAATTTCATTTTCTCAGAATGACAACAGATAGGTTTGAATTCTTAATTAAATGAACCAGAATTTAACAAAATAACACTTGGCTGTAGAAAAATCTTCAATATTTACTGTAATCTCACAGAGTGTAAAGTTGTGAATTGGCCAAAAGACAAATGTATTTTGGAAGTGGTATATTGTGGAGACTTGCATGGCAATCAAATCAGCAGGCAAGAAAATATTCAGCTTGATTGGTTTATTACCTGAAAAAAAGTGTTTCATATGTATGGAGGTGCTATCTCTATTAGAGACTTTGTGTCTGCATGTGAAAATAGAATAAACAGTTACTGTCACTGACAAGTTTATGAACAATAATACTGTCCCTCATTCCCCCAGAGAAAAACCTACACATAAATTCTCTTGAACTTTTACTGTTTTTAAACCCATTTTCACATTAAAAATGCCATTTGATTATTACTATTTGGGGGCAAAAAAGGACACATGGATTTATTAATACCTGTTATATACCTCGTTTTAGACAAATTGTCATTTGAGGTATTTATTATTATTATTGTTGTTGTTGTTATTATTATTATTATTATTATTATTATTATATTTATCAGACGGTCAGCAACTAAGGCAACTAGTAACTGAACTCAGTCCTGCTTTCTTACAGCATTGGCAAAGCAGCATCAATCACTAACATGTGTTACTGTGAACCTGGCACTATGCTAAGCATTTTACATGCATGATTTAATTTAATCTTCGTGATGACCACATGAGATATATTGTATTACTTTCTTGAGAAAACTAAGGTTTTTCAATGTTAAGTACTTCACCCAAGTTTACGTAGCTCTAGAATTCAAATCTAGGTCCACCTGAAACTAAGGACTGTAGTCATTGTTTTAAGCAGTTAGTGCTCTTTCTGTACTATTACCCTACCAATGATATCACAAACACCTTTTGTCCATTTTTGGTCAAACTTTTTAGGTCTAGTTTCTAATGCTCCCTGCATTCAGGTAGCCAGTGAATGGATTGAATTTATCAAATCACATGAAATGGATCTGATTAGAGATCTAGATTTGAGGAGAGAATGAGAGGAAGAAGCCGCTGAGGATACACTACAAAAAAAGAGGGAGTTTGATAAAACTTTGAGTGTTGAGCTAGTTAAAATTCTAAAATTAATTTTTGCTATGGTAAAAAACATTTATTTATAAAAATAACATTCTGAAAAGTTCTGTTGCCTAGATACATGTCAGCCCTGAATACATACAATAAAAAATACATACAATATTTTCTTTCTCCTCAAACTTGTGTTCACCAGAGACCAAAGCTAAGTCATACTGTGATTAATACAAACAAAATAAATAAAAATATCAAAAAAATACTTTCAAATTAATGTTAAAAATAATAGTCGAGGATGATTTTAGCTTTTCATTGCACATGAGATATCGGAAATGAGAAGGTACCAGTAACTATAAGGAGGTCCCGGGAAAGAGGACAATGGCACATTTAAAAACAAAAATTGAGCATGAATCTTGCAAACCTTGATTTCGAATGTTACTTACCAAATTTACAGAGTCTGGGAAGACTTTGTCTTAGGATTAGTCAAGCAATTCTGTCCATTCATTATAAACATATGCCCAGCATAAATTTTCTCATTCTAATGGAATTACAAAATAAAATAAAGATAATACTCAACTCACGAGACATTTGAAATTAGAATGAGGAGGCACTGCACGTACATATACGAAACAATATTAAGGGTATACCAGAGGAATGAGATAGCTGATGCGGTCTCAGTCCCAACTAATAGTATGTGCTATGAAACAGTTTCTAATACAAATAATTTATACTTTAATCGGCGTACTCACATATTTCACCTTTGTTTAAATCTTCTATAAACTATATTTATCAGAAAGTATAATTAATATATGGCATATCAAAACAATTACTCCTCTAATTAAAATATTTTTGATAAATATATTTTTGATAAATATATTCTCTGAATGCCTTCAATATATAAAAGCTTCATCAAAGAAAGTCTAGTTTTTGTTTCCATTGTGGCGGGAATCAAATGTTTAGACAAAATTATTTTCACAAAATTGTTGACATAGTATTTTTATCTGCTAAACAAACACTCAAAACAATAAGTAACTGTGAAATACAATTATTAAAAACTGAGGATCGGCATTGTCCAATAAGTTGAAGGAAGTCATAAAGATATTAATGATTGAGTAGGAACTTGAACCCGTATCTGGTTAGCACTGTGTACTGGTTAGCACAGTATGCGCACTTCACAATAAAACATTTTCCTAACAACAAAGGGTAAGATTTGAATAGAGTGAGAGAAGAGAAAGAACCATTCATAAAGTGATTTTTGAGGAATGTTGATTTTTGAGGAATGTTTCTGAATTGGAAGTGACCATGACAGATAAGAGAGACAAGAAGACATACGAATAGAGTAGCAAGTCATAATGAGGAGGAGAAGATAAAAATTGAAGTAATCTCAATAATGGACTTTGCCATCTGAAATTTTAAAACAGGACTGGATTTTTTTTGTTTTTAATAAAGAAAAACAAAAATATAAAATGTTTAAATACTTTTACCAGCAAGAGAATGAGATAAAAGTGTAAGCTGCAAAAATGCATCTGGCGAATGCCTGCTAAGAGTTTGGATGAGAAAGAGACAAATGTTAGTTAGGTCAGTCTTTTGAAGCAGGGTCTAAAATGAAACTCATTTAAGTGCAAGAATAAAAATAATAATAATAAAAAAAAACATGTGAGAGAATGGTATTTGATCACTGACTGCTATTAGGTGGAGAAGTTTAGGCAGAAGGTTTTTTTGAGAGTAGGTGCTTTGAGGGTCTGGGAGAATGATTTGGCCAGTACTGAAAAAGTGTGTCTTCTAAAGAGAGTCAGTCCACCCACACATAAAATTTAATTTTCTCATGACCAGACGCAGACAAGCAGTAAGTCAACACTGACATGATATTCTTGTGAAGAAATCTGGCCTTCGATATATACTGGACAATTTTGCTTAATTTTTGAAACCAACTTGATTGTAAATGCCATATTCTGGACCAGTGATTTAGTTTTGCAAATAACTTGACTTTTTGAAATAAAGACAATGTACAAGATAGTATCACTATTACTATAATTTTAAGTACATTTCTTGTAAATAATTGATGGTTGTTATTTATTAATTATTGAATTAGAAATTCATATTAAAGTTAAGTGAACTTTTTAAAAGAGAATTTCTATTCTTATGTCAGCTGAAAATGTTTGGGAAATCACAAGAGCTTATAACTGACTGATTGTCTTAATATTCATAAAATGGCCAAACTGTGTTTGAAATCCTCTAGAAGATTATATTAAAAATGGAACACCAGCAATAACAGCAATATTAACAAAGCAATTAACATAAAATATTCATTTTCTTCTGGGTGACATCATTTGTCAAAGATATGAAGAGTTATAGTTAAACCTAAAAACAAAATGTATATATTCAAAATATGTATATATGTATGTATTTTTGTTATTTCTGCAGCTGCATATGAGCTTTCTGCAAACAAAGGCACAAGCTCTATCATTCCTTACTCCATTCTTTCTGGTCTCCAGAATGGGTATGCTTGATATATCTGACCTCCTAACTCTAACAGGATGAAATGAAAAAGAGTTACATTTCAAGAGAGAAGAGAATTCTAACTCCTAAACCTAATTCCACACAATGAGAGCTCTTCAAGGAATGAGCACCAAATTTCCTAAAGTCCTTGATCTTATTGGAATTCTCTGTTCTACGTAGGGTAGGGGTGGGAGAAATAAGCCTAGAAGAAGAGAAGCTTAGAGCAAACACCCTGAGGATGGAATACAACCAACAGTGAGTGGAAAAAGTTGTTAATTCAGTTATGTTTCAGCTTTTATATTATGTTCTCAGGACAAAAGTGGTACACCGAAAGGCATTTTAAAGAGTAAGAGGTAAAAGACTATATAGGCAAAAAGCATAAAGGATAGTATAGAGTAGCAGTTCCCAAACATTAATGTCCATAAGAATCACCAGGAGAGCTTGTTAGAACAGTTTCCTCTGCCCAGATCCAAGAGACTCTGATGCATGGGGTAAAATTTATGAATTTGATGATGCAAACATGGAAGTTCTAAGAACCACACTTTGAGAATCACAGGACATGAAGGACAAAATGATCACCCGCTTGCTCCAGAATAACCCATTATGTACCCTTTCTGTTCCCATAGTCTACTATTGTTTCTACCTGACAATATATCAAGACACTTTGACACTATTAACTAAGAAAGGTAAGTGAAGGTAACACATATTCCTGTTTTAGATAAATATTTTAGGAAACAACACAATAACAGCAATAGTTATCATTGTGTCAGCCTCTTTAAATTCAGGCTTCTGTCATCGAAACCTACTTTTTTAATAAGGTGTACTAACTCCAAACAGGTAATTATGAGCTGGCCATACTAAACAGAGTTTAGCAAGGAGGAAACCAAAAATTAAGTAGTCAAAGTTGTACACAGCATCAGACTAAAGCTTCCAGTATCTGGCTTTTACAAAAATTCTTGTTTCTCTGAAAGTTCCATAAGATGATGTCACAACCTGCAGAAGAAACATAAATCACCATTATGGCGTGTGTGTGGCACTAGATATTTTATAAACATCTGTATCATACAATTTTGCTTATAAATGTGAGGTGTGTGTGTGTGTAGTGTGTGTGTGTGTGTGTGTGTGTGTGTACAAATTTTCTGGATAAGATATAAAACATTCATGAGATATTCAGTTGTTTAAATCAAGCATCCATGCATTTCCAAATATATGTGCATTTGACAGTGTGTAGAAGCACTCTTAAACATTTCTATTTTTTAACTTTTCCTCTAGATGTTTTGAGATAGTTAAGTCATTAAATTATGCTTTCCTTTTCCATGGCTAAACAAAGATTTTCTACATTTCTAGTTTAATCTTGGTGTCACATCTATAACCATTTTTTCAGATTAGCACAATAACAGACTTAATAACAATTTTTGACTGAAAGAACATTGTCTCACTCTGCTAACATGAGCAATGAATGAAAATAGATTTATTATTTGTTAACAAAAAAAACAATGCCTATAGAATTATTATTTTGGAAATTTCTAATGAAGCATTACATGTGTCAAAAGGAAAAAAAAGGAGGAGAAATTTGTTCTTCTTTCTCAGGATTACTTTAGCTACTTAAGGTCTTTTGTGGTTCCATACAAATTGTAGGATTTCTATTTCTGGGGAAAGTACCTTGGGACTTTGATAGAGATTGCATTGAATCTATAGATGGCTTTGGGTAGCATAGACAATTTAAAATTTTTAATTTTTCTGATGTGTGTACATAGAATATCTTTTCATTTATTTGTTTCTTCTTCAATTCACTCATCAAAGTGTCCAACGTACAGATCTTTCACCTCTTTGGTAAAATTTATTTCTAAGTATTTTATTGTGTCTGATGCTGTTTAGAATGGAATTGTTTTTTATTATTTTTTCAGATATTTTATTGTTAGTAGATAGAAATGCAACTGATTTCTGAATATTGATTTTGTACCCTGCAATTTCACTGAATTTGTTAGTTTTTACAAACTTTTGGGGAGGTCTTTAGGATTTTTTAAAATATGTACAAGATCATGTCATCTGTAAATACAATTTTACTTATTTTTTCCAATTTAGATACATTTATTTATTTATTTATTTATTTATTTATTTATCTATTTATTTATTTATTTATTTATTTTTTGCCTTATTGCTCTGAAGAGGACTTCTAGTAATTTATTGAATAAGACTGGTGAAAGTGGGCACTATTGTCTAATTTCTGATTTTAGAGCAAAAGATTTCAACCTTTCACCATTAAGTATTATGTAGACTGTGGGTTTTTCACATGTGGTCTTTAGTATGTTAAGGAATGATCCTTGTATACACGATTTGATGTACATTTTCATTATAAAAGTGTATTTTATTTTGTCAAAAATTTTATCTGTGTTTTTTGAGACAACCATAATAATTTTGTCTTTCATTCTATTAATTAAAATGGTTTGTTACATTTATTGATTTGTATGTATTAGACTATCCTTGGATCCCAGAAATAGATCCCACTTGGTTATGGTCTATGATCCTTTTAATGTGTGTTGAATTTAGTTTGCTAATATTTGGTTGAGAATTTTTGTATCTATGTTCATCAGGGATATTCTCAGGTTTTTTGTTCCACTGTGTTGTGAAAGCATTGGAAATTGACGCCAGATGTCTTTCAGAGTTTGCTTGCTTGCTTAATTAATTAATTAATTAATTAATTAGTTTTTTGTTCATGAATAGCTGTCTAACTATTGGTCTTTTTGGAAGAAAAATGGTTGGGCTCTAGTATATTACCATTTTGATGGCATCATTCCACAAAATGATATGTGAGTTAAAATAATGAGGATTTGATACCTAATTCTACTTTGGGCAACTATCTTAGCTTTAACAATCTTTAATTTCATTTTTCATCAAAAATATAGGAATATTATTTCACCTATGTTGTTAAGGTTTATGAGAAAACTGCTAGAGTGCCTGAGAGCTTATGAGCTTGGCATTTAGTAATGGCTATCATTATTGTTATTTAAATATTCAGTCTCATATCCATGCCCGTTCTCATCTCACAAGTTTCATATGGCAATCTAACTTCACTCATTCATATTCCTGAACTAGCCTCCTGAATGACTTCCTACTTCTTATATCATTGGTTTTCAATTCCTAGCAGAATCATTTTAAAACATAGATCTGATGCTAGTAGTTCTGTATTTTAGGAAGGAAATCGTGTTGTCATTATACTTGTGTTGAAATCTATACTCATAAAGCATGCTTTCTGTGGGCACATAATTTTTCTTATTCATTGCAAGCCTGAAAAGAAAAACTTTCTATTTCTATATTAGGATGTGAAGATAACAAAATTTAGATAAATTAAGTAATGTTCACATATCACCGCAAGAGTAAGTGGTAGAGGTGAGATAATAAAAATAGAAAAGTTGACTAGTGGTTATAGGATAAAGCAAAAATTCTTTAGAGTAAACATAGAGGATGTCTCTTAATATGATCTTAACTTTGGCCCTGGAATAGTCTATGTGGTTTTGAATTTGCTTCTCTTCCTGTTTGTATGCTCCTCCAACATGTTTCCATCAGTTCTACTTATATATTCTTTAAATATTCAGCTTCGGGAGACCCGTCTTTGAAGTTTCTCTGGAATTACACAAAACTATTTTTCTTTCTGGCTCCCATGGTAACCCATATATCCCTGCAATTGTTCTAATCCTCATTACTATTGTGGGTTATGTGTCTGCCTTCCCCATGAGACTATCTGCTTCTACAGGCAGGGATTATGCTTTGTCTATCTTTGTGGCCCCAGGAACTAGAATGGTGACCAAACTTGGGAGAATCTCAATAAATGTGTGATGAAGAAATCAACAAAATAATATATGAAAATTGCAGAAGAATCAACTAAGCTCAGCATTCTACTGAGATTTACCTAGACTTCTAACATAAAGCAAATTTGAAATCATGTCAACATTGACTTGGATTTTCTAATTGAGAAATATAACCTACAAAGAAGCAATCTATAAGGTAAAATAAAGTAATTTAATAAGTGCAGCCATTATTTTGTTAGTAATATAATTTTAATTCATAACTTCAGTGAATAGATGACTAATTATTATACTGCAAATTTCTCCAACTATTATAAGGCAATTAATTAAAAATATCCTATAAATTTCTAATTTAAGAAACACTTTCATGAGCACTGTTTATCTATCTCAATCTCGATCTCTATCTTTCATCTCTACCATTTATCATCTCTCTATTATCTATTATCTATCTATTATCTATGGAGAATGAAGTAGAATCAATTTCTATTAAAATCATATACATGTACATAGAGCTGGAAAATCTAAGATAAAAATGACTAAAAGAAATGTTAATATAAACCATATTTATAAACATATGTGAAAATATGTGATTATCGAGAAGATCATGGAGATGGGTTTAGAAAAAGAGGAGGCTCAGGACTTTGGCGTCCTGGGAAGACATTCTTGCAACTGCTAGAATCTTCTAACTCTACCCTCATTAGATCTTACCTTCACTTTCTAAGCTCTTTATTCTCTAAGTTAAAAATTCAATTTATACAGTCTAGATGAAATAACAAGTAAATTAAGTTTTTGTTTTTTTGTTTGTTTTTTTGTTTGTTTGTTTCTGAAGAAAAGCACTGGTTAATCTTCCTAATGTGGGGGATATAAAATATATCAAACACCAAGAGGAAGAACTTATCTCTATAGATGCTAGGTTGAGCTAGGAAAGTAGGAGTTAGTCTTTACTAAAATTGGCTTTATTTTTCCCCAGATTAATTTCTGCAATACCTAGCAAGGCATACATGTTAATAAATATACACATACAGGCATACTAACAAACATTTTTTCATTCGATGATTCATATCTACCTTCCTCATGATGGTCTATATGTTCCTGAATATCATGATTAAATCCATAATTGCATTAATAAAGAATTTATGTTTTTCAGATTAAGTTAAATATGACAAAATATATTTATCTAGATGTTTTATTTTTAAATATTGTGTTGTTGTTGTTTGTTTTTTTTTCTGGAAATAAAGAGATCTCTGCACAGTAGTCTCCTGGAGAAGTGATGTGGCTCTCAGTAAGAGAGTGGAAAGAAATGACCTGTGTATGGTCCAGAAAAAAACTCTAAGATTCAGTTTGATAGGATATTAACTGAAAGGTACTTTTTTTCCCTCATGCCTGCTTACAATGATAACGTGATAGCTGATGGATTTATCATATTTTAATGGATGCTCCTTTTTTAAACCTTCACTATTCTCCTTTTCATTCATGATGACTTCATGCGAAATTTTCATATAGTTTGTTTCATTATAATATAATATTTTGGTTACTGGCATTTGTGAAGCAATAAGAAATCTAATTAGAACATCGAAACAGAATAAAGTGAAGAGGAAATTTTAAATGCTATTGTTTTATGTCAAGCAACATGAAGTAGTTTTCTAAAATAAGAAAGATAGATAGAACTTTACACACACACACACACACACACACACACACAGAAATAAAGAAAAGAGAGAAACAAGAAAGAAGGCAATCGTTTGATGTTTGTTCAAAGAAATGAGTTAGTGGGTTTAACCTATAGGCAGTTATACAAAATGAAGTTTGAAATAGTCCATGATCCCTACAGCCTAAATGCAAGCACACATTTCTATTATCTTCTCAACCACAGAAATCAAATTATTTAATGTTCTCTCAAGTTGTTCTTAGTAGACTTTCGCTAAATTCAAATAACTAAAATTCATGTTGCAGTTATTTGAGGAGAGAGAATTATAAGAAGCTGATGCAGATCTCATTGATTTGGAGTTATTTGTCAAAAACTGAGGTGGAGTTTTCATTCCATCACTGCAAGAAGTCCAGTTAGTGAGGCTTGACATTTCTGGAGACAAACTGTCTCTATAAGAAAAATATGTCATTACAAGTGTAGATAAGTCTATCTTGCATGTATTATGAAGAATGATTCTCTTACAATTGGCATGATAGTATTGCACTGGTAGTGAGTTTCTAGAGCATGGGTACTATTTCACACATCAGTGTCTCCACATTCAGAGAACATCGGTTAACACAAGGCATTGAAATCTTTACTATTCCTCATTACAGCACAGACATCGCTATTCACTCTTCTCTGTTGAGGTCAAATTCAAATCTCTAAGTTTTGGTAATACAGGCAACCATTATCAGCTGATTAGATGTGGTAGTGAGTTAAAATGTACTTTTTATTTAGTCCCTATAGTAGTAACTCCCTGAGGTCAAGCATTGTTGTCTTTGATTCATATGTTGAGTTTGCCAGGGATGATGATAGTGATGATAATGATAAAGATGCTATTGCTACTAACAACTTTCAATTAATTCAAGATTTATTTCATGAGTTACTAATATAAACTAAAGGAACTACAAAAATAACATATGGATGTTGTCCTAATGGGATTTATGAATCTTACAAAAGAGAAATTATACACACCTATATATATATACACATTTTAATTGTATAAAATATTAAAAGGCAATATTTTTTTTTCAAGTGGCCAAAGGAACAGAAAGTTATAGGACCTACTTCCAAAGCACATGATACTACTCTAAGAAGTTGTCTAACAAAAACTCAGATTAAACATATGAATTTCTAAAAAGACAAAATTACAAACACTGACACACAAAGAAATATAAAATATAAATTGAGATTTAATGAGTAAGGAGATTAAATGGATAATTTTAAAACTTCCCAGACCCAGATGGCTTCATTGGTAATTTCTACCAAATTTTAAGATAAATAAATATCAATCATTCACAGATACTTCCAAAAAATAGGAAAAATTCATGCTTCCCAACTCATACTGTGAAAACAGTATTAATTACTCAGATACTACAACTGGAGACAAATATCCCAAGAAAAGAAAACAGGCCAATATTCTTTATAAATATAGATGCACAAATCCTCTATGAAACACTAGTAGACAAAATTCAGGCAACATATTAAAAAGGATAAGCAATGTAAACAATTAGGATTTATTCTAAGTATGCAAGGTTGGTTGAACATCTAAAACATCAATATCACAAATTATATTAATATAATAAAAGACAAAAATAATACCATAATTATTTCAATAGATGAAAAACCATTTGACAAAATTCGACACTCAACAAACTTAAAAAAGAAGGGACCTTTTACCACCTGATAAAGAACATCCATGAAAACCCACAGATAATATTTTACTCAGTGGTCAAAGACTTAAAACTTTCTCGATAGATCAGAAGCAAAATGTCCACTCTTACCACTTACATTCAGTATTTTACTGAAAATTCTATCCAGAGCAATTAAGCTAAAAATAAAATTCAGATTGAAAAGAAAGAAGTACATTTTCTGTTCACAAACAAAATAAGCTGTATAAATAAAACTCCTTTAAAAAACAATTAGAACAAATAAATGAGTTCAGTATGGTCGCAAAATACAAAATCAATATATAAAATTCAATTGCATCTCTATATAATGGCAATGAACATTCTGAAATTAAATTAAGAAAACAATTTTATTTGCAATAGCATCAGAAACATAACATACTTAGAAATAAATTTAATAAAAGAAGTGCAAATCTCATAAACTAAAAACAATACATTACTGCTGAAGAAAACTACAGAAGATCTATGTAAATCAAAAGAAATACCACATTTATGGATCAGAACAGCTAATATTGTTAAGATGGAAAATAAATAACACCAATTCTCTACAAACTTGTCTATAACATAGAAGAGAATAAACACTTCTGATTACATTTAATTAATAATAACCTAATACTAAGATTATATATTTTATATATATTATGTATACATACTGTACATGATAGTTAAGAAAATTAGAGACCCATATATCTCATAAACAAAAGAAAAACTTTTTGCTAAATTTTAGCAATTCAAATCCATTGATGTATGTAAAACATGATTTATTATAATTAAGTAAAGTTAACTTAAGGCTGTCAAAGTTAGTTTAACATTACAAGTCAAATAGTTTACAAGTCACTTGGTTAAGAGATTAATAGAGAAAAGTCATATAGTCATTTTAAAACTCAATATTTAAACATAAAAACATAACAAAATATTAATTGAAAGGATCTTCTTCAACTTGATTTAAAAATGACACCTATAAAGAAAAACTACCAAATAAAGGCATGATTTTCTACTAAGGTCAGGAATAAGGTAAGATTTTTTTTTGTAATTGATTTCAATATTAGAGGTTCTAGCCAGTTTTATAAGGGATGGAAAAAAAAAAAAGGCATACATATTTCAAGGCAAGAATTAAAACTCTCTTTAATCACAGATGATAGATACTAAAAATTTATTAAACAGCCACTAGAAATAATAAGTTTAGCAGATGTGTAAATATTCTATGATATATAACAAATTACCACAAAGTTAGTTGCTTAGAAAGCAAACATTTTATTCTTACAGTTACTTTAGGTTAGAAGTATAGGCATGGTTACCTGGGTCTTCTTCTTAGAGTTTTAAAGATTGCAATCAAGGAGTCAGCCAGTGCTAGGTTCTCAACTAGAGAAACATCTACTTTCCGTTCATGTCATTGTTAGCCAATGTACCCCCAAATCTTTAAATTTGACAGCTTTAATGAACTAGAGACTGTATTGATATATACAAACTACTAAAGCTCGCTAAAGAAGAAATAGATAAATTGAACAGTCCTACATCTATTAAAGGCATTGAATTTGTTGTTAAAATCTTTCTCAAAAGAAAGCTCCAAGACCATACGAGTTCGCTGGAGAATTCTAGCAGATTTTAAAGGAAGGAATAATAACAATCCTGAACAAATTATTTTAGAAAATAAAAAAAAAAGATAAAATTTCCAAAAATTTTATGTCTAGCATACACCTAACATTAAAATCAGAAAAATATATTATGAGATTAAAAAAAATGTAGATGAATATTCTTCATTTACATAGATGCAAATAATCTTAATGAAGTATTGAAATCAAATTTATAGAAATGGTAATATATTATAATCAAGCAGGATTTACCCAAAGTATGCAGAATGTAAATACAAAAAAAAAGTCAAGCAATTTAATATACCGCATTAAAAGATAAAAGAGAAAAATCATATGAACAACTCAATGGGTACAAAAAAAGGCATTTGATGAAAGCCAGAACCACATTAGACAAATTTTTTTAGCAGCTCAGGAATAGAATATAATTTCCTCAATGTGATAAAGAGCATTTATAAAAACTTATATTTCGCATCATAATCAAAACTTATATATTCACATCAGAATAAAAGCAAAGATATGTTAATTTCACATTTTACTGAGTTCTACTGTATAAAAGTATAAACTAGAAATAAAAGACATAAAGATTTTAAAAGTATAACGATCTTTATTTACAGATAACATGATTCTGTTCATACAAATTTTAAAAGGTTGACAACCAATAGAAATAACAAATTAATTTAGCAAAATCACAGATGACAGGGACAATAAAAACTATACATTGCATCTCTGAAAATTAGCAACACAATTTTAGAAAATTAAATTAAATTTATATTTAAAAGCCTAAGAAACATTAAATATTGAGAACTAATTCTAACAAAATCTCTACAAAACCTCTGCATTAAAAATTATCAAGTATTACATTAAAAATTATAAAGTATAAAGTATTAAAAGGGATAAATGGGAGGACAAACCCTGTTCATAAATCAGAAGACTCAATATAATTAAGATGTCCATTCTTTCTAAATTGACATGTAAACAAAAGCCGACCACTTTAAATTCCATCAGACTTTTTAAAAGATTTAGAAAATATAGTTCAGTTCTAAAGTTTATACGGAACTGCAAATAATCTAGAATAATGAAAATATTCTTAAAAAAGAACAAAGTTGGAGGACTGTACTACCTGAATTTAAATTTTATCTTGTAGTCACAATAATCTAGATAGTATGATATAAAGAACAGACAATTAGATTAACAAACAAGAATAAAGAGTCCAGAAATAAGTTCTCATAAGATCAATTGTCAAAATTCATGGAACTAAACATTTACCATTTATGATGTGTGTATTTTATTGTTTGTAATTGATATTTCAATACGATGAAAGGAAAAAAAAATGAAGTAAGATGAGAAATAATGAATTCCTGAGGTAGGTCAGATATTACTTTATTTACTTCTTTGTTTTAGGTCACTATTTTCTAATTTTACTTCTACATTTTTGCAACTGGTGACCCTAACTGAAGTCTGTCTCTATTTATCATTCATTGTCATATGCTTAAAAAAAATTTGTGTCTTCTCCCTAACTTCAGAATAATATCCAAAATCAGTGAGAAACAGAATCTCACGATCTGGGTTCTTCCTCTCTTTCTAGGCATAAGACTCCCACCCACCATTACCTGTAACCACTGATTTCAACTCCTTGATTTTCCTGGTATATGTTGCACTATCTCACTTTCTCACTTTTCCTATTCTGCATTGTCAGTACTTATTTCATTCTTTTTCCCTAGCACAGTGCCCAATGCCTACTAAATGTTTCCTCAATTAATGTAAAAACATCTGCTAGGCAGAGCATCTCCTAGGGCACAGGTAAAGACTGATGTCAGTGTAGTTTGTGATCCTTTCCCTCGTGTCATACATTGGTACAGATTGTCACTATTATGATTATACATGCAGGCATCTAAACTGATAAGACCCAGGTTTGAAGCTGCTTGATTCTTATTTTTTAAAATCTTTCCATTGGCTCTAAGAGTCTACATGTATAAAACTTAGCCTGGGTTTCCAGAAGCAAATTAATAAACCAATATTTTACTGTTTGTTGTCACTTCCTATTTATTTCTAGCTTTTCCTCCATATATCTGGAAACAGGCTGCCAGGATAAAACTATAGAGCAGAGTGGTAGGGTAAAACTGTGAAATAAAAGTTCTTATACCATTTACAATTATGGGAAAGTGGCTAGGTATAGAATAAATTCCAGCATAAAGTTATTTTTTCCTGATAGAAATTTCCTGAATTTTACTTTTTTCCTACCAATGTCAAGCTTTTTAATCTCAGCTCAGAGGCCTCCTTTGGTAGGAAGCCTTATTTTGATTCCTCTAGAATAGCATAGGTTCTCCTTTACACTCACTGCTGTGCATTATGATCAGAGCACCTATCTCACCCTATTATTACTTCCTTGTCTGTCTTCCTCAATAGACTGTGAAGTCTTCCAGGGCAGGGATGCTGCTTTATTTATTTCTGTATTCCACTGCCCAGCACAGAACTTTGTGCACAGTGTGCACTAAATAAAGTCATGTGACTAAGTTAGCATTAGAAAGTGTAATGAATGCAGATCGTCTGATAGCTTGAACAGACTTTTCAGACACTTCTTGGGAGGAATGAAATACTAGTGTCACTTGGGTCATCACTGACATACCTCACACTGTCAGAGAAAGATTGTACAAAAGAACTATGATGCACACGTCCAAAAATGTAGTTGTCTAGAAAAGCATTTTCTCACTTATTAGATTTTTCAGGGTCACCCTATAAGTCAATTTACATGTATTTCTAACTAGTTTGCTAATAAAAAGACGATGCTTTTTGGAGCTTCTGTTCTTATTTCTTCATGGATTGCTTTAATATCATATCTTGAGATGGTCCTTCTATGTAATCCCAAGTAATACAATGATCTATTGCTTCTAGTTATGATGTTCAATATGTAATTGCAAATATTGAAAAAGAAGTAAAACTCTCAATACCACACTATATTTATTTCAAATCTCCCTGTTTGTTTCATTCCAGGGACATGCTTAAAACTTAATAAATAGTCTTTCTTCTTTTCCTTCCCCTGCTGAGGTCATATTTGATTTGCACTTGTCAATATCTAAATTTCTTTCAGTACTATTTCAATAGATATGTACTTCCTAATTCATTTTTTCTCTGTATGTTTAAGATATCTGACCTGGTGTTAATTTACCATCATGTCATTTGGCTGTGTCAAAGTCAAATTCAGAAATATTGAATGTGCTTCATAAAACAATTGTATAGGAAAGTATTGTTTGCATAAAACTTCATTTTATGATGTAGATGTCCTGATTTTATTTTCTTCTTTCTGTAATTTTCCTGCACTTATCTGCAAAACTTGCTATTGAAAATCAAATTAGATGAAGAATTAGAAATGCAGACAAATAAACACGAGGGCTATTATAACAAAATACCATAGAAATAAAAAATAAGAATTTATTTCTCACAGTTTTGGACACTGAAAATTCAAGATTTAGGCCTGAATAGATTTAGTGTTTGAGGAAGACCCATGTTCTAGTTCATAGATGGTAGATAGCTTTTTCAGTATAACTTCACATGGCAGAAGAGGCGAGTGAGCTCTCTGGGCAAGGAAGCCTCTTTTATATAGGTACTTATCATAAGAGGTTCACTTTCAGGACTTAATCACCTTCAAAGTTCTCACATCCAAATACTATCACTTTGAGGATTAGGTTTCAACATATGAATTTGGGGACGACAAAAAGCAAGTGGTAATTGTGGTTTTGTGTCAATCCACAATCATATTTTCTAATTCTGCAAGTTGATTCATACAATCTAATCAAAAAATTGTATCCTGAAAATAATGAATAATTTATTAAACAGGAGGTGATTTGTATTTTGTTTTGCTTTTGTCTTATTCTCCTTTACCTATAGTTTTATATAAAATGATATACCCATTAAAAATTTGAAGTTGGCAATAAAAGGTATCGTTTTCCATAAAGTATTTGTAAATCTGCCACACACAATCATTATTAATGCTACATTATAGAATATTCCATATGTATACATAGTGTTGTCATATATACAACTGCTTTATAATCAATTAACTTTATCTCATAGTAATTTTTATGTACCATTAAAATATTCCACTGATGTACAACTATTTGGCATTTAGATTCTTCATAAAAAAAAAATTGTGGTTATAAATAAGTACATGCAGCTACCTCATTTTGTAGTGATTTAGAATATATTCCCAGATGTGAAATTAGTGTATCACAGACTGAGAATACAGTAAAGACTTCTGATACATATTGGTAAATGAATTTTAAGAACTAATATGATTGCCTGTGGTATGACGATTTTTATTTAAGTTTGAGAATCAATTTTTGTATGACCTGAGTATAGATTCTGAGGAACACGATAATTTCAATAAGAAATAGTCATGACCCACTCTTCACACTTATTCCTTTAAATTATTTTGTAGGATATTGGAAAGCTACTAACAATTTTCTGGGCTGGACAGAGGTTTGCAAGGGTAACATTATTCTTAGGTAGACACATGTATACCGGATGTACTGGATAGAATGGTGGTAAGGATGCAAACAGGCCTGAATTCTCATCATAGATTTAATACAGTAGACCCCCTTCTTATCCATAAGGAATATGTTCCAAGACCTCCAGTGGATGCCTGACATCTCAGATAATACTGAACCATATATATCTAGATCTAGATATATACACAATTTCTGTCCATGTTTTCCACCCACAAATTTAATGCCTTTTTCATTTTCACTAAGCATTTAAAATGCATTTTGGTTATAACTTTTGCAGTTTGAAGTGCGAGGACAAAACTAACACAAATTTCTTTTTTCATTTTTACTTCACAGTTTCACAGATAGATCTTAGAGACCTCAGAGTACACTTTTTTTCCTTTCCTTATTAAGTTGAAAACTTTCACCTTTTCACTTACAGCAAGCACTTTGTGACTTCTCTTCGGGTATGTAAATGGCCAGCAAAACTACTCTTGTGCTTTGGGGTCAATACTAAGTAAAATAAGGGTTACATGAACACAAGCACTGAAATACTATGACTGTTGACCTGATAACTCAGGCAGCTATTTAATGACTGAAGGGTTGGGAGCTTATAGAGTGTGGATACAAAAGACAGAGAGGTTATTCTGGTCCTGGGCCAGATGGAGCAAGGGCACAAAATTCTAATGCACTACTCATAATGGCAAATGATTTAGAATATATAAATGGTTTATTTCTAGAGTTTTCTATCTCATATTAAAAATTAGATAAGGGGGCTATTATATTTACTAATGGTAAATAATTTATGCCAATTAACTTCTTGGAGATTCCAATTCTTAATTTACAAAATAGATATTCATCATTATTGGGGGGGAAGATGGAGGACTAGGTAAAAACTGGGTTCGTCTCTTCCCAGGTCAGCGTTGAAATTACAACCAAATTATAAAATAATCAATGTGTAGAATCACTTGAAGTCCAGCTGATCATAACACCTATGTCTGATAATATAAAAGAGTCACATCAAAGTTGATAGGAGGGGCAAAGTTGTGAATCAGCCGGACACGTACCCACAAGTGGTGGAGGATCAGCTAGAGGGATGTAAACACTGCAGAGGCTCTCCTGAAGGATAAAAGTGTCCTGGCCTTATTTGGGGGCTCCCCAGCCCAAGATCCCAGCCCAGGGAAGGGGATATTTCAATAACTGTGATGATAGAAACCAGAAGGGATTCTCGTCATCTGGGTGAGATGGAAGGATGCTGAAACCCTAGGTGTCCCTTTGAAGGACCCGTGCAAAGGCTTTCTGACCTGCAGACACTCACCCAGGACACTGGCAGAGGCTCACGTAGGATTCATTCTGAGAAAGTCTGCATTACCTGGTACCAGATCAAGGGCTGAAAGAGCAGCCACCATTGTGCCTCAGTCCGGCCCCCCTACCGGGCAATCTACAGACCATGCCAGCTAGAGTGTGCAGACTCACACCCCCACAGGGCCGTTAGGAAGCACTGACCTGAGAAGATCAGCCTTTCCTAACCAATCTGCAGATTGCCCAGCCTTGCTGCGAGCTGCAACTTCTGTGGGAATGTACAAGCGGTTTCAGAAGTTACAGCAAGAGTGAGGCAGTTACAGCAAGATCTGACTGCCATTGTCTCCCTGAGACCCTGCCCCACCCTACCCACAAATTGTGCCAGGTGGCCCATTGACAGTGAACCACTACAGCCCTGCCCTCCCCACTAGGTCTTTCAATCCACACAGGCCACAAACTTTGGCTAGCACAAGGCAGGCACTGCACAGAAATCAGTATCAGACAGACCTTGGCTGCCTGTAAGACTTGCAATATTGTGTCTGGGGAGCACAAGGGTCTGTGGGACCACCCCAGATGGCAGCTAGCCTCACTGTGACCTGTGACTATAGTGGGAACACCTGGGCACAGAAGTTGCAGCAAAATTGAAGCTATATTGGCCTGACGGCCCTTGACTCCCTGAGATCCCACTTCACCCAAGCCACAAAGTGCCTGTAGCCCATTGACAGGCAGCTTCCCCCACCCTGCTTGGTTCTGCACAGGCAACAGACCTTGGCTAGCACAATGAGCACATTTCAGGGAAAACAGTTGTGGGCAGACCATTGCTGCCTGTACATCTGCAATGTCTCTTGAGGGGATCACAGGTGTCTGTGGGACTTCCCAGACAGCAGCCTGTCTCCTTGTGATCTGTGACTACTGTAGGAATGTGCAGACACAGAAATTGCAGAAAACAGGCTATTGGCCTGACAGCACTTGACTCCCTGAACTCCTGCCCCATCCAATACACAAAGTGCCCTAAGCACATAGATAAGCAGCTGCCCCAGCCATGACATGGCTCATTCAGGTCCAAGGTAGGCAGCAGTTGATCTTGCCATGATTGGAAACTTGTATAGGGAGCCACAGGGAGAGCATTGGCATGTAAACTGACACTGCAATGGCAGGGGGAAACTTGCTCAATGGACCCAGGAGACCCCTGGGTCCCTGCACCACTCAACATGTGTATCACCCAGAGGATCTTCCAATTTCAGAGACTTACGGGCACCTGACAGGCAGTATCAGGCCTTGAGGAACACTGGTCTCTCTGCTAAACTGCCCTAGATCAGGGATGGAAAATAACTGGACTGCTGCCTACAACATTGACTCTTCCACTTACCTATAGATCCAGCATAGGCAATAAACATCTGTGGATCACTTTGTAGTTCCCACCAGGAAGCCCTGAACAATCAAAAGCAGTGGCAGACCTTTGTGTACTGGGGACCTTCTCCCAGGAGCCACAAAACCAAAACATACAGAGGCTGGCATTAGACCACAAGAGAGTAAATCCTGACTAGCCCCATTAGTGGTACACACAAAGAGTGGTTGCAACAAGTATACAAACCTGCTAGGGCAAACCCCCACACAGCAATTCTTACTCTGTGGGTGCAATTAATTCCCACAATTAGGCTGAGTTAATCCCATCCACTGACAATCCCATGTACTAACAACAATAAAGGCTTGGCAACAACAGAAGATCAACCCAACCCACACAAAGATCACATCCAGAGTCCCCAGCACAGGGGATCAGGGAGACTGTACCTCTAGACCACACAGGACACCTTTCATATTAGGCCATTTGGCCAAGTTTGAAAGTGAAACAAATATTCCTGACACATAGAAACTGACAGAAAGAGGCTAATAAAACGAGAAAATACAGAAACGTTCCACAAATGAAACAACAAGAGAAAACTCCGGAAAATAAGCTAAATGAAATAGAGATAAGCAACCTACCAGAAACAGAGTTCAAAATAATAGTTAAAAGAATGTTCAACGAACTTATAGGGAGAATGAATGAGCACAATGAGAACCTCAAC
This sequence comes from Pteropus medius, assembly GCF_902729225.1. Taxonomy (NCBI): domain Eukaryota; kingdom Metazoa; phylum Chordata; class Mammalia; order Chiroptera; family Pteropodidae; genus Pteropus; species Pteropus medius. The sequence goes on from NW_024346771.1 coordinate 7,303,134, forward strand.
AGAGAAATAATAAGCATTAAAAAGGACATAGAAACCATAAAAAAGAACCAGACAGAAATGAAGAATATAATAACCGAAATGAAGCACTAGAAGGGTACGATAGTAGATTGGACAAAGCAGAAGAATGAATCAGCGAACTGGAAGATAAAGTAAAAGAATACATCCAATTAGACAAACAAACAAAAAAAGAATTTAAAAAATGAGAGTAATTTGAGACCTCTGGTACAACATAAAGAATAACAATATCTGGATCATAAGAGTACCCGAAGGAGAAGAGAGAGAGCAAGGGATGGAGAATCTATTTGAAGAAATAATGACAGAAAATTTCCCTATCCTGTCAAAAGAATTATTCATACAAGTTCGGGAAGCACAAAGAGTCCCAAACAAGAGGAATTCAAACAGACCTACACCAAGACACATCATAATTAAAATACCAATGTTCAAAGACAAAAAGAGACTCTTAAAGCAGCAAGAGAAAGGAAGCTAGTTACTTACAAAAGTACCCCCTAAGAATGTCTGCTGATTTTTCAATGAAAACTTTGCAAGCCAGAAGAGAAAGAAATATTCAAAGTTATGAAAAACAAGAATCTACAATCATGATGGCAGGGCCCAGTCATCAGGACAGAAAGCAGAGAAGTGGGACGAGACCGCAAAGAAACAGTTGATTTTTACTGGCCCCAGTTGCAAAACTAAGGCTGAGCTGCAGTGCCCAACTCTCAACCCAGAGGTTACCTCCCCCAATACCCTTTGAGACTGATCACCACAGAGCACCAGAAGAATCTGAGCAAACGCTGCAGAGATTGTCACTGACACTGACAAGGACTGAAACTAAGGGTAGTCAGTGTGATTAAATATCTACAAGAAAATTTAAAAAGGTATTATTTAGGCTTTATATAAAGCAGGGATCTAAGAGGCTCAGATGCCACCTACTGAAAATCAAAAAAAAAAAAAAAAAAGCACGTTCTTCGAAGCAAGCTAAAGAGACTCCTTTATATAATAAATCTTCTTTCTGGAAAAACAGCAAAATACGCTACCATTAATGCCCAGGTGGAGAAACAATCCATTAAACACCATGAACAACCAAGGTGACTAGCATCTCAGAAAGAAAGAGAAAAATCTCCAGAAAATAAACTTAAAGACATAGAAATATGCAACTTAAATGACAGAGGATTCAGGATGGTATTTCTGAAAAAACTCAGTGAGTTCCAAAACAAGTCATATTAACGATTTCAGGAATTGAAAAAACACCTACATGAGCTTTAAAAAGAACTAAATAGAACTTCTGAAGATAAAAAAAAAAACACACACACTACAAGAGTTGAAAAATGAAATAGCAAGCTTGGGAAATGAAGTCAACCAAATGGAGGAAAGGATCAGTGATATCGAAGACAGAAATCTAAAAATAAATCAGAAGGAAGAAGAGGAAACCAAAGAATGAAAAATAATGAAAGAGAATACAAGAACTAGCTGATACCATCAGGAGAGGAAACATAAGAATAATGGGCATTATCGAAGGCGAGGAAAAAGAGTAGGGACTAGAAACCATTTTCAGACAAATATTTGAGAATTTCACAAATGTAAGAGATGAGCTGGAGCTTGAATTCAAGAAGTCAATAGAACACCCAATTATCTCAATTCTAAAAGGCCTTCACCAAGACATATTGTATTAAAATTATCAAAAATCAACAAAAAAAGAGAATTCTCAGGGCAGCCAGGGAAAAGAAGACAGTAACTTATAAAGGAAAACCCATTAGATTATCGTTGAACTTCTCAGAATGAACCTTATAAGCTAGAAAAGAATGGAATCAAATATTTAAACTATTAAGTGAAATGAACTACCAGCCTAGAATAATGTATTTAGCTAAGCTCTCCTTTAGATATGAAGGAGAAATTAAGACCTTTCCAGACATACAAAAATTGAGGGAATTTTCTTCTATGAGGCCTGCACTACAGGAAATACTGAAAGGGATCAGGTCACCTAAAACAAACAAAACAAAAAACAAAAACAGAATTAGGTTAAAGTGATTATCAGGCAAATAGAACCAGAGGAATGCAATCCTAACTAGGAATAGGGCATTATAAGCTTAAATAATAAGAAGAGAATTGTTCTAGCAAAATAGTAATGAACATTCAGAATACATAGGGACAAATTGAGATAACAATGACTGGAAAGAGGAGGATTCAAAGATTCAAATTCGCAAAAGGGAATGGAGATAAGGCATGCACCAAAAAAATGGACTGTATATATATATATGTAACTATCCTTTTCATATCTGTAATGGCAACCACACATCAAATATTCAGAACTGAAGTATATAACATAAAACAAGCAGAATCAGAGGGGAAACTCACAAAAGCCAACCAAAATAAAGAAAACAGAAACACAAACAATGGAAACACCGAGCTACTAGAAAGCAAAAGATATAATGGCTATAAGAAGACCTCATATTTCAATAATCACTCTAAATGTAAATGGACTGAACTCACCATTAAAAAGGCACAGAGTTGCAGAATGGATCAAAAAACAAACCCCAACCATATGCTGCCTCCAGGAGAAACATCTCAGCTTCAAAGATAAATATAGACTCAAAGCGAAATGGTATAAAATGATATTTCATGCAACTGGCATTCGGAGAAAAGTGGGGGTAGCAATACTAATATCGGACAAACTAAAATTCAAAATAAAAAATGTCAAGAGAGATACTGAGGGACACTTCATAATGATAAAGGGAATCATGCACCAAGAAGACATAACACTTATTAATATCTTTGTTCCCAATTAGAGGGCTCCAAAATATGTAAAGAAATTACTAACAGAGCTAAAGAGAGAAACATACCAAAACACTGTCATAGTAGGGGACCTAAATATCCCACGATCGGATATGGACAGCTCATCCAAACAGAAAATCAATAAGGAAATAATATCCTTAAATGACGCATTAGACCAACTGTGCATAATTGACATTTATAGAGCCTACCATCCCCAAATAGCTGCTTATACATTCTTCTCTAGTACACATGGACCATTCTCAAAGATTAACCACATACTGGGACACAGAGATAGCCTCAACAAATATAAGAGGGCTGAAATCATACCAACCATATTCTCTGGTCATAATGCTTTAAAACTAGAGATAAACTGCAAAAAGAAAGCAAGAAGAACCACAATACTTGGAGATTAAACAACATGCTACTGAAGAATAACTGGGTCAGAGAAGAAATAAAAAGAGATCAATAGATACATAGAAACAAATAATAATGATAGTAAAATATATCAAAACCTTTGGGACATGGCAAAAGTGGTCATGAGAGGAAAATTCATATCATTACAGGCCTATCTCCAAAAACAAGAATGAACCCAAATAAAAAACCTAACACTTCATCTTAAAAACTAGAAAAGGGAAATCAAATGAAGCCTAAAATCAGCAGAAAGAAAGGCATAATCAGAATTAGAGCAGAAATAAATGAAATTGAAAACAAAAAAACAATAGACAAAATAAATGCAACAAAGAGCTGATCCTCTGAGAAGAATAATAAAATTTACAAACCCTGGCTAGACTCACTAAAGAAAAAAGAAAAAAGACACAAATAAACAAAATCAGGAATAAAGGAGAGGAAATTATGACCGACATTGCAGAAATACAAAGGCTCAAGAAAGAATACAATGAAAAAAGATATAAAATTTAATAACCTAGAAGAAATGGACTAGTACTTAGAAAAATACAGTCTTCCTAACTGAATCAAGAAGATCTGGAAAATCTGTATAGACCAATCAGCAGTATGGAAATTGAAACAATCATCAAAAACCTACCAAAAGTAAAGTCCAAGACTAGATGGCTTTGTCAGTGAATTCTACCAAACATTCAAAGATTTAATGCTTATTCTCCTCAAAGGCTTCCAAAAAATAAAAGAAGAGGTAATACTTCCCAATGCATTTTTCGAGGCTAATATTATCCTGATACCAAAACCTGGTAAAGATAACACAAAAAAAGAAAACTACAGATCAATATCTCTCATGAACACAGATGCAAAAATCCTAAGTAAGATGCTAGAGAACCAAATACAGTAACATATTAAAAAGATTATACACCACAGTCAAGTGGGGCTTCATTCCAGGTGCACGGGGATTATTCAATATGTAAATTGAATAATATGATATACCATATAAACAAATTAAAAAATAAGAATCATATGATCATATTAATAGATGCAAAGAAAGCCTTTGACAAGATACAGCACCCATTTATGATCAAAACACTTAACAAAATTGACATAGAAGGAAAATACATTAATATGATAAAGGCCATATATGACAAACCCTCAGCCAATATTATACTTAATGGTGAAAAACTAAAACCTTCCTTTTAAGATTAGGAACAAAGTAAGGCTGTCCACTATCGCCACTGCTATTCGATATAACATTGGAGGCCCTAGCAAGTGCAATCAGACAATGGAAAGATATAAAAGGTATCCAAATAGGAAACAAAGAAGTCAAACTGTCACTATTTGTGGATGACGTGATTCTCTATATAAAAAACCCTAAAGACTCCACAAGAACACTACTTGAAACAATAAGCAAATATAGTAAAGTTTCTGGATACAAAATCAACGTACAAAAATCCATAGCATTCCTATACTCTAATGAAGTGTCAGAAAAAGAAGTGGAAAAAATAATTCCTTTTGTAATTATATTAAAAAGAATAAAATACCTAGGAATAAATTTAACAAAACATGTGAAGGAACTAAATAATGAAAACTACATCGCCCTATGAAAAGAGATCGAAGAAGATACAAAGAGATGGAAAGATATTTTGTGTTCCTAGATTGGAAGAATCGACATAGTTAAAATTACCATATTATCTAAAGCATTATACAGATTTAATGCAATCTCCATCAAAATCCCATTGACATTTTTTAAAGAAATAAAACAAAAAATCATCAAATTTGTATGGAAGCACAAAGACCTCAGATCCCCAAATCTATCCTGAGAAAATAGAATGAGGCAGGAGTCATCACTCTGCCTGCCTTCAAATTGTACTACAATGTGACAGTAATCAAAACAGCATGGTATTGTCAGCGAAACAGACACATGAACCAGTGGAAGAGAATCAAGAGTCCAGAAGTAAGCCCATATTTATCTGAGCAAGTAATTCTTATCAAAAAAGCCAAAAATATTCAGTGGAGAAAGGAAAACTTCTTCAATAAACAGTGCTGGGAAAATTGGAAGGCCACTTGGAAAAGAAAGAAACTAGACTGTTGTCTATCACCACACACCAAAATTAACTCACAATGGATTAAGGACGTGAATATAAGGCCTGAAACAATAAAATGCATAGAAGAAAACATAGGAACTAAACTGAAGGACCTTGGACTTAAAAAGGATTTTATGAATTTGACCTCAAAGGCAAGGGAAGTAAAAGCAAAAATAAATGAATGAGACTACATCAAACTAAAAAGCTTCTGCTCTGCAAAAGAAATCATCAACAAGGTAAAGAGACAACCATCAAATGGGAAAATATATTTGCAAACAACACCTTCAATAAGGGCCTAATATCCAAAATATACGAAGAACTCATACAACTCAATAACCACAAAAAAAAAACAAATGATCTAATCAAAAAATGGGCAGAGGACCTAAACAGACAGTTCTCCCTAGAGGACATACAAATGGCTAAGAAATATATGAAAAGATGCTCAACATCACTAGTTATTAGGGAAATGGAAATCAAAACCACAATGAGATACCATCTCACACCTGTTAGAATGCCTATAATCAACAGGACAGGTAATAACACATGCGGGAGAAAATGTGGAGAAAACGGAACCCTCATACAATGCTGGTGGGACTGCGAATTGGTACGGCCACTATAGAAAACAATATGGAGGCTGCTCAAAAAACTAAGAATTGGTCTATATGATCCAGCAATCCCTCTACTGGGTATTTACCCCAGACTTGAAAACTCATATCCATAAAGATATTTGCACACTGATGTTCATAGCAGCATTATTTAAGGTGGCCAGGACATGGAAGCAACCAAAGTGTCCTACAATAGATGATTGGCTAAAGAAGCTGTGTTACATATATACAATGAAATATTACTTAGCCATAAGAAGAGATGAAATACTGCCATTTGCAATAACATAGATGGACCTCGAAATAGTCATACTAAGCAAAATAAGCCAGACAGAAAAAGTTGAAAATCACATAGTATCACTTACACGTGGGATATAAATTTAAAAGCAACAAATGAACAGGACAAAGAAACAGAGACTCATGGACACGGACAATGAACTAGTGGTTACCAGATGTTAGGGGGTGGGTGAGGATAGGGGAGGTAGACGGGGTAATGTAGGTCAAATATAGGGGGGTAGGGGGAGGGTGAAGTGGGTAAAGGGGATCAAGTATATGGTAGCTGAAGGAAACTTGACTTTGGATGGTAAACACACAATAGAATATAGAGATGTCAAATTATAATGTACACCTGAAAATTATATAATTGTATTAACCAATGTTACCACATAAACTTAATAAAAAATAAAATAAATAAAAAATAATCAAAGGCTATAATAAGCAACAGAAAGGGAATTACATAATGATAAAGGGATCGATAAATCAAGCGGCCATAACCCTAGTAAACATATATGAACCAAAATAGGAGCACCTACATACATAAAGCAATTTTTGAACTGACTTAAAAGGAGAGTTCAACAGCAATAGACTCATAGTAGGAGACTTTAACATCCCGTTGACACCAAAGGACAGATTTTTCAGGCAAAGAATCAAGGGAAAAAATGGGCTTAAAAGACACACTAGACCAGATGGATTTAATAGATATTTTCAGCTCATTTTACCCCAAAAGCAGAAAAATATACATTCTTCTCAAGAGCACATGGAATATTTTCCAGGATAGACCACATGTTAGGACACAAAACAAGTCTCAATAGATTTAAAATGATTGAAATCATATCGACTGTTTCTCCGATCACAGTGAGATAAAACTAGAAATCAACTATAAGAAAAAAAAACTGGAAAACACATCAACACATGGAGGCTAAATAACATGCTACTAAACAATGAATGGGTTATAAATGAGATCAAGGAAGAAATCAAAAGATACCTGGAGACAAATTAAAATGAAAACAGAATGACTCAAAAATCTATGGGATACAGCCAAAGCAGTCCTAGGAGGGAAATTCATAGCAATACAGGCTTACCTCCAGAAACAAGAAAAAGCTCAAGCAATCTAACTTTACACTTAAAAGAACTAGAAAAAGAACAGCAAACCAAGCCCAAGTGAATCGAAGGAAGGCAGTAATAAAGGTCAGAGTAGAAATAAACAAAATAGAGTCTAGAAAAACAATAAAAAATGTTAATGAAACCAAGAGCAGTTCTTTCAAAAGGGTAAATAAAATTGACAGACTCTTACCCAGACTCATCACGGAAAAGAGAGAGAAGACTCAAATAAATAAAATAAGGAATGAAAGGGGACAAATAACTACGGAATCCACAGAAATACAAAAGATCTTAAGAAAATACTATGAGCAAGTATATGACAACAAATTGGAAAATCTGGAAGAAAAATGGATATGTTCTTAGGAACATACGATCTCTCAAGACTAAGTCAAGAAGACACAGAAAATATGAATCGACCCATTACAACCAATGAAATAGAATCAGTAATCAAAAACTTCCCCCAAAAACGAAAGTCCTGGACCAGATGGCTTCATAGGCAAATTTTATCACACATTCAAAGAAGAATTAATACCTATTCTTCTCAAACTATTCCAAAAAATTCAAGAAGAGGGAAGGATCCTTGATTTCTTTTATGAGGCCACCAATACCTTGATTTCAAAACCAGACAAAGACATTACAAAAAACAAACAAACAAACAAACAAACTATAGGGTAATATCTCTTATGAACATCGATGCAAAAATCTTCAACAAAATATTGGCGAACTGAATTCAGCAGTACATTAAAAATATCATACAGCATGATCGAGTTGGATTTATTCCTGGGATGCAAGTTTGGTACAATATCTGCAAATCAATTAACAAATTGAAAGATAAAAATCATATGATCATATCAATATATTCAGAAAAAGCCTTTGACAAAATCCAGCATCTATTTATGATAAAAACTCTCAGCAAAGTGGGAATAGAAAGAACAAAACTCAACATAATAAAAGCCATATATGACAAACTTACAGCTATCATCATACTCAATGGGGAAAGGCTGAAAGTATTTTCCTTAAGGCTAGGAACAAGACAAGGATGCCCACTTTCACCACCCCTCTTCAACATTTTATTAGAAGTCTTAGCCACAGCAATAAAACAAGAAAGATAAATAAAAAGTATCCAAATTGGAAAGGAAGAAGTAAAACTCTTGTTATTTGCCAATGACATGATACTATATACAGATAACTCTAAAGATTCCCCCCAAAATCTGTTAGAACTGATCAATGAAATCAGGAAAGTTGCAAGTTACAAAATAAATATTCAGAAGACAGTGGCATTTTTATACACCAATGATGAACTTTCAGAAAGAGAAATTAAGAAAACAATCCCATTTATAATTGCATCGAAAACAATAAAATATCTAGGAATCATATTAACCAAAGAGTTAAAAGATCTGTTCTCAGAAAATTATGTCGTTGACAAAAGAGATTGAAGAAGACACAAATAAATGGAAGTATATACCGCCCTCATAGATAGGAAGAATCGACATCATTAAAATGGCCTTACTACCCAAAGCAATCTATAGATTTGATGCAATCTCTATCAAAATACCAATGACATTTTTCAGAGAGCTAGACAAATATTCCTAAAATTCATATGAAACTGTAAAAGACCCTGAATAGCCATGGAAATCTTCAGAAAGAAGAACAAAGTTGGAGGTATCACACTACCTGATATACAATACTATAAGCCTATAGTAATCAAAACAGCATGGTACTGGCACAAAAACAGATACATTGATCAATGGAACAGAATATAGAACCCAGAAATAAATCCATGCCTATACACTCAGTTAATATATGACAAAGGAGGCAAGAATATACAATGAGGCAGAGACAGGCTCTTCAATAAATGGTGTTGGGAAAATTAGACAGATACATGCAAAAAAATGAAACTGGACAATCTATTTACACCATATACAAGAATAGACTCAAAATGGATTAAAGACTTAAATGTAAGACCTGAAACCATAAAACTTTTAGAAGAAAACATAGGTTTTCCTTTGCACAGGAAAGAAATTGTCAACAGAACAAAAAGACAACTGACCGATTGGGAGAAGATATACATTTATTATACATCTGATAAGAGGTTAATATCCAAAATATATATAGAACTCATACAACTCAACAACAAAAAAAACAAACGATCCAATTAAAAAATGGGCAGAAGACCTGAATAGATACTTTTCCAAAGAAAAAATACAGATGGCCAATAGACATATGAAAAGATGCTCAAGGTCACTAATCATCAGAGAAATACAAATTAAAATCACAATGAGATGTCACCTGACACTTATCAGAATGGCTATCATCAATAAATCAAAGAACAACAAGTATTGGCGAGGATGTGGAGAAAAAGGAACCTTCATACATCACTGATGATATTGCAAATTTGTATGGCTACTACGGAAAACAATCTGGAGGTTTCTCAAAAAATTAAAAATAGTTATACCTTTGACCCAGCAATTACACTTTTGGATATTTATCCAAAGAAAACCAAAACAATAATTCTTGAAGATCTATGCAACCCACTATTCATGGAAGCATAATTTATAATGGCCAAGGTATGGAAGCAACCTAAATGCCCAATAACCGACAATTGGATAAAGAAGTTATGGTTCATATACACAATGGAATATTACTCAGTCATTAAAAAAAAATGAAATCCTACCATTTGCAACAGCATGGATGAACCTAGAGGTTATTATGTTGAGTGAAATAAGGCAAAGAGAAAGATAAATGCCATATAGTTTCACTTATATGCAAAATCGAAGGAACAAAAAGAACAAACTAATCGAAAAGACTCACAAATATAGAGGACAATCTGGTGATGGACAAAGGGGAGCTGGGAGAATGAGATGAAGGTTTAAAGAACAAATTAGTTTTTGATAGATGGTCATGGGATGGGGAGCATGGCATAGGGAATGCAATTAGCATTAAGTTAATGATTAGGTGTAGAGCCAGGGGAGAAAAAGAGCAATTAGAGGGATCATTTTATAGACTATATAAATGTCTAACCAATGTACCATATACTTGAAACTAATAAAATAAAATAAAATATTGAAAAATATTTTTATTCATTCATTTATTCACTCAATCATGTATTCAAAAATATGTATTGAGTTACTTCTATGTCCCATGGACTGTTCTAGGTGTTTGGTATGGAGCAATAAAAAACAAAAACAAAAACAAAAACAAAAAAAACAAACCAAAAATACACACACACAAAAAGACAAAAACAAACATACACACACACACACACACACACACACTCAAATGTACAATAATAATAAATAAATAATAATAAATAAATATTTAAATAGAATGCTATGAAGAAAAATTTTAAAAAGTGAAGAGATAAAGAGGCCTGGGGGTATTTTACATGTGGTGGTAAGAGAAGGCAGTCCTGAAAGGGTTGAATCTGTGTAAATGAGGTCATAAAATGAGGCTATAGGCTTATCTAGAGTACCTTCCTTTCCCTTTTCTGGGTTTTAAAGTTTGCTTCACTTTGAGTTTCTAAATGAAGAAATTCTTAGAGAAAAATAACTTGCACTATACTACTAGTCTTATAAGAGACAACTTAAACTAATTTAATTTTCTCTCAAGACGATTATTTCCCTTTCTCTTCTGGTGCCCTAAATTTCTGGAAAATAAGCTGTTTGAGTTAAATAGAGATAGTCACTGAGAATCCAGCTTATTCCCCATTAAAATATATTAGAAAGCAGTATACCAGAAATAAATATGGAGATTGATGGACTTCATTTATGGAAGGCAGGACAGAGGGTGGATTTGGGGTTTAAAACTTGTATGTCTGAATTTGGATTTGTTCACTGATAAGGATATCACATAGGGTAAGTGGCCTCTCTTTTTGCAATCTTATTCTTGTCATATACTTAGTGGTGTCAACAACCTCCTCTCTTTATGGTTTCCATGGAGATTAAATAAAATATTAAGTGCTCAGCACATGGTAAATGATAAAGAAATGATATAGTTATTGTTGCTATGAATAAACTGGCCAAAGTCTACATTTCTCAGTGTAACACTTCTTGAGATACTGTTTAGTCATGTAGAGAGAATAAGCTTTAAAGCCCTATACACTGTCCAGTTCAACTACCTCATTTTACTTTTGAGAACACTGTTGACTATAACCAATTGAAGATCTTAATATATCATTCTTCATGTCACAGCTACTTGAGACTTCATATTCCTGAGTGTCTTATTCTTCACGATTATATTTTCACTTCTATCTAACAACTTCCAAAAGTTTAAATGTCTAATTTCTAGATAAAACATCAGTTTACTCAAGCTGACAGCTTCGCCTCTGCATATGTTTTCCATCAGGATTTACATAGGAGTTTTTTCCTTGCTTCCTTTTGATCCTAATTATGGCCAGCTGTAAACTAATTAACCTCTCTAGGTGTCTCCCAGGAGGTTACAGTGCTTGGCAGCCAGGGCAACAACAGCGGTACTGTTGTTGGGAATAAATGATAACAAAGCATTTTGATTCACCAGGCCTGCAACCCAGGTGGTGATTTCTTCATAGTCTCCTTGCTAGCAGAGATAATAAAAGAACAGGGCTTTTTGATAAATGTTTTTATTGTTTTGATTTTGTTCCTCAGTCTAGTGTCTAGACAGTTAAACTCCAAATAGATAAAAGAGTTAATTTATAAATGAGTGAATGAATGGTTATATGTGAGCGATTAAAAGGATGCAGAGCCATGGTGCAAAATCAAGTAATCAGCCTGAAAGTATGTGTTTTGTGTTGTTCATCGTGTTGCAAGGACTTTGTTTGGTCCTGAGTTCTTGATGTTGAGAAGTGGTTATAAAGAGGTAAAGGATGGGCTACAACCCTTAAGGAAGGTGAAATCCAACTGATCAATAGAGAGAATCATTCCACTACTTCTATTATGAGACTACCTCTGTGTTTTATGTTTTTTTAATTGATCTCTCTCTCTCTCTGTCTCTCAAATAGGATAATTAAGTCTCTGATAAAATGGCGTCTAAAGCTATACCTCGAAATAAGTACAGTAACTTAAATATAGGAAAAAGAAAAAATTACTTCAGTTGTATTAAGTGATTTTTCAAGGACTTCATGGACACAGTAATTTTAGTGAATCTATAGCAAATTTTACTAAACTTATACTAATTTTACCGAACATGCCTTATGCAAGCAGAGGTCTTAAAAACTATTTCTCTGACAGCCTTTCTTTCGTGCTTCTTAAAGAGAACTTACCAAGTTGTGCTGTAATTTTTTGGTTTGCACATCTCACTGATTCCAGTAGATTGGGCTGCTGCTGGAAGACGGAATCAGACCAGAGTAGATTCTTAAGAAAAGCTTGTGGAATAGATAATTAAATAGACAGATAATTCTTTTAATTGGAACTTGCAACCAAAGATCTCCCGATGAGTTCCCCAAACTTCTTATTGCCTAAAAAAATTCTTAAAAAATCATCATATGGTTGAATTTTGTATATTTCATGCTATCAATAGCTTTCTCAAAGAATTATCTTAGCAATAAATGTTTAATTTTCTAAAAATATGGAATTTGTATTTATATAATATATACACACATACATATACACATATATATATACCATATATACACATGTTTATTCTTAGAGTATTACAATTAATACTTGTGTATATATACTATATATACACATATATACTATATACACATATATATTTAAAAATAAAATATATTAAAATAAGAAAAAACAAAATTTACAACCTTTAAAAATTTTAAATATTGTATTATCAAGAAAAATTTTAAAAAATTGAGGAAATTGAACCACATACATTTTCAACTGCTTTGTTTTTTTACTCAACAATTCCAGCAATACAAGCACATGGAGCAAGGTAATACAGAGACAGCTGAAGTGGACAAGTAGCAATTCTGGGAAAGACAAGGTTTGGGGACAATTTAGAAAGAGCAGAGAGCTGGGTCTATTGTTTGTGACAATCACATACATGACCAGAAGACATTTCCATAGAATATGCACAGGCAAAACTGGAATGAAATAGTCACAGTGGATCAACTGTTTAAAAGCAATAGAGTGCAAAGAGGGTGAAATTCAAGGTCAACTGGAAGAAACCAGGAAAGAGATGATGTGATTCCCAGCATGAAGTTACCTTACTTATTTTTTTCTTTTTTTTCATTCTGATTTTTATTTACTGATTTGTTTAATGCTTAAGTGGAGGTAATGGAATAGGCATTATGCTTGCTAATAATTGGTCAAACCAGCTCCTCCAATTACCACCAGAACTACACACCTACGTATATCTCAGTCCTTTTATTTATATTTTACTTTCCACTCCTTGTGAGACAGCCTCTACAGTGATTATGTTTTAATATGATGTCCTTGCACAAAAGTGTGGTCAACTAGATGTGTGTGTGTGTGTGTGTATGTGTGTATGTGTGTGTGTGTAAGAGCTTCTTGACTGTAGTGTGTAGGCAGACTGGTTGGTGAGTTGTATCACAAATAATTTTGCTACCAATATTTGTTAAGTACCAAAGCTTGAGAACAAACACTTTTTTTTTTTAATGTAAGAGGTTATTCCTATTGCAGTACTACCACTCACTTGCACTTTAATATATATTCTGTACTAAAGAGGAAAAAGATGAATTTTAAAATATTTTGCTTAGCTTTTTGAGTATAAATCTGGTGGATGATGTGAGCTAATTGAGCACATGAACCTAATTCTTCACATGAGCCATCACACCTAGGCATACTATTCCTGATCGTTTTACAGTAAAATTAGGGATTTAGCAACTAAGTTTGAAAAACTAATTTAAAGAATTCTGAGGAGTTGTTTTAAAAATAAGATCTTATCATACAAGGGATATCAAATTTTAAAAAGCTATCTTATTTTTTCAGTTTTTTACATCTGTCACTCTCTCAAACTTTCAAAGGCAACCATCTTAAGTACAGCTCTGGTCAAACCTGAGGTTGTTGGTAGATGTGACCAAGAGTCCACAGATTCTGAATGTCTTTCTTTTAGTCCACCTCACTTCTGTTAATATTTCCCTAGGGAATGAAGTATTGATACTGTCAGACTTTTTGGCATACCTGTCTTGCTACTGATGAGTAAGACAGAAAGATTATACAGTCTGCTGAAAAACCAACAAATAAAAAGAGTGTCTGGGCGTGAATCTTATATCAGGTCTTGTTTCATTCTCAGCTATCCTATGGTTCTTTCTCCTCAAAACATTGGTTGTTTTATCTACTTCTGAAATCTCTACCCTTCTTGTGCAGAGTGTTTTGAAAGAATCCCTTAATAGAGATTTAGTGAGAATATATTATATGTCAGGCTCTTAGGCATTAAGTATTCATGGAAGATATTTGGCTATTGGCCACAGGAGTTTACAGTCAAGAGAGAGAGATAGGTACAGACCAAATAATTCTAATGCAAAATAGCAAGAGCAATGCTTAAGTTATCTATAGGGTGTGATGTGAGCATAATAAAAATAGTCCCATCTATACACGGGAGCTCAGTGATAACTTACCTGAAGATGTGTCAATAACTTAACAAGACAAGTGTGATTAAAGTATGAGGAACAAGGATGAAAGTGGCATAAAGCATAATTGGAGAAATAGGTAGTAACAAGAACATCAAAGACTTTGGAATTTATTCAAAGGTAATTGGGGATACACTGAAAGAATTTAAGGAGAAGAGTCAAGTGATTTGCTTCATATACTTAAAAATCTAATCCAGTTAGAATTATATTACTTTGGTCCAGAGAGAGAATGTGAAAACTTGGTTTAGAGGAAGTAGCCATGATGACAGTAGGCATAAAGATGTTTTGTATAATTTGGGGCAGGGAGGGGATGAAATCAACAGGATTTGGTAGCAGATTAGATGTGGAAGGCAGAAAACTTCAAAAAATCAAAAAGGAGTAAAAAATTTTGGCTTAGGTAACTAAGAGGATAATGGTACTACTTACTGATATGTAGGATGATGTTCAGTGTTTTACATAAATCTGAGATGGTTATGTATTATCCAAGTGAAGAATGTGCAGTCTGTTTTCATTATTTATGGTAGCATGTTCTACCATTTTGTCACGAACACAAAAATAGTGATATTGAACCATTGTCCCTAGAAGAAATAGAGAGTTAAGTTCCTACTAGCCTCTGGCCATATTTTTATTAACCAATCAGTTAGCATATAATTTCTTTTTATGTGTGTTTCTGCTCGAAAGCACATCATTGCTTTTTTGTACTTAGGAATACTAGACAACACTTAAGAACTGTCCTTGGGATTCATTTTAAATGTGAAATCACAAATATATATATAAATGTTAAAAATTTGGTACTAAATAAACAAACAAATAAACAAAAAACACTTGTTTACAGTATAAAAGCTGAAACAAGATGATAGAGCATTGCCTTGTTTGACCTTAACTGGGAACGTGTGTGTAGGATGAAAATCAAAATTTTTGCTGTTTCTGTGTGTCAGTGAATGACAATAAAAATGCCACACATACTCATTTTGAGGTTAGAAATAAATTTTAACAAGTTGTTGAATTTGTAAAAATACAATCCATGAAAAATGAGGATTAACAGTATTCAATCCACAGCTCAAAAAAGTCTGGGAAGAAGACATATCTTTGGAAGCAATCACAAAAGTGATATTATTTCTTATTCTGGGAATAGTGAAGATCATATAGAAAAATTAGAGATAAGACGGCCCAGTACTATAACTTGAGGGTCTCTAGTAAGTTAGCCTGAGTAGAGCCAACATTTAGAGGCAGGTAGCAGAAAAGAAGAGAGAGCCAACAAAAACCTTTAAGATAGAGGGAAACTAAAGGAATGTGGTATCACAGCAGCTTAGGGAAGATGGTATGTAAAATGGAGAGCACACTCCTGAATCCATTAATGATAAGTCTAAACAATGAAGAAAAATCATGTCTTTTATGTTTATATCGTAAATGCTGGATGATTTAATTTTCCATGATTAAAGAGATGTTTTATTTAAAACTATATATACAAGATGTGGAAATAACTAAAGTATCCTTCAATAGATGATTGATGTAGTACATATACACAATGAAATACTACTCAGCCATAAAAAAAATGAAATATTGCCATTTGTGACAACATGGATAGATCTTGAAATTATCATGCTAAGCAAAATAAGTCAAATGGAAAAAATTGAGAACAATATGATTTCACTCATATGTGGAATATAAAACTGAAAACAACAAATGGACAAGACAGAGACTTAGACACTGAAAACAGTTTACCCGTTACCAGAGGGAAAGCATCGGGGGGAGGTAAATAAGGGTAAAAGGGGTCAAATATATGGTAATGGAAGGATATTTGACTTTGGGCAGTGATGTATTATTGAATTGTACCCTTGAAACCTGTATAATTTTATTAACCAATGTCACCCCAATAAATTTAATTTAAATATACATGTAAATGTATATGTATATGTATATATATATGTATATGTATATATATATATGTATATGTATATGTATATGTATAGTATATGATGTATATGTATATGTATATATATGTATATGTATATGTATATGTATATGTATATGTATATGTATATGTATATGTATATGTATATGTATATGTATATGTATATGTATATATACTCCAGTAAAGTGAGGTAGTGTATTAAAAGGGACAAGAAATACACTAGGCAGCACACTAGTGAAATGATTCCTTATCTATACTAAGTTAAATGTATTTTAAACCAAAAGAAACTAGTAGAACTATGTTTTGTAATCAGATCTCTGTAACAATTAGACTAGACAGTAGCTGAAGGTGGATAATTTTATAAATTCTCATTTATAATTTTTGCTGTTTTATTTTTAAAAAGTCATTGTGAAGTTAGAATACAATGGAAAATTCCCAAATTTAATAGACTTAAGTGAAGTACTGCTTTTTATACCAATATAAGAGCTTTCTTCAAATTATTACTTTGAGAAGGAATCCAGGTTATTTCTTGGTAATTATACACTAACTTCTCCCTCTGCCTTTTTTCTAACATACACACCCACACACAATTTAAATGGTCAGAGGATTTTAAGATTATTTATTTTCATATCTTAATGTGTATTTTCATTCCCTGAAGGTAAGAACATCTGAGTGTACTGGATTATTCCAGCACATGTCACTGAGAGGTCTTTTACAGATTAAATATGTAAATTACTCATGTCAAATGGAATTAGAATAGGAGATATTGACTTTTATGGAAAACTCAAGTTAAAGGAATACTTACCACTTTTGATATCCGGACTTGCATATTAATATTTTAAGTCAAGAAGCAGAGAGGGCAAAAAGGCTGAAGAAAAAGGCTGAATTCATTAGATCAGTTGAATGTACACTCAGTGACCTGCTTCTCTCAAGAGTGTAATAGGCAGGAGGTTGTAATAGACACTCTAGAACCCAGCACAATTATTTTAAAACACAAATATTTAAAATGAAAACAATAAAGTGTACGTCAGTATTATGGCAATATATTTGACTGACATTTTCTGGTTTTCTATAAAAAAAAATTGAGTCAATAGAGTATAATAAAGCAATAAAGCACACGTTAAATATGTTTAAAAATAAAGCATTTATGAATTTTATAGTCTTTCTGTGAAAAGATTGTGCATTAGGATGGTACTAGAAAATAAAACAAAAGATTTATAGGAACTAAATTGAAATACGAGGGTTCATTTTAAATAGTCTTCTATTTGGAAATATGCTTACTTGTTTGACAGCCTAACTCACAAGTGACTCTTGTCTCTCTCTCTCTCTCAGTATATAATTACATTCAGGATAATATCTCGAACCAACATCAATGTTGTATTTTTTTAATGCATCTTAACATGCCAAATTTTTGTAGAACATTTTTAAGTTCATCTCTACTGGGGAAATATCTGTGCAAACATTTGATGGAAGAGCATTGCAAACTCTGAAAGGGAGTGAACCTAAAACCATGAACAGAGGTCTTTACTTCATTTCCACATTCTTCCAGTGCCCACATCTCCTAGTAATTTGTATATGTACTAAGATTAGTTTGAGGAAAAGAATGAAAGAAAAGACAATTAATCATGGAAAAGCTTCTTGGAGAGAAAATACAAAACAGATAGCCATCAAGTGTGAACAGCAAAATAGCTGAGTAAACACATGTAAAAAAAAAAAAAAGTTTAGCTTTTTTTTAACAGAGTCTCTTTGGTGGCTCAGCTTGGACTGACCAACTGAGCATCTGTGAAGCAGCATTTAAAGTATGAAAATGATAACATCTGAAACATGACATCTATAACTTTAATTTTCAATATGTATGTCTCAATTTTTTCACTTCTTTTAATATTCTATTTAGACTTCCAAGACTAAATCATAGAAGTAACAGTAAACATCATTATCTCCTTTCTTACTTTAATGAGAATTATTTTGACATTTTACCACCAAGAATTTTTTTTTCCTTGGGGGATACTTTTTAACAGATTAAGAAAGTTTCTTTTTATTCATTATTTACTAGGAGTATTGAATTATGGCAATTAGTTTAGAATTATGCATTATAGTCATGTGTGGTTTAACTACCCATCTTGTTTTATTGAGATGATAATATTTCCCTGTAATTTATTAATATAGTGTTTTCCCACACGATATTTTCCACACAGCTAGAGCTTGTTGTCCAAGGACTTCTCTGGTTGCAATTTGCCAAGGTTTTATAAAAAATTTTACCTTCCTATTCAAATAATAATGGCTCAGAGTTTTCTTGTATTTCCATTTAGTACATTGGGATTAGAGTTAGATTAGCCTTATAAAATTATTTAGTTAATTATGTATCTATTTCTAGGCTCCAAAACATGATATGTAACACACATGTTATCTATGTTATATTTTCTTGGTGCCGAAGTTGAACATGCCAGGTAAAATGTATTGGCAGGCTGGTATGCATATATGTGTTTAAGTGTGTAAAATAGAAGTACACAACTTTCATTGCAATTTATTTTATCAGCCTGACCATATTTTATATTTCTTACAATTTCTTTGTAAATTGTCTAGTTTATTTATTTTTCAGAAAATCAATTGTTTCTATAAGATTTTCAAAAATGATGGTTTAAATGTCCTTTTATATTATTTAAGAAAACATTTACATCTTAATGTTTCCCTTCTATTTATTTGTAATATTTTAATTGTCTTCTTTTGGCTTTGCTTGTATTTGTAAAAGTTATTAAACCTCCTTTTTCTCTCTTTCGTTATTCTTTACAAAAGGGAGAAAGAGTTTAGCTTAGGTCTGTAAACTCTGTGAGGCCAATGATTTTTTTTCTGCAATGTTTTATTCCTAGCAATGAACATGTTACACACAATTTTTTAAAAAATGGTTGTGTTAAGCACCTATCAAGAGGCAAGAAGGAAACACATTCATTGGTTCCTATACCTCTCTAGCTTTGGTAGAATTCTAATATTCACAATCACAGCTATCACAACTAACAAATTATCTTCTATATTACTTTAAACATTTATGTTCACCATCCAGGGAAGAAAATGCCCTTACAAATATACTTTCAAGAGTCATCCTATGAATAACCTTATCTCCTTCCTGACAGACCATGCCCCTTGCTCTCACTTTCAGAACATCATAAGGCTGCATAGTTGTTTGGTAAAGTAGCATGAAAGTTTAAACTACATTCCCACCTATCCAACTTACTACATCATTCTACTTCTCTGCATCTTCCTTGGCTTGTTTTCCTTTCGACTGAGAAGTTTTCCCCTGGATTTGTTCATGTCTTATCATTTCAACCCCCATTTACTGATCTATAGGTTTTCATCACTCAATATATGCTTATTAGCAGCAGCAACTTGCTAAAATCTTGAGACCTGGAATAAAACAATCTGTAATAGCTGCTTGGTGATATGGATCACACTGTTTCTCCCAGAGCTAGAAGTTTTAGCTATTTTTCTTTCATTTAATTAAGAAACATCTTGTTTCCAACTGTCTAACATAAACAAAATTGCAATCTAAACTTGAATAGGCTTCCAAGACTTAGATGATTAAATTGTAGATTTGAGGGGATTTTAAATGAAAGAAAAATATAGGTATTTAAAGTGACAACTTTATATTTTGAGTATCCTCCATCTCCTACAGGGGTTTGGTTGTTTCGCCTACAATTCAGAAGCCTGTGATCAAGGGAATCTTAGAGGCTGCAGAAAGTTTAGTAGTTTACTCTCTTAAAAGGATTCAAAATGGAAAGGCAATGAAGTTTATCTTGGGAAGTCAAGTTCTCTTGCTCTGTTATATGTCATCTCCCGGGGCTCAGTGTTCTTTTGTGCCTTGTAAAGATATCAACATCTAGTTATTACTTTAATGATAAGTATGGTGTATCAATTGCACAAGATTTAATTGCACAAGAATTCTGAAAGGGAGGCATTATTGTCTATTTTTACTTAATGAGGAAAGAGGAGCACAAAGTTAATGAGATGGCCTTAGGTTACACAACTCTGAATTAGTGCAGCTGATGGAGCCTCCTTATGGTGATTCTTCTCTCAGTAAATTGTTTCTCAAGTTCCATATGTGAATGTAAACCAATTGTTGCTACATTTTGAAAATGTTTTAGTTTGAAAGATTAGGTGGCGTTTTACCTGTGCTGCTAAAAATACAAGAGCCATTAGTCTCATATCCTTCTGCTGCCCAGACATAGCAACCCATCTTTCATGTTGATTGACTTGATGGTGCCTTGGATATAGAGCAGAGCTGAATGTGCTTCCTAAGTCAATACCATGTGTGTCCGGGCCATGGAAGAGCCACTACAGCAGTGAGTTGTCCATTAAATATTTTAGAAATAGCTTTTAATTTTATTTGCTTATATCTTTTTAATCCAACATTTAGAGTAAAAGAAACATAATTGAATAATTTGTTAAATTTACCATGATATTAGGATTACAGAGTCAGGGACTGTGTTCTCAGAGAGCAGCTCCAGACAGACTATAAAAATGGCTCCCAACTTCCCAGTAATGAAAACAAACAGGAAAAATGGCCAATTTTCAAATGGTCAGGGCTCCTAGGATAGCAAAAATTACACTTTCCCAGAGACTAAGGCCTGAGAAAGCTTTCTAGGTACATATATGATATATTAGAAAACTACTATAACCTACACAATAGCAAATAGAAGTCTGTGTCTGTCTGATAACCTAGATTAATGCAATGCGGTGATTAATATCATGGCTCTATGAATGCCTACTACTTTTTTATATTTTTCTTTTTCTTTTTTACTTTTTATAAGTTAAAGATATAATTTTCAATAATTATAAACTATCTGATGTCTGGAAAATTTGTTCTATATATTTTTACTTTTTATGTTTTGTGCAAGCATTTGATAAGCAAATTATTATAAATAACTGTGAACAATAGCTAAAATCTTTTACCAATTTAAAAATAATCCACCCACACACTCAATATCTATATTAACTAACTCAAAACATCATGAAATTAAACTGCTTCACTGCATTCTGGTAACTTTTCGATGTGAAAGAAGGCTCAGAGAGTCAAATACAGCATGAATTGGAGTAATTTTTAATCTAATGTTCACCACAAAATTTAGATATTGTTACACACATGTCCACTCGAGATCTTCTTAAGCATCACCATCCAATGGAAACAAAATGCAAGTCACTGTATTCAATTTAAAATTCTCTAAAAGGTAAACTGAAACAGATTAAACTAATGAAAACATATTTTATTTAACCCAAAATATCAAAATAATTATCATTTCAACATGAATTCAATATACAATTACTAATAAGATATTTTTCTTTCTTTTTTTTTTATATGAAATCTTCAGAATGTGGTATTTAATTGCATTTAATGGAAGCTTTCAACTTGGACTATCTATACTTTAGATGCTCTAGACCCATACCTGGTGAGTAGTACCACATTGGACAGCACAGTTCTAGAAGGTATATACTGCTCCTTTTCAGGAGGACTCCCAGGAAGAATCTATTTTGATAAGGTACAAGTAAAGGAAACTTCTTTTTCTGAATATTTGTTCCCAGTCTAATGCAAATCCCAGTACTGTTCATGAGAAGCACATATACAACCTATCACAAAAGTCTGATAGCACTCGAATGGGTTTCACTGTGTCCCACAAAGCAGGGATTGGATGGCGTGGCAGCGCCAAAGTGTTCAAAGACTTCCAAAATGTACATTCTCAACTCCTGTATTTATCTCCTCACTGATCGATAACAAGCCATTCCAGGACTCACTCCAATATGGGGAGCACTCCTTGAGTAGAACCACTGTATCAGAATCCCAGCATTTGAGAAGTTATAAAAATAAACACATTTTTATAGCAAAAAATATATTAAAGAATTGTATTAATTATAAAAATGGCCCCACTCAACTTCACATCATCAATATCTCTCCTGTCCATCACATCAGTAACTTTGTCAGAAAGCACTAATTTTTAAATGTTGTGAAAACCATATAATACAATGTTGAGCAAATTACATTAAAGTTTAAATAACAAATTCACAGAAATTTTCAATGTGAAATGTTGAAATGTTACATGCTGACACATAAAACATTTAAAAAGTTAAAAAAATATAGATGGTTCAAAAGATAATTATTCTCAAGGTATTAAGAGATATGTTTGGATACTTGAATGATCATAAAAGTGTTTTTCAAATTTGATTTATGGTTGTATGCTAAATTAAAATGTAACCTGAAGGTTGCAATAGCATGATCTCTTCATTAAATTTGATCATAAAAACTGTTTACCAACAAGGTAATACTGGCATTCTTTACTCATTATAATATGTGCATAGAAGTAATTACAACTGATAGATTAGATATAAAAACTTAAAAATATTGTAATAATTTCTTAATTTTAGTTTTTTTATAACAAAGTTAAGTTTATAAAATTTTGTCTGTTAAGTGGCAAAAGCCATAATCACCAAATAATTCGCTTCTCTATAATTTATAATTCTCATATTTTAAAAAATGCTATGTTGCTTTTTAAAACACAAAAAAGTTAATACTTGCACATGTGCACTTAAAAAGATGATTTGTAATACATGAACATCTGCTCTGCTCTGTTCAGAATATCAACAGGGAAAGTATGATAGAATGTTAAGAGTTGCCACATCATTACTGTTACAATGAGTAAGATAAATATTTGAACATAAAGGCACACTTTATCATAAAAACATATTGAGGTTATTTGGGGAATTCATAATGTTTCATTTAATCACAACAAAATAAAGGCATGAAATGTGTAGAGAATGGGCTTGTTGAACTGGGAGCTATTTTCCTTGCTGTGATATTCAGTAATATCCTATTAACTCAGAATCTACACAGTTTGGATATTAAAGTTATTCAGACATGATACATTTGATTCTGAGTTAGTAAAAATTTGAAAATAATGTATTTTTATGAGATATAAAACTACTGCTCCTAAGAAAGGGGAACATGGAAAAATTAAAACAAGGCTCAACAACAACAAAAAACTCTGCCTCTGAAAAGGGTGCTGTAGATGTGAATTCTGGATGATGTTGTCTGGGAGAGGACCAAGGCCTAGATAACAGACACCAAGTCTTGGTCTTAACTCTGCCTACTCTCTGCTACATGTACTCTGGCTATCATTGGAATCTTGACTTTTACATTCTCACCTTTAAAGTAAAAGAATGGAAGAGATGATTATTAACTTTCCTGCCAGCTTTAAGTGCCTATAATCCTGATTTGTATGAGTTGAATAATCTATGTGCTTAGAATATATTACTATTTAATTTAGGTAATTGGGCATTTATTTCTATTTAATAAATCAGAGCTCATGCACCATACCCTCTCTCTATATATTTTTGTCTTTTCTCATTTTTCTTCTTCACTGTTAAAGAAATCAGCCAGCAAGTGAACATTAGTTTCATTCAGATTTGATTTTGCCCATTCTACGACTCTGATTCTTCATAGACTTGCACAATAAAATCAACTCATATTTTTATATTAATTTAATATTTATATTAACTTAGTATTTATGCATAAATATTAACTAGATTTTCTATAACATTATATTTCAACTCAACACGAAATTTTAAGTATGATTTAAAATGTACTTACAAGTAAGTACTTCCCTTGGATTCTCTTTGATTCTTTAAACCTGACTGGGTTGTCCCCACAAGACTATTTTGTTGGCTCAAAATCCATTCTAAAAATATATTTTTTTAGCTCCTCCCTTAGGGCATACTCTGTCTTTTAATTCGTTCATCTTTTCACCTCCCAAATTCTACAGGGCTGCAACCTTCCTTAGCATGGCCCATCTCCTTCTAAAATATACTTTTAATAAATCTTTTCTCTAAATCTCAACAACAACAACAACTATATATATAATTTGGCATTTAAAAGAGTATATTGTATGATCCACTGAGATCTGGAAGAAACATTAAAATTCATAGCTCTACTTTCATTGTACCTTTTAAAATTTTTCTATTTCTTTAAACATTTTATAAAACACACTTTTTTTTTGTAGAGGTCATCAGCTTTGTCATTTAAAAATAAAATTTGAAGATGTATTTAAATTGTGTTTACTGATAGGAGTAGATGTTAAAGAAAATTGAGTGTACTGTCTAAACATGTTCTGTCTAGTACGAATATGAGCAGCATATATAATTTTAAATTTTCTAGAAGCCACATTAAAAGAAAAAAGAGTACATATCCAACATATCTAAAATATCATCCTTTAACATGTAAAACTATGTGTATTAATGATGTATTTTACATTCTTTTATGTATTTTTTACTGTATCTTAGAAATCCAATATGTATTTTACACTTAAAACAATCTACTTGGACTGGTCACATTCTGAGTATTCAATAACTACATGTGGACGTGACTGTCATCCCAGGCAACTCAGTTCTCAAAATGTCACAAAGAAACTCTTCTTCCAGTTGGTTTTGCCTTGACTCTCCCTTTTGCTGTTGTTTTCTTCTTGTCTGTGGAAAGTCATACTGTAGCCCCATTCCAATATTTCTACACACAGCACACTGAGCCTTCTGACCTGTGTCCCTGCCATGTTTTAGCTCTGCTGCTCACTTGAATTTTGAGGATGGTCCCCAGTTATCCTCAGGAATACCTTAGTTGTGGTTCCCCGCTACAGGTAGTTCAGACTTTGCTATCCAATACCGAACCATTTCTAATCACTGTTGTTCTTGCTCAGTTATCAAGCCTAGCTGACTCAATAATTTTCCTAACTCGATTCTCAAACTATACTTCTCCAGTACAATGATAATGGTTGCTTTCTAATTCATAGAAAAATTTTTTTAAAAAGCAATCAATAGAAGGAATTTTCTCAATGTATCTTTTAAATATTTACTCCAATAACTTATTTCTAAAAATATTGTTCCTTGATATTTCTCTACAATTAAAACTAGTATTGGTGGAAAAAAAAGATTTAATACAAAGAAAATACTGTTAATGGCAAACATTAAAAATATATTTTGCATTTTTTTTTGTAATTTCTTTATGGTAGTGAATTTTGGTCTCTGTCAACCCCTGTCCATTAGAATATAAGCTCCAATACTACAGAAATTTTTGTCATTTTACTGTTGTACCCACCCCCCAAGTTTTCTAGAGTGATGGTTTGCATAAATATTAATTTTTAAAAATCATCTTTTCTGGTCATAAAATTATTCCTATAACTGAATGCTTCATAGTATATTTCCACAAATAGTACCATTAATATTAGGTGCTTTATAAGCAATCAAGTGCGAGTATCATTTGTAAAAAGACCTTTGACATTGTATAGAGAGCTCTGGAAGTGCCTCACTACTAGAGGAAATTTGGTAATGTTGCCTTGAGGATGAATTTACTCCTGCTCTTAATTTTACTGTTTCTTTTCAGCAGGAGAACTGCTTTTGCTCAAGGTGTCAGTATTTTTTAAAGGCCTCTTCCTATTTATGTGGCTTCACAACTCTTAAGAGCAAAAGGGGAAAGAGGAAAAAAACATGGTGTTAATCTCCTGGTCTAAACAAACAAACAAAAAATTAATTCTTATATTTTTTGTTCTATCAACACTTTTCCTAGAACCTCAGCAAAAATTATTTTTGTTGGTTAATTCTTCTCCGGGTTAAGAAATGATTTACTTTCATTGTTCTTTTCTTCTTCTGTCCAGTGCAAAATACTTGCTATATTTTCTTTCCTTATGGTTACATTTAGTTTATTTTCTTTGTAACAAAGTATGTGAAACAGAGCTACTGTATATACAAACAGAAATATTAAGTGGTTTCTGCACATACACTTTGAAAATTGTAATTTTATTTATTGTTACTCCATTTTATTTACTGAATCTCATTGAATATTAATTTGTTGAATAGATCTTACTTTAGGGAATCGATGTTGGATAAAATCAATTACACCCTTCTGATGAAACAGTCTTTTCCTCTTGCCTCTTTGCCTTTTCAAATTCATTTTCCATTCTGTTTATATTAACTTTATATGCCCAATACAGAATAACTTCTTTATGTGTCTCACACTTGAGAATGTTACATGATAAAAGGAATATATTATTTGGATTTGGAGGAAGAAAACCAAATCCCATTAGAGTTTTACAGCAAATAAAGCATTGCGAAACTTCATTTCACATGCACACTTGAGTATCCTCCAAGATAATGAGAGTTAATTATTTCTGGTCAGTGACTGAGGTCAATGGACCAGGCAGTAGTTGGGAGATACAGTGGGTAAACATGGATGGTTTATGGGCCATTTAAGCTGGAAAAAAATGCAAAAGCAGAATACTTTACACGTTATTATTTTCCAGAGAAGTGAGTTATTGCAGGGGGATTTGGTGAATAAGTGAAATGTTTACTTGGTGAATTAGTGGTTCTTAACTTTTTATAAAACAAGGATATTATCTAGAAACACTTTTAAAGCATTTTCCAGGTCTCATTTATGATTTATTTTCTTCTTTGGTCCCAGTATTATGTCCCAAAATATCCAGAAAGACAAGCAGGTAGTCCATGAACAAACCACCAGATAACATGTATACATAGTCTAGACAGCCATACAAAGTGTCTGATTTTTCAGCAGCGGTATCTTTGTGCTCCTATGGAGTCAGTCTAAAGAGAACTTTCTCCCTCTAGTCTACTTCCTTCTTGCTATTTCTACATATTTACCCAGGCTTCCTCCTACTCACCCTTGCCCTTGTCCTATTCTGGCCAAGGGCAGTGTGATCAAGATTGTGGAGGTATCATCCCTCCTTCTCCTGCCCTTAGAGTTCTCCAGAGTATGTGTGAGCTCACAGTTCTCTATAGAAGAATTAGCTATTTCGAACTGGTGAATATCAATCCTCTAGGACACAAACTTCCCATTTGCCCATAGGCATTGCTTCTCATAGCCTAACTTCAAATGGTTATTAGATTAAAATACTCCCCCTTCAAAAGAAATATGAATGTAAAGAGGAATAAATAGAGTTAGAGAAACAGAAAACTCTGAGATGCCATTCATTTATTCACTCCAAATTTAATAGGACCTATAATTATCCAAGTTACTAGAACATTAAAGTGAATCAGACCCAATCTTTTTTCTCGGAATTTCTCTTTCGAATGGAGAAAATAGACAAGTAAATGAGTGAATTACATTCTAATCTGTCAATACGAAATGCTTAAAACAAATTTTTCCAATGAGACAAAAATGAAAAGCTGTGTGTTTCAAATAGCAAACTACCTGGAAAGTCAAGCAACAATGGAAGTAACCACTTTTCACTTTCAATGCCCACATGGTTTCTGCAAAGGAAAAATGATAATGGATGCATTCATTTCTATTCCACTGTGTTTAAAGTATGTCTGTATAGAATACTTCTTCATATATGATATGGTTTTATTAGTATCGGTAAAACTTGAGGCGTAGTTATATCGATGGTCAGTAAGTAGAAAATCAAGAACTATTTAAGTAAGAATTGGTAAAACACTAAATTGGACTTTGTGAACTGAAAGAAAATCCTTGATATGTTAGCTATCTTCTGTGAGAGCTTTAAAAATTTTTCTTCAAGGTATTTGGGCTGTCTGCAGTTCAAGAATAGTGAAAAGAATAAATATGCTAAATTATGGGCAGTGGCTGACTGGAAAGAAGTAGAAATTTTTGTATATCACAGAAAAGTGAACAGTTTAGGTTAAAATGTTTTTAAATTATTTAGATTTTTTACGTAAAATAAAAAAGTACCCTCAGGAAAAAGTATTTTATTTATCAGTTTCCGGCCCTTTCCATTGCTAACAAGATGATTTTATTTTAAATTAGTTAAGGACTTTGTGATTTAACAATTCAAATAGAGCATTGTATTCAATGAATTGGTGTCACTTAGCATGCTCGGACATGTAGAATGTCTGGACTTTTGAAAGCAACATTTTTTTTTTCTCCTCCAAAGTAATGCATCACACATTACTGTCATGCCATAATAAAACGAGTTGTATTAAATCCTAGATATACTATGTAGTACTGGCATTACCATGTGTGAAATACCCTTGAACTTCAATTATATAAATTTGTCAATGGTCTTTATAATATCTATCGAATAGTTTTATTTTTTTGAAGTTTAAATGAAATGACCTAAGAGTAGCACCCAACATACAAACCTAAGGACTTGCCTAAACTTCAGTGGATTGGTCTCTAACTTTCACTTTCGATGACCTCGAAGCTTTGAACTAGATATCTATTTAAGTTACTTTTTTAATGCTTACAGCACTTGATATTCCTAGGTGTTCTCCCATCCAAGTACTAACCTGGCCTGACCCTGCTTAGCTTCTGAGATCAGATGAGATTGAGCATGTTCATGATGGCATGGTCATAGACCATTTAGGTAAAATTTTGAGCATAGGAGATGAACCAACTCTGTGTTCTTCAAATACTTTGATTACATACACCCTTTAAGACCTGCTCAGGAAATCTAAGCACTTTCGGGAGAAAGAATTAATGAGCAGCTTTGGGAGTGAGTACTTTCTTTTCCTATCCTTTTGTAAATGAAGACTAAAGATAAAAGACATGGACAGGAACTCATAATTTTGAAGTATTATAATTATAGTAATGGTTATATATATTAAGGACTAGGGAGTACTAAGATAACTAGTATCAGGGTTAGCTTTCCATAATGAAAGTTTTGCATGAGTTGGGTTTGGAAGATGAGAGGAATTTTTACCAATTGTTGGGTTCAGAGAGGTACTGAGAGAATCATGGCATTGCAAACCAGGAAAAAAGTCTGTATTGACAGACTGCCAATGGAATAGAACCTCTTCTAGCCATTTACACATTCTAGGAGAAAACGTATTGATGGGTGTTGTTCTCTTTGACTTCAAGATCCTATGAGATGAGAATCAACTAATCTTGAAAAATTCTAAGAGAAAAACAGTCCACTTATGACAAAGGAGTCCCTAAGTATAAGCAAGTTATATCACACCCTTGAGTAGATATGACATATCCCTGCATGGTTATGCTATATGCCCTACAGCCTGTGAGCCAACAAAGAATTATGATTTGCTGTTTGGGTTAAAGCCAGTTTCCCGGAGAACTATGATGGGTGATGAAGAGCAACTGCCTCCCAGTCAATGTTTCCTCTTAGAGCTGGAGAAGCAAGGGGTTGACAGGGCAATAATATCATTCGATGTAAACAGAACATGGTGAGAGTCTTTATGTCCACAAGGAGGAAAGGTAAGTCCAGGAATCTGCAGGAATTGGTTGAAACTGAGAAGTTATCTAGGAATTTTGCAGTTGTAAGGCTGCAGTGGATCCCAACTGACTAAACTAACTCCAAACTCAGGCTTAGCTCCCTATCACCCTCCCATCTGTGACCAGCCATGGTATGATTGAGGTAGTGTATGGAATCTACTGTCTAGAGTTCTCTGACTCAAGTTTAAATGTCTTTATTTTGGGGGAATTGCCCAGAAGTTTTAGGCCAGATCTCTCTGTTGCTTGGGCTGTTTGGGCTTGCACTGGTTGATCCCTCTTTTTTTCCTTTAGGTTTCATAGTTGTGATATTAAAATTGAGCTGGATTTTGTGGAAAATCTATAAATAAATTTTGTGGAAAGTCAAAGACTCAGTTTTCAAGGGACCTGGTAAGTTATCTATCCAATGATCTTTAATGTTTCTGCTCTAATCCCCTCTAAAGAAAATGTTTAAAAATATATAAATACCTTTGCAGATTTTAAGCTGATTTAAAACATTTCCTCTGTTTAAATACTGTAGTTACAAGTAGTATATCTGCTAATGTTGTGAAGTACTTACATTTTAAAATAAAGTTATTATATGACTTTTAAATGTAAACAGTGGGGTATTAATACTATAACATTAGACACAGAAGCATTCATGTAAAAATAAAATCTTTTTCAAAAGTCAAACATTTTATAGTGCTTCATTTTCTCCTTAAACTTATATTTCCCTTCCTTATTTTCTCACAAAATTTAATCTTATTTTCATTATTGAAAATCTTTTACTTATCACTATTTTATGCATTTCTGCCATAAAAATGTTTATATATTCAAATTTAGATGCTCCTATTTCTCATGATCGAAAACTATTAATCATTTTTTCTTTCTGAATTAAGCTATTATAATTATTAGTAGCACACAGTTGATTAAAAAGACATTATAAACAAATTTGGATTAGTAACAAACAGAAAAAGTAAACTTTTAAATGAAACTCATCTCTTAATGAGATGGATTTTTTTCAATTAATTCATGTTTCCATAAATAAACATTACTGGTTGTTAGAATGAGAAAGAGTTTAGTGAAAATTAACAGGAAAAAAAAATTTAGATTACATTAATTCTCGGTCCAAAAAAGGTGAATTAATAATTGTTGATGATGTATTATTTACAGTAAAAAGAATAAATATTCTCATTAATTATTTCAAATTTAATTAGCTCATGCCAGAAATGAATAAATGAAGCAGATAAAAGTGTGGGTAACAATAAAGGATCAGAAAATTAATAGCAAGTAAAACTTAATATGAATTTAGAAAATGTGATAATCTTTTGGGAAAAGTTAATGAAAATATTTCTTTTATATATTTGAATAGTTAGGAGAATATAAAACTTTTACTTAATTCTAATATTTTTCCATTACTCAGTAATTTAAATTGATTTGAGATGAGTAAATATGGGACTTTTTACCTTCTCTTTGATACCATGCCAAAATTGCAACGGAGATACAAACCAAGACAAGAATAAAAAAAAGACCTACCAAGATGCAAAAGTTGAAAATGCAAGGAAGATACGCTTTCTAACAAATTGGTAATTTTATCACGTTTTTTGTAATTCTTGACTATTTTATATCTAGCTATACAAATATTCTACATATATAGGTTGATAGTCTCCATCTCTAGTCTTACCATGTATTTGTTGTCTGAAAGAAATAAAGCATTATCACCTTCAATATTTCTTAATAACCTTGTCTTTGAGCATACAAAATTATACCTCTAGAACAATGTATTCTTTGACACTTTCATGAGATGGAAGAACTCCATTTTCACATGTGGTATCTTGACTAAAAGACATCCCAATTGACTCCAATATTTAATATGGTCAGTTTTCTTGGTTATATAGATTTTTTTACATCTCGAATTTATATCAGTTTGACGTTTTTTCTTTCCAAATTTTATATATTTATTTTTATTTTCTTATTTTAACATCTAGGACTTTCAGTACACTGTTTAATGAGTGTTTATACTTAAACCCATGTAATTTTATTTCTGAACTAGTTTATCATTAATAGTTTATTATGATGTTCAAAGTACATGTTTTCCTTGTAGAAATTTATCGTCAAATAAAAGAATTACTTTTTTAGTACAATTTTGGTAAAACCTTTATATCTAAGATAAATTGGTGTAGATTTTTAAAAAAATTATCTTATCTACATAATTTAAGATGATACATGATTTGTTTCTATTATTTAGTTAAGCTAATGATCCATTTTCAAATGGAAAGCCAACTTTTATTTCTCTTATATCTATGGCCATTGTGTGCTATTTTAAATGTCACGGAATTAGGGTTACTACTTTCTCATCTAGGGTTGTTAATGATTTCTAATTTTATTTTCCTGTAATTTCTTTGTTAGGTTCTGAGCTCTTCATTTTGTTTTCCTAACAAAATTAATTGAGAATATTGCACTTCTCTTCTAGTCTCTGAAATACTTTTCATTAAAATTATTGGGGTAACATTGATTAATAAAATCAAATAGATTTCAAATGTACTGTACAAAAATATATCATATATATATCGCATTATGTATTCATCATCCAAAGTTAAATTTCCTTCCTCCACCAAATATTTGATCCCTTTATTTCTACCTACCTCTGCCTTCCCTAAAATATTTTATGTAAGATAAATTTAAAAAATATTTTTTGAAAGATTGGAAGAGCTAAATATTTAGAAGCTTTCTGCACCTGGAGTTTCATTTTTTTTGTCTTTAATGAGTATAAAGTTCTCACAATATCTACTAAGCATCTTGTTAATGTCTGTAGGATTTATAATGATAGCTCCTTTTTTCCCCCTGGTATTAGTTATTTGTTTTGTTCTTAGTTGTTTAGTTTTGTAAGGGTTTACCTGTTGTATTCCTTCTTTCAGAAAACAATTTTTTAATTTGTTGATACATTGTATTGTATATATGTGTTCTATTTATCAGTTTCTGCTTTAAACCTTATCTTTTTATCATTCTACTTTCCTTGGGTTTAAGTTACTGTTCTTTTACTAATTCCTTGTAATATTTTGTCAAGTGATTTTCAGTCTTCTTATTTTTTAGTTTACAAAATTAAGGCTATAAATTTCTTTTTAAGAATACCTTTAGAGACTGCTCACACATTTTGAAATTTATACTTTTACTATTTCTTACATCAAAACACGTTCTAGTTTCCATTAGGGTTTATTTGCTGATCAATGAGATTTTTAGAGATCTAGTGATTAATTTCCAAACATGGAGTGCAGCCTCTAGTTATGTTTTTGCAACTCATTTCCAGTTAAATTCAATTGTGGTGAGAGTATATTCTCTGTATAAATTAATGCCTTTGAAATATATGATTTACCTAGCAGTTACTTTTGTTGAATGTTTCGCACACACTACAAAAGAAGATGCATTATTCAGTACTAATCAGATTGTTAAAATTGTGTATGTTTTACTAATTTTTGACTGCTTGCTACCTGTTACTGAGCAATGCATGTTGAAATCTCCTCTGATTATGAATTAGTTTTTGTCTTTTTGTATTTCTGTCAGTTTTCCTTTTGCATTATTCATTTAAAGACTAAATATTAAAAGAAAGCAATGTTCAATTTTTTAAATATACTGTTGCATGGTCCCTTTTATTATTATAAAATATTCTTCTTTATCATGTGA
The DNA here is from genome assembly GCF_902729225.1 of Pteropus medius. Taxonomy (NCBI): domain Eukaryota; kingdom Metazoa; phylum Chordata; class Mammalia; order Chiroptera; family Pteropodidae; genus Pteropus; species Pteropus medius. The sequence continues at coordinate 7,336,684 of NW_024346771.1, forward strand.
AATATTCTTTTTTAAAGCTCACTTTCTGATATTATCGACTATTTTCATATTGCTTACGTAAGATGTCTTTTTCTATGCCTTTACTTTTCATTTTTGTAAATCCTTATATTTATGGTATGTCTCTAATAGCAATTTGTTGTAACTGATTATTTGCTTTCTTATTTGTTTATTTTCTTCAATCTGATATAATTTTTTAAATTACAGCATTTGAATTATTTGCATTTAGTATGATTACTTATATATTTGGCTTTTTTATCTACTGTCTTGCTATTTATTTTCTCTTTGCTTTATGTTCTCTTTTATATTTTTCTATTATTTTTTAAATAAATTATTTTTTCTAATATTTTAAATTTTTTTCTTATAACTTTTAAGAAATTATTTTTCTAATATTTTATTTCTAATATATCTAATATTCTTCATTTACAATATTTCTAATATTTTTTAAAGTTTTCTAATACTTTTTAAAATTGTTTTTTAATTGTTTTCAATATTTTTCTATATTTTCTTATCTTTTTATTGCCTTTTTTTGGTTAATATTTTTAATTATTCCATTTTCTCATTTATTAGTTTGGTATTTGAATATTTTTAAATGATTTTATTATTTTATAGGGGATTTACTAAATATTACAAGAATGCTTGATTAATTAAAACTTAATGTATATTAGGACATTTACCACATTCCAAATAGAAAGCCTTAGTATACTTTAACTAATTTAATCACTTCTTGACTTTTGTACATTTTTGTTTTATATTTTATTAGATTAATATTTTTTCCACAGGAAATAATGTTATCATTTAAATTGCATGCTTATGTACAGTTCTGTTCTGTATTTTGATGCATTTTTTGTTTTGTTTTTTACTTTTTATCTCACAGACTCTACTCCTTTACATTACTTACATTACCTTCATTTTTCATTTCAGTGAGTTTGTTTCATACATTTGTAATATGGTTAGGTTGTTTTGTCACATACACACATTCCATCCTGGAATTTTAAAAATTTTGACACATTAAGGCTCTCTCTTTGCACTATAAAGTTCTAAGCACTTGACAAATGCATTGTGTCAAATAGCCACCATTACAGTATTCTATAGAATAGTTTACTGCCTTAAAGTAATTCTCAATGCTTCAATAACTCAACATTTCCTGTCCCTAAACCCTCAGAAACTACTAATCTTTTTTATTATTATTATAATAACAATTTTGCCTTTTCCAGAATGCCATATAATTTGAATCATATTTTACGTAGCCTTTTCAGACTATCTCCTTTCACTTAGCCATACACATTTAAGGTTCTGTGTTTTCTCATGGCTTGAGAGCTCTTTTTTTGTAATTGCTAAAAAATATTCTATCTTATGCATGTACTACAGATTGTTTCTCCACCTATTTAAGGACAGGTTGGTTGTTTCTAAAATTGGTGATTATTACTAAATCTATCCTAAAAATGTTATCTGCAGGTTATTGTGTGGAATAAGTTATTTATTTAATTGAGTAAGTACCTAGAAATGTTAGGTAGTTCGTCAGGCATGAGTGACAGGAGCCAAGGCCCAGGCTCTGTAACCATAGAAGCTTCTTTCGATGACCTTCCTTAAGGACCTCCCAGAAACATCTCTCTTTTAGGGTTATAAAATACCCCAAATTCTAGAGCACAAAGGCCATAAAAGCTGCTGGCTAAACCAGCTACAAATGCAGGTGCAGAATGTATTGCCTATAACTTCAGCCTCATTATACTATCATTATAATATCATGCCTATGCCTGCAAGTTCATGAATCTAATTAAACAGACTGAATTCTGGGTAAGCACATGCACACTAGGCAAAGTTATATGGCAGTCAACTGTCAGTCAAAGTCACCTCACATATGAATCATCTAAGACCTCCCATTATGGCCCCAATATAAACAGACCTTCCCATTTCTACATTGTTACAGCATTTCTAACTGGAAACCCGCTCCTCCCTTTGGGGCATACTATCTTATCTCTTTATCTCCTAAATTCCACAGGGCTGCAGCCTTCCCTAGCATGGCCCATCTCCTTCCAAAATATACTTTCAATAAATCTTACTTATTCTAAATCTTGCTGGCCTGTAATTCTTTGCTGCATTGGCGAGGAAGAACCAAGGGACAACAACACAAAACGCCACTGTCCACTATCCACCTCTTCCTCCCCTACGTGATGACATGTCGATTTCACATCACCCCAGCAGTGACAGAACTATGATCGCTAAATTATATGCTGTGTAAGAAACTGTCAAATTTTCTTCCAATGCAGGTGGCTATGTTTTTTTGCATTCTCATCAGAAAGATATGAGAGTTCTTTATGCTCCAAATTTTTGCTAGCAATTGGTACTGTCAGTATTTTGGATTTTAGACTTTTTAATACTTGTATAATAGTATGCCACTGTTGTTATAATATTCAATTCCTTAATGACAAATGTTTGAATATATTTTCATATTCTTATTTGCCATCCATGTATCTTCTTTGTTGAAATGCCTATTTAGATTTTTTGCCTATTTTTAAATTAAATTTTTTTTCTTATTGATGAATTTTAAGTGCTCTTTGTATGTATTTTGTCAACAAAAACTTTATCAGATATATCTTTTATAAATAGTTTCTCCCAGTTTATAGCTTATATTTCAAATCTCTTTTTTTCATGGGCTTATTGTTTACTGAAATGTAATTCACATTCCATACAATTCACCCATTTTAATTATACATTTCAATGATTTGGGGGGGGGTACATTACATTATTTTGTTAAATTTTCGTAGAATATTTATAACATTTTTATTTTAACTCTTTAAAATGCACAATTCAGTGGCATTAATTACATTCACAGTTTTTACATTCACAACCATCACCACTATTGATTTGTAAATTACTTTTTTATTACTTAAACAGAAACTCTATTACTGTTAAGTAATAACTCTTCATTTTTATACCCCAAATCTCTGAAAATCTCTCTCTCTTCTATCTCTATGAATTCACCTATTCTGTATATTCTGTGTAAGTGGAATCATGTTTGTCCTTTTGTGTATGGCTGAGTTAGCATAATGCTTTCAAGATTTATACATGTTGTAACATGTATCATAATTTCATTCATTTTTTATGGCTAAATAATATTCTATTTTACGTGTATTCCACATTTATTTTTTCATTCATCTGTTGATGAACAGTCATGTTTCTGTCTTTTGGCTACTGTGAATTATACAGCAATGAACACTGGCATACAAATATCAGCTCAAGTCCCTGCTTTAGATTCCTTTGGATATGTACCTAGGAGTTTAATTGCAGGGTCATATGGTAATACTTTGTTTAGATTTTCAGGGAACTGACAAATTATTTTCTATAGCAGCTACACAGCAATGTGCAAGGGTTCTAATTTCTCCACATTCTTACCCATACTTGCTATGAACTAAATATGTCCCCACAAAATTCATATGCTGAAGCTCGATAGTGTGACTATATTTGAAGGTATGGACTTTAAGGAAGTAATTAATTAACGTTAAATGAAGTTGTAAGGGTAAGGAAAGAAAGTGATAGGATTAGTGTTCTTATAAAAAGAGACAGCAGAAAGTGTTTGCATAGCCTCTCTCTGTTTCTCTCTCTCTCTCTCTTCCTCTTCACTCGCTCACAAATACAAAGAGGTCATGTGAGTTCACAGTGAGATGAAGACCATCTATAAGCCAGAGGAAAGGGCCTCAGAATGAAATCTACCTTGCTAGCATCTCGATTTTGTACTTTCCAGCCACTACAACTATGGAGAAATAAAGGTCTGTTGCTTAACCAATCATCTGTGGTATTTTAGTATGTCAGCCCTAGCAAAGTAATTTCGTTTTTGTACTAGAAGTGGTGTGGTGTTATAACAAACATCTAAAAATATAGAAGTGATTTTGGAACTAGGTAATGACTAAAGACTAGAACAAATTTGAAGTGCATGCTGGAAAAAGCCTAAATTATCATAAAGGGACTGTTGGTAAAAATATAAATGTTGAGGGTCATTCTGGTAAAATCTCCACAGGAAATGAGAAACAGCTTATTGGAAACTGGGGAGAAGGTAATCCTTGTTTTAAAGAGGCAAATAATTTGTCTGTGTTGTATGCTAGTGTGGAAGGTAGATTTTGCAATAAATGAAACTAGATATTTAGCTGAGGAGCTTTTTAAGAATAGTGTTAAGAAGCAATTTGGGTTTCTCCTAACTGCTTGTAATTGTGAGAGAAGAAAGAGAAACTAAATAGGCAGTTGTTAAGCAAAAAGAAAATAGAACTTAAAAACTGGGAACACTCACATTCTATCCACACTGAATAACAAATTAAATAAATAAACAAACAAACAAACAAACAAACAAATAAATAAATGACCGTGAAAGCTTATTCTGAAGAGAGCACCGAGGGTGTGGCTAGACTATAACTCAATAAAAATATTATGAGATTATATGGGAAGAAATACTGCCATTTGAATTGAAGGGAATGGAGACAGGATGAAACAGAAGAGGACCGTAAGACTGTAGGGCTTCCATAGGACAGAACCATAGAGCTGTCCGGCTTCTAATATGCCTTATCCTGCTAGAAAAAGGAAGAATGAGCCCAAAGACAATTCAGAAATCATCAGAGCCACCACTCTCCCAGCTCAGTCTTAAAGAATGGAGCCACTGCTGAGATTTTTAAGGGAAAGCTGCCACCACCCGAGCCTTGGGGATGACTCCACAAAGCAGAGTAAGACCCCAGTAAAGCTTCAAAGGCAGGTGTGCCTTTGATTATGGAAGGTGGATTTTTAAGCCAGAGAGGATTATTCTCAAGCCTTAGGGTCTAAAGGTCTAAAGGGGTTCACACCCTGTGGGTCCAAAAAGCATGGCTGTTTCACCCAATGGATGAAGAAGGTAGGATCACCACCCCGGTGGTTGCAGAAGGTAAATCATAAAGCCAGAGAGAGTTATTCTCTAGCCTTAAGGTCCAAAGGGGTTTGTCTGGCTAGGTCATAGACTGGTTTGGCACCCACCGCCCTTTTCTTTCTTTGATTTCTCCCTTTCAGAATGAGAATTTCTGTTCTGTGCCTGCTCTACCATTGTATTTGGGAAGAACAAGTTTGCCTGGTTTCACAGGTTCAAAGCTAAAAAGGAATTTTGCCTCAAGATAGATTATACTTTGAGTCTCACTTATATATGATTTAGATGATATTTAGAAGAGACTTTAGACTTTAGAGTGATGCTGGAAAGAGTTAAAGACTTTTGAGAGCATTGAATGAAATTAATGCATTTTGTATGTGAAAAGGTCATGAATTTAGGGAGAACCAGGAACAGAATGTTAGGGACTGAATGTTTGTGCCCCTAGATTAATATGTTGAATTGATAATTCACAGTTGCGTATTAGGAGATGGAACCTTTAAGGAAGTAAATAATGTCAAATGAAGTCATAAGTGTAGGGCTCCGATGCAAAAAAATTAATGTCCTTATAAGAAGAGACACAAGTGAGTTCTCTGTACATGTATGCACAAAGAAATCATGTAAGCACATAATGAGATGTTGGCCACCTATGTAAGCCAAAGGAAGAGCCTTCAGAATAACACTTTCCTTATTGACACCTTGGCCTTGGAATTCCCAGCTTCCAGAACTATGAGAAAATAAATTTCTGTTATTTAAGCTACCTAGTTTATGATATTTTGTTATGGCAACTCTCACCAACTAATATACTTATTTTACATTTTAAAAATTATAGCCATTTAATTAAGTGTGAAGCGATAGCTCCTTGTGGTTTTCATTTGCATTTCTGTAGTGATTAGTGAGGTTGAATATCTTTCTATGTGCTTATTGGCATTTACATATTTTCCTTGGAAAACTATCCATGAATTTTGCCTATTTTTAAAATTGGATTGTTTGGTTTTGCTTTTGAGTTTTAAAAGTTCTTTATATACTCCAAGTATTATTCCCTTATCATATACAATTTGAAAATATTTTCTCCCATTATATAAGCTGTCTTTTCACTTTCTTACTAATGTCCTTAAATGCACAAAAGTTTTTGTTTTTTTTTTAATTTCGATGAAATCAAATTTATCTATTTTTTTCTTTTGCTGCTCATGCTTTGGTGTCACATATAAGAATCCATTGCCAAATCCAACAGTGTGAAGATTTACGAACAAACCTTCTTCTAAGAGTTTTATGTTTTATTTCATATTTAGGTTTTGATACTTTTTTGGTTAATTTTTATCTATGGTGTGAGATAAGGGTCTAAGTTCTGATTTTGTATATGGAAACCCAGCATCAACTATTAAGAGGATATTATATCTCCACTGAATCTTGATAAAATTTATGTTGCCATGGTGTAGGTAGGGTTTATTTCTGGAATATCAACTTGATACCATTGTTCCATATTCCTGTCCTTGTACTGGTATTATAATATTTTGATTACTGTAATTTTTAAACAAACTTTGAAATCAGGAAGTATAAGCCCCCTAACTTTGTTCTTCCTTTTTGAGATTGTCTTGTCTATTTAAAACCTTTTACAATTTTACATAATCGGAGGTTCGGCGTCTTCATTTCTGCAAAATGTCACTGGAACTTTGATAAAGTTGACATTAAATTGGTAATTTTTTTTTTTTTTGGAAGACATCGACATCTTTTCAATATTACCTCACCTTATCCATAAGCATGAGATGCATTCCCATTTATTTAAGTGTTATTTAATTTCTATCAACAATGTTTTCTAATTTTCAGTGTAAAAGTCCTATGTATCCTTCCTTAAATTGGTTTCCTGGTACTTTATCCCTTTGAATAGTTTAAAAAATTGCTTTCTTAATTTCTTTATCTGATAGTTTATTGCAGCTGCATAGAAATATAACTGATTTTTGTAGCTTAATCTTATACCCTGCAACTTTGCAAATTTGTTGATTAGATCTAAAATTTTTTGTGGGTTGTCTGAGATTTTCTATATATAGGATCATGTTGTCTACGCATGGAGGTAATTTTACCTTTTCTTTCCAATTTAGATTTTTTCCTTTATCTTTTCTATTTTATCTAGCTAGTAGTTCTAGAACAATATTTAATTACTATGGTGAAAGTGAGTCTCTTTACTCATTTCTGATCTTAGGGAGAAAACTGTTTTTGCTATTGAATTTGGTGTTAACAAGGTTTTTAGTTTTAGTTTTTTCTAAATGCCTTTTGTCATCTTGAGAAATTATCTACTTTTTCATATATTTCCTGAAAAAAAATTATCATAAAAGACTGTTGGAATTCAAGTACCTTTTTTCTGTTAATTGAGAGAATCATATGTTTTTTCCTTCATTCTATGTATAAATACTACAGTGATCTTTTTTATATGTCCAGTCGACCTCGCATCTCTGGGATGAATCTCATCTGGTCAGGATGTTTAGTCCTTTCAATATGCTGTTAGACTTGGTTTGCTAGTGTATTATTGATGATTTTTATATCTATGTTTATAAAATATATTAGTCAATAATTATCATTTCCTGTAATGTCTTTATCTGGCTTTAGTTTTAAGATAATGCTGACTTCATAGGCAGTTTGGACATATTCTCTCCTCATATTTTTTGGAAGAATTTGAGAAGTGTAATTTTTTATTTAATCCTTAAATATTTGGTATAATTCACTAGTGAAAGCATCTGGTCCTGACATTTTCTTGATTGGGAGATTTTTACTTGTTGATTCAATCTCTTTACTAATTATAGATCTGTTGAGATTTTATATTTATTTTTTAGTTAGTTTCGTGTTATTTGTTCATTTCATCCAGTTTACTTAATTTGTTGGTGTATTCTTGTTCATGTCATTCTTTAATACCTATTATTTCTGTATGGTCATTTTTACAGTAACCTCTTTCATTTCTGATTTTGGTTAGTTGTATCCTCTTTTTTCTTTGTCAATCTAGCTAAACGTTTGCCAATTTTGTTTTTTTTTTTTTCAAATAATTAACTTTTGGTATGGTTGATTTTCTCTGTTGTCTTTCTATTTGTTTGTTTTTACTCTAATCTTTTTTTTATTTTTGTTTAGTCTGCTCTTCTTTTTCTAGTTACTCAAAATGTAAAGGTAGGTTATTAATTTGAATGATTTTCTTCTTTTTTAACATAGTGATCTACAATTACAAATTTCCTTCTGAGCACCACCTTTGCAGTATCCCATAAGTTTTGGTATGTTATGTTTTATCTTCAATTGTTTCCATATATTGCCTAATTTACCTTGAAATTTCTTCTTTGACTCATCAAATTTGCAATGTAGTTTTTTAACAAACACCCAAATCCATTGCATATAACCTCATCTCATTTGCTGTGTACTGCAGGAACTATATAACAGAGTATTCTCATTCTTTCTTTCCCATCTTTTATGTCATTTCTGTCATTCATTTCATTTTCCACATGATATAATTCTTAATAAACTGTTACTATTTTATTTTTAAAAATTATTTTTATATAGATTAATAAGAAAAATAAAGATTTAATTTTCTTTTATTTATTACTTTTCTGATTTTTTAAAATTTCTTTATGTAAATCTGAATTTCAGACATATAATATTTTTCTTTTTTTATCGGACATTTTTTGCAAGAAAGGTTTGCTGGTGACACATTTCTTCAGTTTTTATTTTAGAAAGTTGTGATTTCTCCTCATGTTTGAGAAATGCTTTCACTTGATATAAAATTCTATGTTTTTTTTTTTTTTTGGTGTGTGTGTTTTACCACTTTAAATATTTTATCTATTAACTTCTTGCTTGAATGTTTTCTAACTAAAAGTTTGGCTTCTACTGATAAGGTTCTTCCTTCTTTCTGACTTTTTTCAAGATTTTCTCCTTGTCCTTGACTTTCTGAAGTTTAAATATAATATACCCTTGTGTAGATATTTTTTAATATACCCTGCTTGGGGTTCTTTAAGTTTCCTGAAACTATAGTTTAATTTTGTCATTAATTTCAAAAGTTCTCAAACTTCAAATAATTATTTTGTTCTACTCTTTTTCTTCTCCTTTTGATATTCCAGTTATGTGTATGTTGGACCTTTGAAATTATCTCACTGTTCTTGAATGCTTTGTTCCTTTTATTCCATTCCCTTTTCCTCTTTTCATTTCAGGGTAGAAACTTTTTATTTGATTTTCTTTAAATTCATTTTTTTTCTGACCCATATCTGACTTAAAAATGACTCCATCAAAACTATTTTTGTTACACTGTTTTTGATTTCTAGCATTTTCTTTCAGATCTTTCTTACAATGTTTATCTCTATGCTTATATTACCCATATGTTCTTGTATGTTGTCTACGTTTTTTTTATTGGAGTTTCTAACATATAAATCAGTTATTTTAAATTCCCTTTTTAATAATTCCAATAGCTATACTAAATCTGAGTCTGATTCTGATGTTTACTTTGTTTCTTCAGACTGGTTTCTTGCCTTTCAGCACACATTGTAATTTTTTGTTGTTGAAAGTCAGACATGATATAACATGTGATAGGAACTAAGGTAAATAGCCCTTTAGAATGAAGTTTTGTGTTTATCTTGCTAGATGTTGAGCTGTGTTGTTTTTTGTTGTAGTTTTAGTATCAGAGTTTTCAAATTCTTTTAGTGTTATTTCTCCCTACCACCACCCCTCAACACACACACACACACACACACACACACACACACACACACACACACACACATTGGCTTTGGGTTTCCCTAAGAGCTCTTTGTTAGATTTAGTCAATTCTTGTCTACAATTTTATTTTTACTTATAATCCACTGTTATTATACTGAAACCTTATTGGTATGGGACTAAAAGAGTATTGGAGGAAAAACATTCTATAATCTTTTGATTAAATCTCATTCTCAGTAGGGCTGAGTCCCTGGAATGGATCTTCCACAATTTCTTTTTCTTTTTTTTTTTTTTTTTTTTTTTTTTTTGATAACCCACTCCCCCCTTGGGTAAATCAAGAAGGTTGGAGGGGGTTGGCATGGGAAAAATGTCCTTATGTCCTTCCCCAGGTGGAATAAAAATCCGATCAAGTTATTTTCCTTGGAGAGTAAGTCTTTATAATGGAGAGTGTTCCTGGTGTATTCCACAAGGGTTATTTTTTCTCTCCCTCTGCCAGACTCAGGAGAATATTTCCCCTAATTACATACTGTGAGAACATAGTGGGCTACCTTAAAAGTAAAATTATAAAAGTGTAGGGAACCCAAACATGTTTTCGCTCTTATACTAATCACACTCAGGCTCCAGAAATTCTTATTATTACCATTCAAGTGTTCCTACTAGTTTATGGTTCAAGCATCTTTTGTTTTAGGTAAGTAGGTCTTATCTGTGGCTCTCTGGATTTGTCAAGTCTTTAGATTTCAGAATGACAATTTGTCCAGCAATTTTAGTTTTCTGATGGATCCAAAGAGGGCAAATTAATCTTCAGATTTTTTTTTTCTTTTTAGTTTTCTCTTGTTTTAGGTATGGTGTGACAGCTTCTAAGCTCTTTAAATGTTGAAAGAGAAACAAGATGTAACTTTTTTAAATTTTAAATTAAATCATCTCGCTTACCAATAATTTATCTATATATATATGGAGTTCATTGTTTAGACCCAAGTACTGAAATTCACATATATCTCAGTTAAGTTGTAGTTTGCTTAATTTGACTCATTAATCTCTTTCACTTTCCTCTTTGTTCTTCTCATATCTTCATTTAATAATATTTTAAAATAACTTGAATGTGTTTTCTCTAATTTTATTTAAGAGGTCAATAAAAAGGTTCTTTAGGACATGGCTGACATTGCCATATCCTAGGGAAATAGGTTGAAAAGCACTATTTCGATTGTTGTTACTATGATTTAGCATATTCTCATATTTTCTCTCAGTAAGGTGTTTATTGAATAACTTCTACTTCATTTTTTGAAAAATTTTCCCCAAAGATCTATCATGAGAAACTTTGCACAATGCAGTTCAGAAGACTACATGTCCTGTCCACATTATTGTTGATTTTATTATCATTTAATACTAACAGGCATAATAATAAGTAACATTTACAGAGGCCTAATATGTGCTATATATTGCCATCTGCTTTTTATTTAGTATTATAATATTTGTAATAACTGTGCAAGAAATATTATTATGTATTAAAAAAAAAGGAAATGAGACTCAAAGGAGTGAACAAAAAACTACAGCATCAGCAGAGCCCACATTGGAAACTGGTTGTTTATGTCGGCAAAATCTGCAAGTGTGCACTACCTTAGTGGCCCCAAAATATGACTCTGAAATAATTATTTTGAGAGATGATAAAAAACAATCAATATGTATGAAAGGGTTCAAGAAACCTGCTTTTTAAAAAGCAAACTATATAATTTAGTGTAGTTAGGTGTTGAAACTCCTATATGCTATGCAAATTAGTCGACGAGAAGACTCGATGCATCTAGGCTCTTAATCTGTCTTTTTTTTCCCCAATTAAAGTTAACTTGCAATATTATATTAGTTTCAGGTATACAGTATAGTTATTAGACATTTATATAATTTATGAAGTGATCCCCCCGATAAGTCTAGTACCCATCTATTATACATAGTTATTACAATATTATCAACTATATTCCTTATTCTGTACTTTACATCTCCATGACTGCTTGTGTAATTGACAATTTGTCCTTCTTAATCGCTTTACCTTTTTTACCCAGCCTCCCAAACCCCTTTCTATCTAGAAAGTATCTATTTGTTTTCTGTATCTATGAGTTTTTTTCTGTTTTTGTTTGTTCATTTATATGATGACTTTTCTTCTAAAAATAATCCTTCTTGATCAGGATTAAAAAATGCTCTGATGCAGAAGGTGCCTTGCTGGCCTCACCTAGTTATTTTGATACTCCTTCAGTTTACTGCAATCCAAACAAAACCACAAGTAATTTTACTTTTCAGAAAGTCACTGTTCATTTTAGGTTAAGCATTCTTTTAAGTCCAAGATCTCTTCTGTTGTTGGCTGTGTATAAAACACCTGTGTGGTTAATCTGTGTTTGTACTCCCAATCCCCATTCTTCTCTGCCTTGGTCTGCACCCTGTGAATCAGACCTGAAAACACTGAATCATTGTGGTCCCCTTGCTCTCTGGCACCAGAAAGCAAAATGGAGGAGGGAATACAGGTTGAGGTGTTTATTTTCTTGCTATCTATTGCTTGTTTATTCTAACAGGGGCTGTGTTTCTTTAAGTAAATATCTCTGGCTGGTAGTCTTTCTGCCATGTTCCTGAACATAATTTACTCTAGTAATGTTGATCACATCATTTTTCCCTTCAGGCTGAATGGCGTTAAGAACTTCCAATATTTGCTAATTCCTGGGATCCCCAATGCTTTGCTTTGCTTCTGGGCTCATACTTTTTACGCCTCTAAAAAAATCCCTTCATTAAATTCTTTTGAATTCAGCACATTTAAGGGCACTATATATTTCCTACTGAAAACCCTACTGGTACAATCCTGGTGATGTACATTGCATTTAGAATAAACTACAACACCAGTGGTATCCCACTGTATTTAGAATTAAATGCAGACATTTATCTTGCCATTGACCCCACTTGTCTAATCCCTGCCTATCCCTTTCACCTCTTTCTGCTGTACTCCCTCCTCATCCTAACCCCTTATTGTTTCTTTAAGTTGCCAAATTTAATAGTGTCCCATCTTTTTCTCTTTATTGTGTCTGCAGTGATGCTCTTCCTTTGGATCATTAAAATATCTACATCCATCTGATCTTTAAAATCACAATTCCCATATTGTCTGCTAAAAGAAGACTTCTTAATCACCTTTCTATGTTGAGGGAATAAAAAGAACCATAGAAAAATGTGTTGGAAGGTTTTAAGAGCAAACTTAATTGTTTTGAAAAGAGCTAGTCCAATCTATACACTTTTTTTTAACCTTACCGGTATGTGCGCCTTTGATGAATGTAGGCTGTAAAACTCCAAAGTTTTATAATAGGAAGAAGCTTTCCATAAAACCAATGAAATATGCTTTTCAAAAATAAAATTAAGCAAATAGTATTTAACCTTTTATGACTTCACCAATATTATATCGACAGTGGAGGATTATTTCCATAATCTATTTATCTATCTATCTATCTATCTATCTATCTATCTATCTATCTATCTATCTAATCTATCTATATATCTCTCTCTATATATATATCTCTATATATAATATATATATATTATATATATTTTTTTTTCTGAACTTTATTTTCCCCAAGTACCTACCTGCAGGGTGAATTTGTCTATAAGACTGGATCTTAATGATTCATTTAGCCAGTCCCTTAGCATACACAAGGGCATCTTGTCTTTTTTGTTATTTCCATCAAAATGTGTAAACATTTGCTTCATTTAATAATAGGCAAGGTATGAGAAAAGACTAAGTGTCTAGAAAAACAAACATCAACCCACCATTATGATTTATATGGTGCTATCTGAAATACCTTTGCAGTATGTTTCCATTAAAAATGTCTATAAAAATGAATGGTTGGGAGGAATTCATTACAGAAAGGAATTTGTAAGAAAGGTGAATGTTCTGCTAAACAAAGACACTGAGAAAGCTTTAGAAAACTTGGAAACATTGGACACCTAAAAGTCTTCTGAGACTGACAAAAGGCTTACTATGTCAGCTACATAAAGACTGATGCCCTATTTACAGGATAAAGAGAAGGAAACATTGATTACCAAGCATTACATTAAGATGGGATTTTAGGAAGCAGGGAGACTTTCTAGTTGGTTTTCAGGTACATTTCACAGTCCTTGGTTGGGTACAAGGGGGCCAACAAGCAGCTTGGGGACATTTTGAATGAGTGCGTACTAAAATTTAAGGGCAGAGAGTCTTGTGTGACCAGCCATTTCCGAGAACGAGTGAGTGTTAATGGTCAAACTGCCACAAGAGTACTTATGGTGGTAGCCATGGTTGGAAGTTTCTTATGGCTCAGACATGTGATTTTTGCAAGGCCTGAGATCTTTCCCTTGAATTTTTTCTTCCAAGATCTAACTATATTTTGTGATCTCCCTTTTAGAATTTAGAGACTGTAGTTAAGGGCACTATCAACGTTGCATAAAAACCAGATTATCATGTTCTCATTTCCAATGCAGGAATCTGAAATTTACAAAGTGGTTTAATTTCACACTGCTTAGGAGATGGGAGGCTGAATTTTAATTTCTGTCTCTTGCTCCAAACCCAAAATCTTCCCTTGATAGTGTATTTTGCTTTTCCCCAAATTGAAGAAAAATGATATACTGGGAAATTTTAAGCCAGAAAAATCCCATCTTTACATTTCAGTTAAATAGTTTGTGGCCCAGAATCAAAAGTAGACTTTTGTGGAATAGCATCCAACTAATTAACAACAGATCACAGAGCTAATAATGGTGAAGGTTAACGCTGGCTCATCCTCTGCAGCTCTTCTATTATGAGCTGTATGACATTTGTTTGAGTTGTAAATGTGGTGGTCACATATCACAACATAATTCTTTGACTTTGTGGCCAGAAACACGGTGTCAGAAGAAGATAATATCTAACTCATCAGGTTATTATGAAGATTAAATTTAAATTAATACAGGTAAAGCTATATCACATTATCTGGGACAACACTGAGAGCTACCGTGCCACCAACTGGAGGACAAGTAGGACAGCAGCATCAAAATGTTCTGGGTATGTACTTTCTGGGACAGCTGTCATAATTTCTCTTACAGAAGGGTCTCATGAAGTGCCTCATTTTTTTATTTGTGACAGACATAGACGCCCTCTAACGAAGCTCTTCTCACCCATAGCCCAATGCCTCTGCCTGGCTTTGATTTGAACATGCATAGCATCTGGATAAAATCTGAAACTATAAGAGAGCATAAGTAACGCAGGTTTTGGAGGGAATGCCCCTTTAAGTTTCTGCTTATAAATGCAAAGGTAGTGGGTTTCTGGTAAGGGATACTGCTCTGCTCAGCCTCTGAGCTAGGTTTACTGGAGGGCAATAATTCTATTTATTAAATCAATATGCATTGATTTATAGCCGATGCTTTTGTCTTTATATATTATGTCCTCCTAGAAGGGACCTTTGCTTTATTGCTTAAATTTACTGAGTTTCTCCAAAAGGGCATAAGCTCCTTTCAAATATATGCTGAAGGCAAGAAAAGTACTGATTTAACTCTCAGAGCAATTTTTGTGTAATATTAAGCTCAGTGGCTTCATTTCTGTAGTCACCTTTTAATTTAATGCATTCCAACCTGTAGACTCCCTGACAAGTCGACCCTAAGGATTATCATCTGCATCACTGGAGTTCTTTGAAATATGAAGTTATTCTAGTTATTCCACTTCTAGTTATTCTAGTTATTCTACACACACACACACACACACACACACACACACACACCCGACCCCACCCCTTTCATTAACTATTTCTGCTCTGACCCTCCAAACTGGCTGAGCCTTTTTTCTACAGCTTTTGCTGGTCAGCCAGAGGACAGGTCAGTGCATCAGCAATGACTCTGTGTGTATACAATGCACATTTACATTTACTATATGCATACTATATATGTGTATATTATATAGGTTAATTTTGCATTATGTCATATGCATTATGTATAAGTTACATATCTATATAGTACATGTCTGCATTTATTATATAACGATGCCCACCAAGACTCCCTGATGTAGGAAAAGTTTGCATAGTTTGGGGAAAAATATCACCTTTCCAAAATTTTTATAATCCTCATTTATATTTTAGTAATTTTACAAATTCAGTGGTCTTCATCAGAAACTCAGGCTTTGCTTTCTGGAAGCAGCATGCTATATATAGTGGAAGTACACAAACTTGTCTGGGCGTAAGATTCAGTTTTGCGGTAAAATAGCTGTGTTGCCTTAAGCATGTTATTTAACTTTCCCGATCCTCAAACTTAATCGGTAGAAACAGGGGGCTAAAATTCCCAATTCAGGAGGTTATTGTGAGGAAGAGATGCCTCTTAAGTGTCTAGCAGTATCTACACTGCAGCAATGGTTCAGAATGGCTTTCCCTTATTGTAATGGTAACAGGAGTGCCTTGGGCTGCAGAGGGTGGGGAGGGGGCTGCTGTGGGTTCTTTCCTTCGCATAAACTCTGAGAGGCTTTGAAATTCTCACCTCAGCAGGTACACTATTCCTCACCCACAGCCAGATGGAGAGCAAGGAAGGCAGGTGGGAAAATGCTTTGGAAGCAATGTGCCCAGTAATCCCAAATATTATTCTTAAACAGATGGTTAAGCTTTTGACGGCCTGCTCAGTCTCCCAAATTTTCAATATTGCTGGATTTCATCATCCTGGATACTTATTAACACACTGAGGATTCTTCTGTACCTAGTTTTTTCTCTGCCCCAGGCTATTTTTCTTTCTAACTTTCTTATCATTTGGGAAGGACTCTTTCCCTGAACCCCAGGGTAGGGCTCACTTCTGTCATTGGGGTTCCTAGGCAAAAAAAAAAAAAAAAAAGAGTGAGAAGAAAGATGAGAGAGAAACAAAAACAAAGCTCCCTCCCTAATCCTTTATCAGCTTTCTTTGAAGGTGGGGATTCAGATGTCCAAGCTTCTCTTCCATCTTTGCCTTTGCGCTTCCAGCCCTGGAGTGATGCAGCCCCTCCATTGCTCACCTGAATGGCTGACACCTGGCTGCCCCTCCAGAGGTCATTCAGGTATGACCTCTCTCAGGAAGTCATTGCAAACTTTTGTGGCCCGACATTTTCTAACTGGGTTAAATTTCTCTCTTTGCCTCCTCCTCACCATTTATTTGTCTTTCCCTCTAGTACATGAGCTACTTTTAGGATGTAGACCATGGATTTGTCTCTGTTATCCAGGATGAGGTATTTGGCTGGTGCTCAGCAAACACTGAGCCAGTGACTGAGTCTGAAAATGAGTGAGTCAGTTTCTACTGGTAAAAACAGAAATGAGTACAGATTGCACTGGTTAGAGGCTCTGTCAGTTCTCTTCACTCTATTATTTCCAGTGTCAAGAAAGTACATGTAATATAGTGGGCTCTTAATATCTTTTGAATAACAAAATTAGAATTTCATCAGAAGCATCTTTTTAAAAAATTATGTAACAGCTTTATTGAAATGAAGTTCACATACCATACAAATATTTATAGTATATTCACAGATATGTGCAACCATCATCACCACAGTCAATTTCAGAATATTTTCTCCATCTCAAAAAGATATCCTGTACCTTTAAGCTATTACTTCCTTTCCCCCACTCTTCTCCAATTGTAAGCACCACTAATTATCTTTTATTTCTAAAAATTTCTCATAAATAAAGTAATATAATATGTGTTTTTGTGCCTGGCTTCTTTCACTTAGTATGTTTTTAATGTTCATCTAGGGCATGTATCAATAATTTATTCTCTTTTGTGGCTGAATAATATTTCACTGGCTATGTCACATTTTATTTTATCTAGTAATCAGCTGTCAGGTACTTAGATTGTGAAGAACATCATTTTACAAGTTTTTGAGTTAATATTTGCTTTCATTTCTCTTTGATGTACACCTGTGAGTAGAATAACTTGTAACTTTAGGTTTAATTCTTTAAAGAAATTCCAGACTGTTTTCAAACCAGCTGCAAAATTTAACATTCTATTCCAAAATTTAACATCCAATTTGTCTTTTAATTAGAATAATTCTCATGTTTACATTTAATGTAATTATTGATAAAGCAGGATTCACATCTGCCACTTTGCTAGCTATTTGTTTTCTGTACATCTTATGTCTTTTTTTGTTGTTTCTCTATTTTTCCATTGCTATCTTCTTTTGTGTTAAATAATACTGCATCATTTGAATTACCTTGTCATTAATTTAATATGTTATTTTTAAATTATTTTCTTAGTGGTTTCCCTGAAGATTGCAAGTGATAACTTATTTAACAATCTAGTTTTCATTAATACCAACATAATTTCAGATGTATATATATTTTTTGCTCCTATATAGCTATATTTCTTCTACTTTTTTTGTGCTTATTATTACACAAATTAGTCAATCTTTATTATTTGTGGCTTCTACATTTGCAAATTTTCCTACCTGGCAATATGTATTTGTAACCCCAAAATTAAGACTAGTGGTACTTTTGTGTTTATTTGAAGACATGCACATGATGGCAAAAACTTTGAATCACCCAATCTGTACGTTTACAGTTGAGGTCAAACAAAACAATGATCAACTTCTTGTTTCAGCTCTCATACAAAGATGACTAAAGAATGGAGGAGGTGGTAGAGAGTAAAGCTGTGTACTGCAAGAATTTCCACCTCTAAGGCCAGTTGGATGTAGTTTGAATTCTAACTCTGACACCTGTCAGTTGGGAGGCCTCATGCAAGTCACTTAACACTTCTGAAACTCATTTTCTCTTTTGTAAAGTAAGGAAAATAGAATCTATCAGTATAAGTTGTTTTTAGAATCTAAGATTATAATTCATGCGATTGAGTGCATATACACACACACACACACACACACATATATTTATAAATATTTATAAATTTATATTATATTTAAATATAATATTAAATATAATTAAATATAAATATAATATTTAAATATATAATATTTAAATATTTACATATTATATAAATTTATAAATATATATAAATTTCCTTAGGAGCAATGGTTCAGTATTCATAATTCGGTTTTCACAATTACTTTATAAAATATATCTATGGTGAACAATGAGAATTGGTTGTACATTTGTACACATCACATGTCTGTGTCAGCCAAAGATCACAAGAGAAACAGAATGAACAAGATATGTTTATTTTAAGAAATTAGTTCACACAATTGTGGGTACACACAAGTGAGAAATGCACAGGACAGGCCATCAGGCTAGAAACCCAGAAGGAATTGATGTTGGATTACAGGGTCTGAAATCTGTAGGATGGACTGGCAGGCTGCAAAAGAAGGCAGGACTTTTGTGTTACAATCTTGAAACAGAATTTCTTCTATGGAAAACTTCAGGTTTTATTCTTAAGGCCTTCAACTGATTGGATGAGGATTATTCACAGTATAGAAGATAATATTCTTTATTTATGTTCAACTAACTGTAGAGGATAATCACATTTAAAAAGTACATTTACAGTAACATCTAGTATTTGACCAAACAGTGGGCACCATAGCCTAGTTGGAAAATCATGATTCTTGCCTAAATCAGATAGGATAAAAAAGTTAAACAAAAATGCATTCGTACTGTCATATATTTACATATACAGTTAACTTTTCTAGTGTTCTTTTTTTCTTTATGTCATTTTAAGTACTGTCTACTGTCCTTTGATTTCTTCCTGAAGGACTCCCTTTATTACTTATTGTAAGATTTCTTAGTGACATATTTTCTCAGTTTTTTTTTTTTTTTTAAATCTAGGACTGCTTTAATTTCCTTCTCATTTTCAAAGATAGTTTTGATGGATCTAGACATTTTTGTTGACATTCTTTTTCTTTTAGCACTTTAAATATATCATCTCACTGTCTTTTGGTCTCCTGTTTCTGATGCAAAATCAGCTGTTAATCTTACTGAGGATCCCTTGTACATGAATAGTCACTTCTCTCGCGTTGCTTTAATGATTCTCTGTATTTGTTTTTCAACAGTTTTATTATTGTATGTGTAGGCATGAATCTCTTTGAATTTACCTTTGAGTGCGTCGAGCTTCTCAGATGTATAGATGAGCCTTGTCTTCAAATTTGACAAGTTTCCTACCATTATTTCTTTAATATTTTTCTCCCTCCATCTCTCTTTCCTCTCTGTCTAGAACTCTCATTATTTACATGTTATTTCACTTGATGGCCCCACAGATTTCTGAAGCTCTGATAATTTTTTCTCATTATTTTTTCTTTTTGTTTCTTGGGCTGGATAATCTCAATTGACGTATCTCCAATTTTGCTGATTCTTTTTTGAGCTTGCTTAAATCAGCAGTTGAGCTTTTCTAGCGAATATTTCATTTTGCTTACTGTGATTTTCATCTCTAGAATTTCTATTTTGTTTTCATTATATCTGCCTATTTATTGATATTCTTTATTTAATGAGATTTCAGTCATATTTTCCTTTTATTCTTTTGGCATAGATTCCTTTATAACTTTAAACACATTTTGAAAAGCTGGTTTAAAAATTTTGTCTAGTTATTCCACTGTCCAGAGTCCCAAAGGAGTATTTTACATTGATAGTTTTTATCCCTGTGCATAGACCAAAAAAGTCACCATTTAAAATAGATAATTCAACGTTTTTTTGTCTGTTTATTTGTTTTAGTATGAGCCATAATTTCTCATTTTTGTCATATATATTTATTTATTTATTTATTTATTTATTTATTTATTTATCTATTTTTACTGGTAGTGAGTACAGATTACTTTAAATAATATAATTTGGCAACTTTGTAAGTAAAATTATCTTCCTACTCAGGATTTGCTATTGTTGTTGTTTATTGTTGTGTTATTGTTGTTTATTTGTTTAGCGACTTTTCTGAACTAATTCTGTAAAGTCTGTATTCTTTGTCATATATATCTATACACACATTTTATATATATATATATATATATATATATATATATATATATACACATGCACACACACACACACACACACACTCACATATATATATATCTGCCTGGTTATCATAATGTCAGATAATAATTTGACACAATTTCCTTAAATTCCTGGAACAAGTTTCCCAATCTTTGTCAATAGGCTCTGTTGGGACACCCCTCAAACACTAAACAAGGCAGTTGACAATTCTGCCTTAACCTTTACTTCTTGCTTGTGTAGAGCCTTAAGGCTTAGCAGAGGTGGGAGTTTAGAGCATTCTCAGGTGTCTTCTGATCATGTACATACGCAAGTCATGTGCAAGGCCTTACACATTAATGCAGCCTTCTGTATTTCCAGGGACATGTCAGAAATTTTCAAAGCCTCCTATAGACATCTCATTCTAAAGCTTTTTCTTTTAAGTTTCTTGGGTAGCTACATTTGTTCAAACTGTCATCCATTGCTTAAAGCAGCTGTAATGTTCAACAATTGCCACTATGTTTTTCAACAAATACCCCAGGGAAAAGGCTGTTTACATTGGGGGAGCTCCCAGTTAGGACAAACGAAGACAACCTAGAGAGTAGGCCTTTTCACAGAACTGCCAGAGGGGGCAATAACGACAATTCTTAGAAATGAGGCTTTGAAGCAGCATCAATTTCATTTACCACTTCCATGCCTGTCATTCTGCTGGTTTTCCCATGATTGTTGGCTGTTGGTTTTTAAGGCTATCATTGAGCTGGGATGTGGAATGGAAATAGCACATGTTAAAATGCCACATAGCTCATTGTTATTCCCAAGAGTCAGTCATCTTTCCTGAATAGACACTCTCCAGATTGTTGCAAGCCTTTGGTTAATTTCTAGACTTTTCAAAAATTATTCTGACATTTTTTGCCAGTTTTCTTGCTGTTTTTATGCGCAGGGTTTTCGGAAGTTTTTAGTCTGTCATTTTCACCGACACACCCCACATCCCCAAGTTTTATTTTTTAAGACAGTATTTCTATTAACTGTATATAGATTTCACAAAATATTAAATAAATAGTAGTATCTGACACTCCATTACACTATTTCTCTGTTAATGCATTCTCCATTTCTTGATATCTACCCCTCACTTTATGCCCCAGACATATCAAGCCACTTGTCAATATTAACATATTTTTCTCCCCAGATGCAAAAAAAAGACATTTACTGAAAGATATCTGTTTTGAGCAAAAAAGCATCATAATCCTAACTTAATACATACATACTTAATTGTGTATATCTACATATGCATAGGAAAAATACATAGGTTCAAAGAAATTTTTGTTTAAATGTTGATTGTTATCTATGAATGGTGATATAATTTTTCTGCTTTATATTTTCTATATTTTCTAAGTGTGACTTCATCATGTTTAATATTTATCTTTTTTTTAGGAGATAATTTGAAGGATCTGGGGTCTAGCCTTGGAACATTCATATATGTCAACAGTTGACTGATTTACCTTGGGAGGGTACTGCTGTCAGAGAAAGATAAACCACGGTCTACAGAGGGTCCTTCACAAACTGAGCATGGCCACATGGGAAGTTTTACTTGCTATTGTTTAATAGGCCAAAATTCCTCTGGCAGCCACCAGAGCACCCTCAGACCACAGCAAAGAAGTTCTTTGAGATGTTCTGCCAGCACAGCTATGTTAACTGTTATTAAAATTTCCTGCTACCACTGGTATGATTGAGTCTAAATACTATGGCCCTTCATTACTTATGTCCATCATGAAAAATGACCCAGGTGACATATTTATGACACGTCTTTATTCATGATGCCAAACATCAAGAAACCTTGACAGGTCACCACATAGCATGCACTTAATACTACTGCTATTCTAGCAAAGACAAAATAGTATTATTTGTCCTAGTTTCAGAATCTCAATCAAAATTAATTTACCCTTGTTTTGCACACTACTTAATCAAGTTTTTAAATGTAAGAATATTAGTAAAACATATTTTGAAAAGGAGGGAGAAGTTAAGGCACTTAAATAGTTCAATGATAGTCATCACCTGTCCCAGCATCTTCAGTCTTGAATAGTTTGGTTCAATGTATGGCCCTTTCCCCTCTCTATGATTTTCAAACGGCCTGCAAACACTCCTTCGAGTACCAAGTAGCAGCCTCTCCACCATTCTAGTATGACAAGTAGGTACACTTAAACTTTTGTCTAGATTTCCATGGTCCTGATTTTTAATTTCCCTGCATCTTTGATGCCTGACTCTTCCTTCGGTTTAGATTGAATCAGGACCATTTCATTCTGTGAATTTCTAGCACCTCAACTTTATATATTCATCTAGGTGACATCCTTACTATCTTATTTCACTTCCAATTCTTTTTGGCCAGCTCGTCAAAATCAAGGTTTCATCAGAATTTTCTGCTAAGAACTCAATCCAAATATACCTCTGAACACTTTTCAGATCATCCTTACTCTTCTGCTCTACATTCTGGGAACTTGCCATGTCGCTCTCTGTGAGAAGGCAGTGTCTCTGAAACTGACTCTCTAAGCCCCACTTCTCTAGGAGTAGAACAAGAAGCCCAGGCATTAGGCTAGTGTGTCCTGGCCATATTTTCTAATTTCTTCAGGTTATCATTTTCAAGACGTATGATCTTAAACACTTCCTATGTGAAAAATTCTGACCATATTCTGTGATTTGAAAAATAAATAAATAAATAAATAAAAACATACCAAAAAAAGTCAAAACCAACGCCCACCCCCAAAAATAATTAATATAAGGACTGATAGCTTCAAGGAGCTCACATGCCAGTGGCGGATGGCGATGTAAAAATCACAACTCAGGACAGTATAAGACAATATAAAACAAATACCAACTCAGAATGGCTAGAGTTCAAATAAAAGAGCAATAAAATATTTGGGCACCAAAAATATTTTATTAAAAAAATGAAATATACAACACATTTTAGGAATTCTTCTATAAAATGTTTTTAGTACTTAAAAGAACAAACTGTGTCTAGAATCTTAGATGAAACAGTTGAATGGTAGTCACTGTTGCACAAAATTCCTCTATGGTTCTCCTGGAACCAGAATGGGGTCCAATCCCTCAACATATCTCTGCAGAAGGTTTACCATCCTCTGGCCCTCTGTATTTCTCTCTCTCCTCTTTTGGCCTCCTCATACTCTATGGTTAATGTACAATGAGCCATCATACTTCACAAAATGCAACGTTCTCCTCTAAACACATGAATCTTTGTGTCTGGAATGTATTTTCCCCACCCTTCTTTATCCCTTGTTCTTCAAACCTCAGATTGGGCATACCTGGAAAATAGAAGGCTTTTCTGAGCACTCCTCCATATGTGTCAAATGCCTCCTTTATACTCTTGGTACTCCCTTTATATATTTCTGCTGCTAATTTTATCACTGATATAATTGCTGTTTACTTCTCAGTCTCTAACACCAGAGTAAGATCTCCTTGAGGATATACCTACATTTCTCCCTCTGTATCCCTCAAAGGAGACTAATTAAATGCCTGACAGAATACCAAAGACATTATTGTATATATTGTGGAAATGCATGCACGTATGCACACACACACATTTTAATTATCAGTGCCAGGATAGAGTGAAAGATTTACAGTTAACTCAAAAAGCCCATGTGATACGCTCACACCAGAGCATTTCTTTCTGTCTGAAGAGCAGCTTCATCCCAATCTCAGTTTCAATTTTAACCTCACTAGCCCAGTTCTTTTTATTCTTCATTCTCTTTGTGCAAATTGCCAGTCTTAAAAGAATGCTGAAGAATGACACCAAGCACAAATGAATGATGCCTGTGCAGAAGAGCCACTGCAGTTCAAAATGCATCTTAAATGGCAAAGCTGTGATAGATTCACTTCTTCTGTTTGTCCTTGAGAACCAGCAGGGGCACTCATGTTGTGCAATAATTGCTCTGTCTTGCTCAAAGGCATAGTGCTTGGATTATAGGACATTGATTCATTTGGATCTTGTGTATATTCCAGCCCCAAGGCATGCTCCACTGTTGAAATTGACAAAGAACAGGAAGAGATGAATGTGAAAGCCTGGGGCTTTGGGGAGCCCTGAGGCTGATATTGATGAGCCCGTAGCCATAGTGGTTGCTTCCTGTGGCTCTTCTCCAACACAGAGAAGATAGACTAGGAGCAAAACTGCTCCTACCACTAGCACATTGGAAATCATTTTTGCATCACTTAAGAGGAAAAGGGAAACATTGGTGAGCTCCCAGAATTAACATATGGGGACTAGACATAAAATGAGCAAAGAAGAATGTGCATTCTTGAATCCTCAATCTCAGTGTTTTTTTTCAACATACAGAAGTTCAGCCCATTTACTTTGTAATTCTGTGTAGTACTAACATCTGACTAAAACCCGTTCAAAGTTCAATGAGATCTAGAAGCAAAATACTTTCCTGTCCCTGTGCTAACAATTCTGAGATGAAGAATATTTTTCCTGCTTCTGTTTTAACCAATACCAGGGGTTAGGCAAACAATGCTTAGGTAATTCCTCCAAGAAATACTTGTTCCCAGAAAATAAAACTGTGCCTCACTTAACTTAGTTCACTCATTAAGACTAACAGCTTGCTCATTAATATTCACTTTGACAACTTTCCTTGTGCACACAAATCCAAAACTTTTATACAACTCTGCCTAGTCCCAATCTTGCAAGCCCTGTCTTAAAAATCACCCAATCAAGACTCTAAAAACCTATTTGCCTGTCTTTCCCTGACTTTTTTTCTTGCAGATGAGAGAAGATACTGAGAAGATGTTCTCTCTTGGTGTTGTAAGTCTAATGACTTTTGTCAGCTTTGGGGAATCAAAGAGACAACATTAGCAATGGTTCCTTCCTCTCTAATCTAAAACCGTTTCAGCACACTTTTCTGTCTCACTTATTTTGGTTCCCCTACACAATGGAGAATAACCTTGCCTCTTCAAACTCCTGCACACGTTACTGTGCCACGTACTCTGTCTCTTCTCTTCAGACTTCTTCAGATGCTATCGTTAGGTAGTTAAGAAACATGAGCAACAGGAGCCAAGGCCCAGCTCTGTAATCATAGAAACCTCCCTTGAAAACTTCCCTTAAGGACCTCCCAGATAATACCTCCCATTTTATGGTTATAAATTACTCCTACATGTCAAGGCACAAAGGCCATAAAAGCTGCTTGTTTAAATCAGTCACAAGTGCATGAACAGAAAGTACTACCCTAACCTGCCCATAACCTCAGCCTCATTATACCATCATTATAATATCATGCCTATGCCAGGAAATTCATGCTTCTAATTAAAACAAACTGAATTCTGGGTAAGCATAAGTGCAGTAGGCAAAGGGTTATAAAACAGCCAATGGTCAGTCAAGGTAACCTCACATGCCAATCATCTAGGATCTCCCATCACAGCCCAAATATAAACAGACTTTCCCACTTGTGTGGGGTTACAGCTCTCTTAGCTGAAAACCCATTCCTCCCTTGGAGTGGATTTTATCTTTTATCTTTTCATCTCCCAAATTCCACAGGTCTGCAGGCTTCCTTAGCATGACCCATCTGCTTCTAAAATTGCACTTTCAATAAACTATATTTCTAAATCTTACTGACCTGTAATTCTTCACTCTGTCAAAGGGGAAGAACCAAGGACCCTCTCCATGCCACTGAAACAACTCCGGATTTCACATTACCCTGTGTGATAAGACTGCTTTTCACCTGTTGTTCTGACTCCTCTTCCTCCTCTTAGTCATATATCTTTTACACTCTTTCCTAGCTGATTCAACTTTATGTTTTTCCTCCTGTTCTTCTTCCAAACATATAGACAACTTAACTCTACCCCAAACCTCTGTCTTCTAAACACTAATTAGACCTCTTCTCAGATTACTGTCTGCCAGAAACATGGAAATCTTAAACTTCTCTCTTAATGGTTGAATCTTATTATATTTTACCACCACACTGTTTATTTATATACTTCTCTTCTGAGAAAATTAAAAAAAATAAGAGGCTGTAAAATATAAAGCCGCATGCAAACATTTTAAGTATTATGAGGAATGAGAAAGTTCCAGCTCAAGTTTGCTCCCTTTTAGAAGACAGTCCAGAGTTGAGTGTTATGGTGTTAGTTCAGTAGTTCTAACTGTCTTGAATATTTGGAAGTCTCTTACTATGCCTGCCTATGACTTGGTGGTTGGTAGAAATAAACAGAATGGTCTCATTGCCTGACTTATTCTACCTGTGATCACTGCTTCCTGACGGAAAGTCACAGCTGAGAGGAGGAGATGGTGTAGCTAATACCACAGCTTTTTCAGGGAGGGCTTTCCAGCTTCCAGGGAGGGAAACTATCACCTAGATAGGCAAGGCTAGCAAGGCAAGGAGGTCAACGGTGGCCACACAGTTCTGTTGTGTATTAAACACTCTTCATCTCCCTCCAGCGGGTTGATGGTAACTGAAAGCAGATATCTGTGTTTCTATTGAAGTTTCAGTATAGTATCTGTCATGGTTGCTCAGAAAATATTCACTGAGTAAGAGTAAATCCCAGGGAAAATTTAGGACACAACACGAGAGCACAAGCATCAGGCTTATGTGTTTTTCTTGTACATTGTCATATAGAATTAACTGTTTAATAAAAGCTTTCCAATGATGGCAAAGTTAAATATATATTACTATAGGAGCATTTGCCCCACATGGCCTTCCACTGTAACTTACAATAAGGCTATGACAATTTTTAATTGCTGAAGACAGGTTTTGTATATCAACACAAAATATAGTTACACATGAATAATGTATTAAAGCAAGCTTTACTCTGATATAATAAATAAATTATTAACTATTGTTCCTAAAAACAGTAGTTCTGAACAGAACTTGCTTTATTTCTCTTTCCCTGCTTCGATTTCAGGTTAGCAAAAATATTGCAGAAGAAAGAGATGTCACAAATTTAATTATGAAAACAAATCAGATTTACTTTTCAATGTCCATCACGTTACTTCAAAATATATCAAAATTAGCACATTCAGAGACAAACTAATTTAAAGAATGTACTCAAGCTAGGAAGCAAAGACATTCTAAGACTTTAGATAACAAACATGTCAGGCAAAGATCCCTTGGACCTAGTTCTAATGACAGAAAGTTTCCACACAGAAAAATTTCCCTTATTTTGTATGAAAACAGCTGCCCAATTATTTTTCTAAAAAATGGTAGACTCTACCAATATCCCCAACCCTGAGTACTTCATGTGTGAGGTCACATGTAACCTGCATGGAGAGGACAGAGACCTTGCTTCTCCCCCGCCTACTGTGTCTCCAGCTTCTAAAAAAGTCTCTAGTACAAAAAAGGCCCTCAAAGATATATTTTCTATTTCATAATAAAATATAGTATGATTGTTATCTTTTTAAAAGGTAGCAGTCTGTTGAGCTGGAGAGAAAATATCTGTCGCTGTTGGCTTCAATGATTTTAAGACAAAACAAATGGCTGGAAGAGACTTTTTGTTATAATCCATTATTAGTTAGATGGGATGTGTGTCTGTTATAGACACTATGGTGTTCACTACGGATTCAGAATTGAGTGAAACCTAGTCTGAGTCCTCAAGTAGATCTGAACCTAACAGAAAAAGAATAAACAATTTGAACAAAAGTACTCAGAAAAAGCTGCCAGAATGGTTGTTTTTAGGTTCCCAATCCAATCACATAATCATCTTGCTAAAAACACATCTTTCACTTCAGTTCCTACAAAATAAGATCCAGGCTCCTTAGCAAGAGATAGCCTGCTCGACTATATCTGACCCTGCCTTTCCCTAATATTGTTTAATCCCATTCCTCTCAATACGAATCCTAACTTTGATATCATTTGCCTTTGGGTATTCAAATACACACTTTTTGATTCATGGAAACCCTGCCTCTCACAGTAAACATACCATTCCCCAGCTGCCCACAATAATTTAGCATCTGTCGAGTTCCTAGTTCTTATTAGCCTTTTAGACTGCTGAAATAAGACTTTCTCCAACAGCTTTCTCTGACACAAGAATGACTGATTATAGGAGTCAATGTTGATATTCTAAGTGTTAAATGTATTTAATAAAGCAAATAATTTAGAATAAGACTAAATTTTATAGGTCGGTAAGTGCAGATCAAATGGAATTAGAGAAAAAAGAGGTATAACTGAAGTAATTAGATCACTGATCAGAGAGATATCAGTTGAAATAAAAACAAAGGGAAATATATAAGCTGTTGCTGGTAAGAACTTTTTTCTCTTGATTAAAATTAGATTACAGAGAGTAAAAATGGTATCAGTCAAAAATATTGCTAGTAATAGAAATAGAAAAATTGAAATTGATAGGCTATGCTAGAAGTTATTAACTTCAGATGAGACACACAGTGTTTAAGATGATAGTAAAATATCCAGATAAAAATGACTTACAAGGTGTTTAAAATGTGTGTCTTTATATTTAGAAAAAAAACCATAGAGATAGAGATTCTGTTTTTGAAGTTTGAAGTTCTTATCTTCATAGCATTTCAACAAAAGTGATTTACTTGTTACGTATTTCTCCATCAGACTGTCAATTCCACAAGACAGGGACATGGTCTATATTCTTCATTGCTAAACTCAAGCAATGGGATTAGTGTCAGGCACATGGTAGTGAATTAATTAACAATGAAAAAAGTGCTTCATGTAAAAGAATAATGATACAGTATATAAAGTATAGCACATATTTTTGCTTTAGACATGCTTTCTACCTTAAAGAAGTTTGTGTCCAAGAGAAAAAAGACATGAATAACAAACTCTGAACAATTAGGTTTTAAAAAAAAGTGTTTAGAGCTGAAAACATATAAACATATAGATAAAAGACAGGGAAACTTACTTTTAACACAGGAAAGTGTGGAGGGGAAAACAATTATGGGAGAGTTCTTACTAGGTTTTTCCTTTTAATGAAGGAAGTGAATACGGAGGGCTTCCCAGACTCAAAAAGATTTATAATGTAGTTTATCTGGCTTCTTCCTCCTGTTAAGGTAGAATTGATTCCCTTTCCAGTTTTCCTAGATAGTTTATACAACATATTTGGATAATAATCTTTTGTTTTGTTTGTTTGAATTTAATTGTTTTGTTTCTAGTGCTTCATTCTTTCATTGCTTCTTGGTATAGGAAGAAGGTTGAAGGGGAAGAGAGAGTAATATGGACAACCGCCGGGCTTTAGTCAAAAACCTTTTCACTTCCTCTGATTTTCAAGTATATCACTTGTTTTTGCCCTGGGACTCACCAGATGTCACTTATGAGATCCCTCACAGATGGTGCTTCCTCTGCTGTAGACCCTTTGGGCTAGGACTTCTTGCATCTATAAGTAACTCTTCTGTCAACAGTTTGAATATCTCAGTTATTGAATTCCCCTTTCATTCTCTTTCTTATAACATGTTTTTTTCCTCAACTTCTTTATTATCATTTTTGCTAGGGACTCCAGAAGGAGAAAACAGCTCACTTGCACACACGCACTCACACATTTAAAAAACCACCTTGTTGCTCTGGAAACCTAATTATATTTTGTGAATTACTTGTTCATCTTATTTAATCACACAATTTTGACTAGATTTAATGATTAGAATTCTAGTTTTTAAATGACAGAGTTGGGAATTCGAGCTACAAAATGAATTGTTCTTGGTTTTTAAGGTTTATAATACTGGGATGTGTACTAACATTAGATTAATATAAAATAAATATTCGAATATAATTTAACTGTAATACTTAAAGTCTGTAAAATATATTAAAATATGGATATACAAGAAGACATTAATGATTCGCCTGCAACTCAACACTATTTTTTAAAAAACATGTAGGTTCTCAGTGTAATGTTCCAATCAAAATGTGTGTGTATATACACATACACAGATAATTTGAAATTGTGTTATCAAACTCTCAATTGTTTTTCTAAATACCTTTGCATTAGAATAACCAAAGAAAGAGGTAAGCAATAAATTTATTTATTTTTGCAATAAATGTTTATCTAATCTGAACAGTGATAGCATAATTTGTTAAATAGAGGTTTTAGTGTTGGGTCAACTAACTCTTCCACAGTTACTGAGAACACCTTAACCATATACAGTCAGCTTTCTGTGACCGCCTATTGTTCTAAAGCAGTACCATGTACAGGCTAAAGAAGAGAACTGATGTCTGAGAGAGCACTTAGGCATGGGGCATGCATCAAATAAGGCTGGTTAGAGAAGGAAGCAATATAAAAAGTTACAGCAGATGAGTGATACGAGGCAGGGAAACCAGGCGCAGCTGAGAAGTTCAGACTCAGGAAGAGATGGAGCCATGGTAGAAAAGAGCCAGACAGGAAGAAAAGTTAAATGACATCGATTTCTGTTCCAGGCTACAATAAAATGCAAAGTTTCACCTCAGATTACTGATACCACATCTAAGAAAGAGGTAGAAATATGCTAATGAAACACAGCAATGAGGTACTGTTTCCACAGTATCGTACATGGTGCAACCCTAAATCCTTCCTAAAGCCCAGAGAGGATACCAATTCTGTTCATGAATCATGTTATCCTTTAAAATTGCCTCTGTAGCCAACTTGTGGAATTTGTATACACTGATTATCTAAATCTAGGAACCTATGAACAGCCCCATGGAACCAGGTGCAAAACAAGACATTCAGGCCCAAAAGCTTCTATCATGACATGGGAGCACTAGAAAATCTGAGAAATTTCATCAATCACCTGAAGTATTTAAATGAATTATAATTTAAAAAATCTACCATTACTCCTTATTTCTCTTTATGAAGATACAAATCAAAGACATTTAACAGAATTTTGATTGTCATGCCTGGATTTTCTTCTTCAAACAGTTAAGGAAGTAAGTCTTGTTGGGTTTTCATTGCAAGCACACAAGGTCAATAGGAATGAGGTTGAGGGCTCCATAAAAAAATGTCTTGATGTTTCTAAGAAGTCACCAGGATTTCTCCTTATCCACCAATACATTGTGCCAACTGTTTCTACATTTATTCATCGTACTTCATAGAATCCTACACAAAACCCAACAAAATGAAAATAATCATTGCTGTTTTTAGAGAACTCTTGTGTCATTGGAGAAAATTCATTTTTTCATGGCTAAAAGAAATATTTTTTTCCTGTTTTATGGAGGAGAAAATTAGATGGAACAAACAGTCTAAATTCCATGCTTAAAAGGTTAGTTGACAATAAAGTGAGGAGGCCATGGAGGAAAAAGAAGGAGAGCCCAACTAGAGATGATAAATTCACCAAGGTCTATCCAGAGTGTGAATGATGATCAATTTACATAAAAGATTTAGTACTCTCTTCTTAAATTTGAAGGTGTAGTGTTCAGATAATAAGATTTTTTTAATGGGAAGTTCCTATATATTCACATATTTCCAAATATTATGTGTGTAGCTAATGGATTAAATACTTGATTGAAGAAAAAAAAAAGGTATTATTTCCCTTTTTCTGTTGAATTTGAAGGAAATCAATTATTATAAACCCACTAAAAAATGCCTCTACAAGTGTTATTTTGTTTCTTCACTTTGTACCAATGTGAACAAAATAAATAATGACTAGGGAATGTCAAAATTTGTAAATTGTAAATCTTACATCCTACTGAGATTCAGCCAGAATATTATTGTTATTTTTAAGAGCATAATTTAAATGTAGCTCTTGTTTATCCACACAGTAAAACTTAGAATGAAACAAAAGCAGCATGTCCTCTAAGCAAAGGTGGGGAGGAGGGGGGTCTATTATCATCTAAAATAAAAGAAAAATGTCAGTAAAGTACCTCAATTATCTGCCTAGTTGCATTACATTCAGTTAATTTTAAAAGATTTGTTCACTTAACTTTCTATTGTCATTTTATTCTAGGTGATCATAAAGGGAGAGGCTAACAAAGAATGATAGGAAACCAAAATAGTGATAGCTTGGCTCCAACTAAGGTCTCAAATTAAAGTCCACAAGATAACTTTGTCCAGAAATTGCCAACAAAGGAGAGACTTCTGTGGAAAATCTCTGCAAGAAACACACACACACACACACACACACACACACACTGCACACACACACCTTTTCTTCTATTGATGATGAGTCATGTTAATAAAAAGTCTCTCTTTGATTATTAAGCATTATAGGTTGATATAATATTAGTAAAAAGAATAAAAGGTAATGCTGAAATGTTACATGACGTAGGAGAGTAATTTGGAACCATTCGTTCAATCTCTGGAGAAAAAGAAATAAATGTAATTAAAAAGGAAATTTTAGCAGAATGGAGGGAGGATAAGGCCAAATGAAATGAGAAAATATGATGGTGTTGAGATGGCTGAAATATTTTAAGAATTAAGGTGGGAAGTTAATTGACAGTGTCCTGCATTGTTGTAATATGAATTCATCTTTTGTTTCCCTCAGAAATCTTCATTGGAGTCCTTCTCATTCAATAATTTATTCAAATTATTATTTTGAGTATATTGCTGAAGAAACTTTAGTGTGAAAATGATATTTGATACAATGAATAATACATAAAGATGCGAAAACCAACTCTAGAATTCAAGAAAATTAGGAATGGAACAATAGACTTCCACAGATTGTGAGGAGGGAAATGCAGTGTTTAAAGACAGCATTCAGGTCATCTCACTCTATAACTTAAAACTCTCAGAAGACTGTCCTTAGAATGAAAGTCACATGTTTTACTATGTCCAGCAAGGTCCTTAATCCCTACAGACCTGACCACTTGCTGCCTTTATTTACTCCATTTCTTCTCATCATTTGATATCAACTCAACTTCACTGCGCAACCTTTTAAATTTTCTCATCTAAATACTCCCTACTCTCTATTAAGTCACCTTGTTTCAGTTATGTATGGTTCTTTGATTTCTAAAAATTACCGTTTATATTTGTGCTTATTTTCTGTTCCTTTCACTGAAATGTAAGCTCTGGGAGACCAAAGAATGTGCTGCCTCAATCTTTATTGCCTCTGCCTACCACATAGTAGATCTAACATTTATGAAATACATAATTTTTTATTTAGCTTACAATGAACATGGATGCTCTATCTGACATATATGATTTATCTTTACTAATCACTTTTATTTATATACTACCATTTGATGGGCTGTGTAGTATGCAGTAGAAATAAAAGATAAGCTCTGTGATCTCAACTAGGTCATAACAAAACCAGGGACATCTGAGGCACATTAAGAAAGAACTAAACTTTACTGAATCTTTCAGGACAATGTAGAATATTGGTTAATGTCAAAGGAGATAAAAACTTTTAAGGAAAGAAGAGCCAATGCTTTCATAATTGGACTCTATTTAAAACAACACGATAAAAATTTTGAACATATATTAAGCCTTTTGATAAATCACATTAATTTGAGAACTATTAAAATATATTACGACTGTCATTTTATTATTTCATCTTTCAGCATTTCATCTCATTTTCATTTAATTTTAATTTAAAAAAGAAATTGTGAAGATTTTAGAAAAATGAAGAAACTTACACATCATAGAACTCAGGAGTCAATTTGATTAATCATGAAAATAAAGCCTAGACAGTTAGTGTTTGGTCATAGCCAGTTAGTTGCAGAGCTTAACTAAGCTTACAGCTCCTAAAGAGTGGCCCAGTGGTTTTCTGACTTAATGAAGCCTCCAAGAGCTCCCAATACCAGGACTCCATAGCTCTGTGGCCCATTATTCTTTATATATATATATATATATATATATTCAGTAACCATTCTGTTTTGTGTGTCTATTTGTATTTGGGGATTCCAGGTCCTTAAATTGGAGAGTTGAGTGCATCGTTAGAGATGGGAATAAACAGAGAAAAACATTTTGGAAGGGAAAAACCTAGGAGGAAAAGCTGTATGTATGTGTATGTGTGTATGAATGTATGCATGTATTTAGTTATTTATTTATTATTGGTTGAGTTTTCAAAAACTTTCTTTGGACTCAGAGGCAAGGCTACTTTTTTGCTGACAAGGGTATAGTATAAATTTCTATCTCAGCATTTATTATGGTAAAGTATGAGTGCCGATTGCCTGATTTCAACTTCTAGATCCTCCACTTGGAAGGGTTTTTGTTTTTTTTGTTTGTTTGTTTGTTTGACCAGAAACCATTTATTTCCAAACTAATTCATTATTTCTCAGAGTCTAAAATTTTCTGTGAGCCCTGGCCTAGAAACATTTCCCTGGACATGATGGAAATCCAGTTTCTTAAGCCTCAAATTCAAATTCATATCACTGTGGGTTGAAATAGTGGATGCAGACATAACCATCTTCGCCACTGCTGCTATAGCTCTTGCCATCAGAATGGAAGGCAGCACTGTTGCTAGGTCCAAAGTGGCCCTGGACTCTTCTAAAATCTTCTTCAAAGGCCAAATAGAAGAACATGGCCTCAAACTTTCCAATCCTGGTAGAAGTGGTGGTTACGTTCATGGCTTCCTGACTACCACACGGTCGTAGTTGAGAGAGAGGGCAGCTGAGTTGACGGGACATTCTGTCCAGAAAGTTTTCCAATGTTCAAGGGTTGTGGAGTCAAAGAGTTTGGCTATGTTGTTCTTGGATGCAGTGACAAACATGGTCATGTCTCTGGATAACTGGATGTCATTGATCTGCCAAGAGTGCTCTTTAACATTCACCAATACCTCTCCAGGTTTGGCACTATACTGGTTGAGCTCTCCACTCTCATGGCCCACAATGATGCACTCCTCTAAGGGTCCCCAAACAGCACTGGTGATCTTGGAGTCGTTGCAAGAGATCTTCATGTAGGGCTCATTGTTGTCAATTTGGCTAGGATCCTGCAGGTCAAAGAAGCTTACAAAGTGCTGGTAACCCATTTGCTTATCCATAGAGAACATGATAATGTTGCCCCAAAGTCCAAGCCACATGTCCAGCTGAATGATCTCTAATAGGGCCAGCTGCTTCCATTTCACTGTCCCAGAGATGACAACTGTTGTCAGCTGAGCTAATGAGGACATACTTGGTGTCCCAGGAAGCATCTGCACACCACACAGCTCCAGTATGACCCATGTAGGTGCCCAGCCTCTCACCATTTAAAGAACACCATACATTGACAATAGGGTTCATGGCCATGGTGAACAGGAGGTTTCCTTCGTGGTTGTACTTAATCCACGTAATGGACCGCTCATGGCCCTGCAGCAGGATCAGCTTCATGCCTTCAGGGACACCAGGAAAGCTGCACTTAGTAGTTTTATTGGAAATTATTTCAACTCCTTTGTTCAGTTTCCTCCTTTATGTTTTGTACATACCAATAACGCCTCCCTTAGTGTTGCTGAAAGCATTCAATGTGTTAACACATAATAGCTTAGGACAGTATTTGAAGAGGGTATTGCTCAATCTAGTCTAGGTGTTAGGGTATGAATGGGCTATGCACATGCCTTCTCTGGGGAGCAACATGCTCAAAAGTCTTCTATCCTCTGTATCCATCACCAAAACTCTTATGTTCCATCTCTACTTTGGAAAGAATCTATCAAATTATTTATGTTACAAAATTAAGAAACTAAAGGGAAATCACTGGATTTTTAGTGGTAAACTTCTAGTGCTACAAGCAGGTTAATGAGATGTAAAGGGTGTGTGTGTGTGTGTGTGTGTGTGTGTGTGTGTTTCCTTTTTAGATAGTAGTTTCACCTTCCATATACTACTCAAATCAAATTCTGCAAACTTCATCTATAGCAAGTTTAGTTTTATCTTTTCTCCTTCAAAATATCAACACTTTTTATGCTTACAAGCCAAAATAAAGTAATACTTCTTTAGTATCAATTCTTTGGAATCTACAGGCATAATGAAGAGGGTGGCAGTGTATTTTAACTTTCAGAATATCTACTTATGTCTTTCAATTCAGAGGTCTTTTTCATTCATTAATTCATCCATTCATTCATTCAGCGTATATGCACTGATAATATGATGTGTCTCATTCTATTCTAAGCCATGAGAATGAAGAGCAAAACAAGACAGAGTTCTTTCTTTCTCAGATTTTGTTGCTCTCCCTTGGTCTGGAAGGATCGAGTGCCAAGCCAATTGAACTTTTTATCTTATATCATCATTATAAAAATCAATTGCTGAAGAGCTCATTCCTACACATGTTTGACTTGAAGAAATACTAGCATTTTCCAGCCAAGATGAAAATGTCACTGATTACTTCAAACTTATACCTTGTGGGGTTTGAGTGCGAGATGTCATTAACTTTCAAGGAAGGATTAAGATATGATTTACTCCCTACTACATTGTTATTTCCAATCCTATTGGCCTCATTATTGCTCACCTTCATACCTTCATTGATCCATTAATTTATTCAATGAATGTGGGGGAAATGAGTCACATACACAAATTAGTGCAGTGCAATAATAAGCACAGGAAGAACATTGTGAACAAATAGCAGTTGAAACATGAAGAAAAATGTATAATAGCCTGGAAATCAGGAAAAGCATCACTGAGGAAGAGTCTTAAGGAAAATGAGAAACACTAAAATGACATTTGAGTACTGTGTGAGACAAAACAACAGCTCCAGGCACCTTCAGGGGAGACAGGAAAGGCCCTAATAGGTCCATGGTTTGCACAACAACACAAGATTCTGGCTCTGTAAGCAAAGGAGAATGTGGCATTACTTATCATATGTGAAAGAGCCATCCAACATGTGACAGCCAAGCAATTTCCTTGATTGATTTGGAAAAAACATGAGAGGCCCCAGAGTAGGATGGGATGAGAAAAAGGCCTTTTAGAGACAGTCGCTGTGACTCTTTATTTAGCCACAATATGGTGCGCTCGCTGATAAGATGCTAGTCCCCTGGTAACGAGAAAGCAGGGCTAGAGGATCTTAAATGATCCCATTGTCTGAGAATAAGTGGCAGAGCTGTGAACAGAATCCAGAATTTTCATCTTGAGTCCATTTTGGTTTTCTGTTCTGTAGCACAATAATTTAGTTTGGCCTCCACACTGCTGACAGAATTACAGTTTCTCCCACTGCTCTCTATTGGATATTTCTAGACACAATCTGTTATTTAAAACTTTTTCTCCTTTGTAAATGAGATAGATTTTCTGACCGAAGTTGTAGCATGTCCTTTTACAGAACATTTTCCCCTGAGACTGCATGAGATGGTACAATCTTGGGTACTGATATTTTAGCATTGGTCCTATCTGTTATACTTTTTTATTTATGAAGCTATCTCAGAGAAAACACAGCAATGAATATTCCTCTGGGCAATAATTTTTTGTCAAGATAAGGGGATACAACTTTATCTCACTTAGCTGAAAATGCAGAACATTTAAATAAAGCTCCATTTGGCTCTCACTTTTAATGTTTAATTCAGTTTGGATTAACTTTTAATTCTCATTTCTATCATGTATTTACTTAGAGCAAAAAGATTCCATAGCTTTCCTTCTTTCATAAGCCAATATTTTATTACCCATCCATTTCCCTCCACTCACAAATTCCATCAAACTGCTTATCACTTTGGCAATAGATTCCATCAATTTTTCAGGAGTAAGCATACATTGAGAGACTTTCCAAGATCTTTTGCTCAAGGGCAAACCTCAAATAGGATCAAGTTAAAAAGCACATGAAGTTTGTCGCTAGGTATGTAGGAGAGAAAAAATGCAAAATGAGAATTATGTTCTTTTGGTTACTTCTTGTTTGCCCTTGAGATAGGTTACGTGAGCTTCCTTATTTGCTCCAGACAAAAACTCAACACACTTTATAGTTATACAGGTAGCATAGCGGATGGAAACTCACCTGATGATAAGGATCTGGCTTCCATGCCTTTCCTGTAGTTGAAATCTCTCAATTCAGGAGTTAGACAACAGTTGCAGAAAGATGACAACATGAGCAAGGATTGGATGTCTGGAATTAAGGGACAAGAAAGATTTATGATTTTTATATTAACGGGAAGTCATAGTTCAAATAATTTCAATAGAAAATAAACAAAATAACATACAAGATATGTCATATAAAATATGTCACCATTCTAGAGCTAAAGTGTAGTTTACTTCAGAGAAGATAAAAGCAATGAGGCTCTCGTACATAGGGTATATTCACAGGTTATCCTGAAATCTAGAGAGATGATAAACTTAGTCAATCCAAAAGATGCATCTACGTGTCTATCTATTTATTATCTATCTATCTATCTATCTATCTATCTATCTATCTATCTATCTATCTATCTACCTAAAGATATATCTACTCATATCTTTCTATATCTATCTATATCAATCTATATCTATCTCTATCTATCTCTATATCTATATCTATATCTATATCTGTATCTATATCTATATATGGGTAAACCAACATGATCAACATGCCATTCTAAATTGTTTAAGGCTAAAAGCTTTTGATTAATTGTCTCTGGGAAAACTAAATAGTCAAAAATAAAAAGCCCAAAAGAACGTGTGCAGAATTGAAATATTTTACTGATTTGCTGTGAACTTTGGCACACTGATTCTCTGAGCTTTAGGTTCCTGATCTGTTAAATGAAGATAATAATTGCTCCCTTCTCCACCTCACAGAGTTCATAAGCTGAGAAATTGGGACTATATTTGTTAAATCACTTAGTATACTGTTCACACTGTAAGATGTCAGTTGATAATATAGAGAAATGGTGATTTTTAAAAAGGATTATAGAATGTATGACATTTAACAACTGAACACAACTATGAATTTGGGAAAGGAAGGATTAGTTTGAGGTATTGAGGTTTGACGTAGTCTAGACCAAATGATAGGTAGATAAGTTATCAATGCCATTTCCCATAATTAGGAATAAAGGAGTAGAATTTTTAGAGTGAGTTAAGATAAATAGTTGCATATTAACTCTATTGAATTTGAGGTATTAGAGATATCCAAGTGGACATGTGTAGCAGAAAAATGGAAATCAGAGTCTGTTGCTTACAAGTCATGTCATGTCAGAAGCAAAATTATGGAAGTCATGATTTTAAAAGTGATGATGGAAGTTATAGCAATTTAAGGGATAAGTAAGGAAGAAAACATAGAACATCGGCTTTCCATATTGGTTGCCCATCTGAATAAACTAAACAGCTATTTAAATCTCAGAAACATTAGTATTTATTTAAATTCCTAGTTCAATATTTTCCCCAAACTTGGAAAATTCCCCCATTTAATTATTTTGGATAGTCTATGATCATTACCTCAAGAAAAAATATAACACAGAGATCAAAGAAGGAAAGGCTACTGTTGCTGGTCTCTGAGAAGAGAAAGCCCCTAAGACTCAGATGGTAAGAGCACTATCACCTCTCTCCACTTGATTAAGATTCTCTGTACTCTGGAAAGAAATGTCATCCAGTACAGCCCTGACTGGCAATGACTAAGCAGTTAGAAGGGGCTTTATAGAGCTTTTTAACACCTCCTGTGGTGTAGGGGTGGGATTACAATTCCACTCACCCAGGAGTGACATAAGAGGTTTCTAGAGAACCATCAGAGCTGAGAGCCCTTGCAGGCAAACACAGGGTGATGCAGCAGCAAGAATCAATGACCAAGCACTGACCACATAGTGATACTTGACAAATAAATGCTAGTACATGTCTCAGCCCACTTGCTATGAACTGAAGATATCCCCTCAAAATCATATTGAAGCCCTAGCCTCCACTGTGATGTTATTTGAGAGATAAGGAGGGTTAGATCAGGTCATGAACATGATAACAGGACCTTTATAATGGGTTTAGTGGCCTTATAAGAAGAGAAAATGATCTCTCCCCACTCCTCCCATGTGTACTAACTGAGGGAATGCCAAGGGCATATGTGTCTCCCAGCCAGGAAGAAGGTCTTATCAGACAGTGACTATGCTAATAGCTTGACCTTGGACATCCAGCCTCCAAAATGGGGATAAATAAATTTCTGTTGTTTCAGACTCTCAGACTCTGGTATTTTGTTATGGTAGATGAATACACCTCTCAAACTGGCATGAAATCTCAGAGTAAAAAAGAGAAACACCAAATTACCTGAGATTAGGTCAACCCAGCACAGTGGAAAAGGGTCTTACACTGGATTTAATTATCAGAATCTGTAGAGATGGAGGCCAGTCATTCTTACTTCCAAACAAACTCCACAGATTATTCTGATGTACAGAGTCAAAGAAACAACCTAGGTAGTTACTTATACTTAAAAAGTGTGGCAGAAGAGCAGAATGTTAAATATATAGAACAGAGATCTGAAAAGTAAGGAAGATCTCAGTGCCTGGGAAGGCAGTGGAGAGCAGGATTTCCCAACAGAGGGAGTGGAGAGCAGGATTTCCCAACAGAGGGAGTTTATCCCAGAGGACAGATGTTATGCAGCAAAGTAAGATATAGGGGTGGGAAGGTGGCAGAAGCAGAATGCATGAGTCTTCAAAGAAATTAACCAGAATAAGGAAAATGATACCTGACCTAAGAAAGAGCAAGGTCAAAGAAATGCTCTTTTTCTCTTTTTTCAATGTTGTTTTTAAATTTTTATTTTGAGAATGGTAGGAGTCTTTAGTAGATATTAGGCCTTACGGAAAAGATCTAATTGATAACAAGGTTAAAGATTGTGAAAAATGAGGGCACTGCTAACATATAAACAAAAACTAACATTTA
Organism: Pteropus medius; assembly: GCF_902729225.1. Taxonomy (NCBI): domain Eukaryota; kingdom Metazoa; phylum Chordata; class Mammalia; order Chiroptera; family Pteropodidae; genus Pteropus; species Pteropus medius. Next base: position 7,377,672 of record NW_024346771.1, read on the forward strand.
TTTATAAAATGTGTACACTATGCCCAGAATTGTTTTAAATGCCTTGCTCATAAAAATTTACTTATTTTTATAGCAAACCCATGAAATAAATACTTTAAGTGTAAATATTTTAAATGAAAATACACACACACTCACAGACACACATGTATCCACATATAGGATAAATGATTCCTGAAGTGCATACATAGGAGGTGGAAGAGCTGGGACTGAAGCTCAGACTTTCTGCTCTGTGGTTGACACTTGTCCATGGTTTCTAAACTGAGTGTTCAAGAGCCCAGAGCATTACAGTTAACACAAAGGGCCAGTGGGAGAGAGTTTAAATTTTTGAGAGAAACGTAGTGATGCTTGACAAATGTGAAGCACCATGTGAACAACTTGAGCAAGGCAATGGACATTTCCACTTTAGACTACATCTTGCTCCTATTCATGTGAAGCTGTGTAATCAGTTTTTGCTGTTGTTAAAAGCAACTACCACGTGAAAGTCACATGATGATATCTAGGCTGATTCCACTGTTTGAGAAACTGTGCAATGTCCAACAGGCACACCTGTCTCAATAGTAAGTAATTGTGTTTAAATGATAAAATATTTTTTTTCAATTTATGTATATTATTCTTTCTAGAAGATGCAGTTATCAGGGCATAATATTTCATAGTTTTTAAAACTTAGATGCTGAAGTCTGTTAAGTAGTTCTTTGGTCCTGGGAGTACAGAGGTCCTACCAACAGTGTAAACCCAGAAAGTGTAGAAACATTTGCTCCCCACAATGGGGAGCAAAAGCCTACATGGAGAAACTAACCATGAAATGGAGAAGGGATATACCTTATTCTTAGAGTGAATTAAATGGGGTCAGAACATGTGATTTGACATTTTCAAATGAAGAAAAGAGAGCTTAGAACTTTGTTCATTTGGCTAGGATCTACTCAGTGAGTAGGTAATGAGGTTGTCAGTTGAAAAGCAGGAGATAGGATTGAATTAAGTGCTGATAGTTCTGAAGTTTAAAGATATAAAAATTCTCTACCTTGCTATACAGCTAAGCATATAAGAAGAGTTCAATAAATTTGTGGTTATTTATTTAATCTAATATAATCAAACTCAATTTTTAGATAAAAAGTATTTCACTGGAACTCTTGAAAAAATGTATAAAAGAAAGAGAAATAAAATCTATGATTTTGCAGTTTAGCATAATATGTTTATCATATTTATAGTTTATCTGATATGCAGTGGTTCTAGCTCTGTATGAGATGTGTATTTTGCATACTAATACATGTACGTATGTTTTCAGTTCAAATCAGTAAGCATAAAAATGCTAACTTCTGTAAGATGCATGCATGCTGGCTCTTTCAAGAGGTACCCACAGCCACTGAACTAAGATGTAATGGATAAACATGTATTTTAAAATTTGTTTTAATTCGGTACTTTTGGCAAAATATCTCTTAACACTCTCCTCACTCTCTCTTTCCAAAACTGTTGGTAGTCTGACAAAGTGAAGCTTCCTTCTCTCAGTTCATCTATTTTGAGGTTTGAGAAATGTCAGTGAGAATTAGAAGAAGAAACCCAAAAATAGGTATTCAACCCAAAAGGTAACCAGTGTTTAGAAACGGTTATGCAGAAAAGCTGAAGAAAAAAAAAAATCTTAAATTTAGAAGTAGAATTTTAAATAAATTTTCATTTAAATAGAAGTTTCATTTTAAATAAAAACTTCAGCCAAATGGCTTGGTTGCATGCTTTTTCGGGTTCTTCTAAATGTTTTCAATGTTTCTGTGTTACTTTTAGAATAAAGTTTACATTCTTTAAACTAACATTTAAACATTCAATTATGTGGCATTAAACTGTCATTCAAAGTATTGGAGTTAAGAAAACACAGGGTTTGGGGGTACATTGAATCTAATCATCTATATTGAATGAATAGATGTGTAAGCTTCATCAAGCTGTTTAACATCTCTGAATTACACTTTGTTTTTATTTTTTAAAAAATACTAGTGCTTCTGCTCTCAGGAAAATGGAGTAAGCATGTGTGCATTTACTTCTCCTGCTAAGAACAAAATAATCCTGGACAGTATACACAAAATAAAAAGAAAAAACAAAACAAACGAACAAACAAAAAAATAAAGAAAAAAAAAAACCTGAAAGGTAGAAAGCAGAACAGTTAAGGACCTCACAGCACAAGGAACAGACAGCGCTGAGTTCCCTGGGCCTTGTTTTTGCTTCATGTATCCCAAACATGGAGTGGAAGAAGGTGGTAGCAAAGAAATTCCAAAGGATGCAGATAAGAAGTCCAATACAAGCTTGTTCTCTCTAGCCAAAGAACGAGGAAAGAGGAAGTCCAGACAGACAGAAAATTTTAGGCAGTAACTGCTCCACTCCAGCCTAACATCACAAAAACACTGTGGCCCCATCTCTATCCATACCACAGGAGCTGAATGGGGAGCCTAGACTTTGTGGTGCCAAAGGAGGTTGAGTAGGGAGCAAGGGTTTTCATCACTGCTAGGAGGTAATGTGCCACCTCCCTTGAGCCATAATGGGGACTATTTGAGAAACCTGGACTTCCATCCACAATGAGAAATCTTAAAGGTTCTTGAGATAGCACTTCATAAGACCAAATGGAGTTTCATGAGTTTCACCACAGCCCAGTGAGGGAGCCATCCCCTAGGATGTCAGTGGAAGCCACAAAGGAGGTACTCCTGTGCCTGCCACCCAAGCTGATATCAGCAGAGACTTAGTGGGGAGTTGGAAATCTCTCCTCTACCCAGAAGTAATTAGGAACAAATCTTCCATCCTCAGGTGTCAATAGAGGTTGAGTGGAGGACCTGGATTTCTAGCTACACATGGCAATACCAAGGCAACACAAACCCTTTCGCTGCCAAAGTGAGAGCATAAAAGGTCAGTGAAAACAAACAATTACAATTGAGAATCTCATAATATAATATTCCTGAAGTCTACATTTCAAATGAAAATCACTTACTTTGTCAAGAACTATGGAAATCTCAACTGAAATAAAAAGAGTAACAAATAGATGCTATATTTCATATTGCCAATATAACAAATCAGCATAAGCTTAGTGGCTTAAAACAATTTAACATTAGCATGTTACAGTTATGAAAATAAAAAGTCAAAAATGTCTCTCACTGGGTTAACGTAAAGATGTTGACAGAACTGCATTCCTTCTGAAGGCTCTAGGAGAGAATCTTTCCTTTTCCTTTTCTAGATTCTGTAGGTTGCCTGCATTCTTTGGCTTGTATCCCACCTCCACCTTCAGAGCCAGCAATGAATTGTTAAGTCATTCTTATGCTACATCACTCTGATACTCACTCTTTTTCTGCTTCCTTCTTCCATTTATAAGGACCCTGGTGATTACACTGGGTCCACCTATAGAATTCAGAAAAATTTTCCCATGTCGGCATCAGTTGATTAAAAACTTAAGTACATATGCACCCTTAATGCCTCTTTGTCATGTAACCTAGCATCGTCACAGTGTTCAAGAATTAAGACATAGATATCTTTAGGGACACATTATCTGTCTACCACTGAAGGGGACATTATAAAGTATAAGGAATCTTTTAAGTTTTCAAAGTTATTTTCTTCAGATCCCAGTTCCCTTGCTGACATGGTAATTATTTGGATGTTAAATGATGTGTCTATTCTTTTTTACTTTTCAGATTAAGGAGTCTACCATATACATGTCTCTGCTCCTGAACAGCTTGCCTAAACTTGTCTCCTCCAAGATGAAGGATATTTCTTAATTATAAAGGTAAGAAAAGCAATAAGTCTAGAATAATAAGTGTTTCCTTGTTTGAAATTTATATGCATACATGTGTGGAGTTCCATAAGAAGGGTTAACAAGATTTTCTTCAAATAAACAGTTCTGAGAATCCACTTGTAGTTTTACTATTTGCTTTAAAAAACATATACCTAAATACAAATTATATCACTATATCAGATTTCCATCAAAAGCAAAGTTAATTTTTTTCTGAATACTTTCTAATACAGAAAAAAATGTCACATTTCAAACATGTAAAAGGTAATGGGACATAAGGGAGGTAAAGTATCTATACTTCACTTGCACTGTAAAATGTTGACACCAATGCATTATGATGTACACACACTTGCACATACACACATAAAATCTTACTAAAAATGTTAACAAAGAGATATAATAAAAACACTATAGATACATAAAATGGATTTCTAAATAATGTTCAAATAAACCACAAACAAGGAGGAAAAAAATTTAAAAAGAGAAACAAAAATATAGAACACAAATAGAAAAATTTGAATGGCACACTCAAGAGCTAACATATTAATAATAACACTAAAAATCTGTAGTCTTGGAGGACCAGGCAAAATGGTATAGCTGATAGAAGCTTCGTTTATCCTCTCTTGCAACCACATCAAAGTTGTGATGGAAACACAGACCAAACAGCAAGCAGAGTCTCCTTGGGTCTAGATGAACAGAAGCCTTATTAGGGAGAGAAATAAGAAATCACCCTGCAATGGTTGGAGGTAGAATGGGGAGAAGACGTGAGGCTGCCCAGTCCCAAGAGGCTGAGTGGGATAGAGACTATGGCAGCTTCAGACTCCAATTAAAGGGGTCGTGTCTACTACGGGACTTTCACAGTGACAGACTTGCTCGCTCTGAGCACCAGCCCTGGGTTGACTGCTTGGGGGTACCAGGGACTTACAGGGAGTTGTAGGAGCTAGGACCAGAGGTGAGATTTTCTCTCTGGCAGAAGTACTGGTAGTATCCATTATTCCCTGTTGCGCCCTCTGCATTCCCAGTGCAAGGATATAGCACCGTCATAGCTGGAACTTCATCAAACTGGATAACAGAAGTCACTCCACCCAGAGGATTCCCTGAAACTCTGCCTCCCTTAACCTGCAGCCCTAACCAAGCCACATCCAGGTGTATCCTCCATGAGTCAGGTGTTCCTTGCTAGTCAGCGCAAACTCACACTTATGGCAGCTGACCTCAGTTTCTGGCATAGCTTCTTGAGGCAACTATAAGCACAGCATCTGTGGATTGCTTGCTGAATCTTAACAGGTGGTCCTGGAGGAGCACAGGCTGGGGCAAAATTTGGCCTGCAGCTGAATTCTTCTCAACACTGTGCTACTGGACACCTACTACAGAAAGCCACACTAATAAGACTAGGAGACTTATGAGCCTTGATTAGTACATATAATCAGACACAGAAAGGCAGCCAAAATGGGAAGAAACCATAAGAAAGAACAGGAGATCAAGGAAAAATGGAATCAAGCAAATTAACAGATGCAAATTTCAAAACACTGGTTTTAAAGATATTCAATGAACTTAGGAGAAGTGTAGATGAACTCAGTGAGAACTTTAACAGAGATAAAAAACAAAAGTGGAAATGGAAATTATAAAAGGGAACCAGTCAGAAATGAAGAATACATTATCTGATCTGAAGAATATATTAGAGAGTATTAACAGAGTGGATGAAGAAGATCAAACCACTGATACAGAGGATGAGGAAGCCAAGGATGCTCAATCAGACAGCAAGAAAAAGTAACCAAGAATATAATAATAATTTAAGGAGCCTATGGGGCAAAATTAAGCATAACAATATTCATGTCATAGAGTTACCTGAAGAGAGAGAACAAGAAGTTGAATATATATTTGAAGAAATAATGATAGAAACCTTCCCTAACCTGGTGAATGAAATAGATATACAATCCCAGGAAGCTCAGAGAGTCCCCCAAAAAACGAACTCAAAAAGGCTCACACCAAGACACATCATAATTAAAATACCAAAGGTTAGATACAAAGAGAGAATCTTAAAAGCAGCAAGAGAAAAGCGATTAGTTACCCAAAGGAGAGAACCCATAACACTGTTCACTGATTTCTCAAAAGAAACTTTGCAGGACAGAAAGGCTTGACAGAAATTATTCAAAGTGATGAAAATCCAGGATATACAACCAAGATTACTTTATACAACAAAGTTATCATTCAAAGCCAAAGGATAGATAAAAATCTTCCCAGACAAAAATAAGCTAAAGGAATTCATCAACACCAAGCCAGTGTTACAGAAATTGCTGGAGGGACTTCTTTAAGAAGAAAAAAAATATGTATCAAAAACAGGAATAAAGAATGATAATAACTACATATCTATCAACAAGTACCTCATGTGGAAAAGAATTAAGTGTTCCAACCAAATTGAATGGGTTTCAAGCTGCATGGATAAGAAAACAAGCCCCCTGCATATGCTGCCTACAAGAGACTCACTTTAGATCAAAAGACACACACAGACTAAAAGAAAGGGAGTGGAAAAGATATTGCCTTGTTGGACCTAGAGGATATTGCATAGAATAAAGTCAAAAAGAGAAAGACAAATATCACATGATTTCATGTACATGTGGAACCTAAAGAACAAAATCAACAAAAACAACAAAAATGGAAACAACTCATAGATACAGAGAATATTTTGAGGGCTACTAGACAAAAGGCGGTTTTGGAGGAATGGCAAAAAAGGGCAAAGAGATTAAGAAGTACAAATGGATAGATACAAAACAGTCTTGGAGATATAAAGTGTAGCATAAGGAAAATAGTCAACAGTGTTGTAAAAAATATGTAAGGAAGAAGAGGGTTATTATATTCAGTGATGGGATCAATTCAAGATTTATATAGATCTCTAATTACTATGCTATGCATCTGAAGCTAATATATTATAGTATGCCATCTATAATTTAAAAAACTGATTGAATTGTACATTGTAAATATGAGCAATTAATTGTCTATTATACTTCAATAAAGCTAAGGAAAAAATCTATAGTCTTAAAACACGAATTTCAAGCTAGATATCGACAGGATGGATTAAAAAACAGCAATTCTGATTAAGTATACACCATTGAAAAATTTGATTCTCTGAAAAGATTAATAAAATAGACATAACTGTAGTAGGATTGACAAAGAAAGGAAAAGGCACAAATTACTAATATCAGAAATGAAACAGGAGACATTACTACAGACCTTGCAGAAATAAAAATAAATAATAAAGAAATAGAATAAGCAACTCTACTCCCATAAAAATGACAATTAAGAAAAAAATAGACCAATTCTTTAAAAGGTACACATGAGTACAAATCACTTAACATAAAATAGATGTTTTGAATAGCTCTATCACTGTATAAGAAATTGAATTTCTAATTCTAAAACTCACACACAGCAAAAAATCTCAAGGCACTGCTGAATTCTACCAAATGTTTAAGGGAAAATTAACACTAATTCTACATAAACTCTTTCAAATAACCAAAGAGGTTGGGAGACTTCCACTTTATTGTATGAAGTTACTATCTCTTTGATACCAAACCAGATGAAGGCAGAATGAAAAAGGAAAGAAAAAATGAAAGAGAAAAAGACAGAAGAGAAGGGAAGGGAAGGGAAGGGAAAAGAAGGAAAAAGAAAGGAGGGGTGTGGTGGGGAGGAAAGGGGAGAAGAAAGGAAGGAAAGAAGAAGAAGGAAGGAAGGAGCACATGAAGGAAGGAAGGAAGAAGGACAGGAAGGAAGGAAGGAAGGAAGAAAGAAAGAAAGAAAGAAAGAAAGAAAGAAAGAAAGAAAGAAAGAAAGAAAGAAAGAAAGAAAGAAAGAAAGAAAGAAGAAAGAAACAAACAAAGAAACAAAGAAACAAAGAAACAAAGAAAGAAACAAAGAAAGAAACAAAGAAAGAAAAGAAAAGATTTAAGACCAATATACCTCATGAATTTAGATGTATTCTTTAAAATATTAACAAATAGAATTAAAGAATTTATAAAAGAAATATATGCCACAACTAATTTTTTTTATTTCAATGATACAAAATTGTTTCAGTATTTAAAAATCAATATAATTCATTATATTAACAACCTAAAGAAGAAAAATCTCATAATAATTTTAATCAGTGCACAAAAAGCACTTGATATAATTCAAACTTATTAATGATAAAAAGACTCAGATAAGTGGAAATAGATGGGAATCTCTTAAACTTGAAAATGGCATTCACAAAAACCTTACAGCTAACCTTACACTTTCTAGTTTAAGACTAAATAATTTACCCATAAAATTGAGAACAAGAAAATTCTATCTGCTCTCACCACTCTTAGTCAACATATTACTGGAAATTCTAACTACTGCAAAAAGACAAGAATATGAATTAAAAGGTATACAAGTTAGAAAGGAAAAAGTAAATCTGTGCTTATTTGCAGATGATGCATATAAAACTCCAATTAAAAAATATTTTAAAATTAAAATGTAATGTCAGAAAGGTAGTAACATAAGATAAACATAAAAGCATGCAAATATACAACAGAACTGCTTGTGTGTCTCACAATGAATACATGAACACAGAAATTAAAAATATAATGTATTTTAATTGATCAAAAATTTAAACATGCAGGTATAAATGTAACAAGAGATGCACAGAAACTGTATGCTGAAAACCACAATTTCTCATACAGTGATAGAGCTATTCGAAGAAGAAGAAGAAAATCGAAAATCTAAATAAATAGAGAGATATTCTGTGTTCAGTGCTGTGCAACTCAAAAAAGTAAAGATGCCAATTTTTCTAAAACTGATATACAGAAATTAATGCAGTTTCTATAAAAATTACAAGATTTTGTATAGAAATAGACAAGATTATTTGAAACTTTATAAAGGCTAAGGAACTAAAATAGCAAAAATAATTTTAAAAATAGAGAATGAAGTGGGAAAAATACTTATCAGATGGCTAGAGTGACCAAGAATGTATGACATTTACAGAAGGATACACACATGGATCAATTGAACAGAAAAAAGAATCCAGAATAAACTCTTTAAAATATGCCCAACTCAGTTTAGACAACAGTCAAAAACAATTTAATAGTGTAGAGCCTTTTCAAGAAGTGATGCTAGAGCAACTTCACAGATAAAAAATGGGCCTCTATATAAATATTATTCCTTATACAAAAATTAGCAAAAAAATGAGTCATGGACCTAAGTGAACATAAAACTATATAACGTTTTTGAAATGGGAGAATATCTTTAGGAACGAAATCTAGGGAAAGAGTTCTTACATTTGACACCAAAAGAAAAAAAAAATAAATTAAATTTCATCAAAACTTAAAATTTTAGTTTGTGATAGACTCTGTTAATGAGATGAAATGACAAGCTACAAACTAGGAAAAAATATGTGCAAACTGAATAAATGACAAAAGACTGGTATATAGAGAATATATAATGAACTCTTGAAATTCAGTATTAAAATAAAAAAAAACAATTCAATTAGAAAATAGACAAAATCATGAAGAAACATTTCACCAACAAAGATATATAAAACTCTACTAAACACATAAAATATGTTTAATATTAATAGTCATTAGTGAAATGTGAATTAAGACCATAATGTGATATCTATGAGAGACTAAAAAAATTTTTTTTAAAAAAATAGTGAAAATACCAAATACTGATGAGAACAAAGAGAAACTAAATCACACATTTTTGATGGAAATATAATGTGATACAGTCACTCTGGAAAATAGCTTGACACTTTCTTTAAAAAATTAAACATGCAATTACCATATGACAAGGCAGTTGCAGTCTTGGGCATTTATAGCAGAAAAAGAAAATTTTGCAAACACACATACACATGCATGAAACTTGTACACAAATGCTTACAGAAGTTTTTATTTATAATAGTCTAAAACTGGAAACAGTCTAGATGTTCTTAAACAAGCAAAAGGTAAACAAACTGTTATATTTTTATATCATAGAATACTACTATAGAATAAAAAGAAATGAAATGATACACTCAACAATTCAGATGAATATTTAGAGAATTATGCTGAGGGAAAAAGTGCTGAGCCCAAAAGATTACAGAATGTTCCATTTTGGTAACATTCTTAAGATGACAAATCATGAAAATGGAGAAGAGATTATTGAATAGAAAGGTTGAAGAGGGTGTATCTATATGAGGAAGTGTGTTTGGCTGTAACAGGACAACATGAGAGGTGCTTGTGGTGAGGGATTTGTTCTGCGTCTTCATTATATCTGCATTCATACCCTGGTCCTGAAGTATAGTAAAGATTTGCAAACTATTATTGGGGGAAATTGACTAAAAGATACATGTGTTCTTTCTGTGTCATAGTTTGCAAATTTATGCAAATCTTCAATTAAAAATTTAAAACTTTTTTTAAAAGAAGATAATAGTGCCTATTCTCTAGGTTTATTGTCCAAATGAAATATATTTAAAAGTACCATTTTGAAGCCTGATACTCAGTAAACATTCAGTCTATCTGATTTTACTTCTACTCTCCTACTCTTTTGTAGGTAACCTTGGCTTCTTGCAAAAAATGTTTCCCTCCAATGGGGTATACTATGCCTTTCTCAGCCTCTTAACTTGACTGACTTGTCAGCCTGACTTCTGTCAGGCAGAGGACTTGTTCTTCTCTGTAAATATTTCAACAGACTTTCCCAGCTAATCTTACATTTGGATGTAGGTATAGGTAAGCCTCAGGAGCCAGCCTGAAACAACACACTGACCAACAAGTAATTCCCTAAAGCTGTACAAGTAGAGGTTAGATTTTGATGGTATATTTTGTTATTTAAAAAAATGGAGGCAAGAGGGCTGGATCCTTCCCTACTAATCACCTTGCTACGTTGTGAGGTTTTCGAGTACAAATTGCAGACTAAGGAGCTAAGTACCTTCTTGCTAATAGTTTTAGAATTTAGGTCTCAGGTTCCAGGACATAGGCAAGATTCATCCCCTCAACCTTCCCCAGCCACAACCAAACCTTAATACCACAGCTGGTATGTGGCAATTAAAAGAATATCAATATCTAGTCCCCTTCTAGGGACCTAGACACATTTACCTACTGTGTTATGTGACTTTGTAACTCCAAGAGTTAAACCAAATTCTACAAATAAGTGGGTGTTCCCACAGAGAAACAGATTTATAAGTTATAAGTAAAGCAAAAGAAAGCATTAAGGCTGTCCACGTCCTCTCTAAACTCAAAGAGAAGCAAGATCAGGAAGGTCGAGAAGAGTAAAGAAGATAACGGTTGTTCAGGGCCCTAGGTAACAGACAGCCTGTGCAGGCTGGGGGCAGAGAAGGCAGAGTGAGATTTTTCCTGCAGCCACTGGGTGCCATCTAGTTGGAGAGCAAAAGCAAATAGCACTTAAAACAGAGGGTCTCAGCCAGTGTCCTGACCGGGAGGCAGAGAAAATCACCAGAAATTTGGATCCCCTATGGGTAGAATCCAGATATTTCACATGTCTGGCAGCCAAACATTCCAGGGTCTGGCTGCTACAACAGCAGTAACTTATCAGTTCTCTAAGAATCCCACCAAGCTTTTTCACCTAAGTGAAAACCATCGCATTATAATTAGTAGCTATCAGACTGTGACCTACTGCCTTAAGCTAGGAAATCATATGGACACTTAGCAACCTGGACAGCTTCTAGCCTTAGAGTAATAGTGAAGGCCATTAGAGAAGAAAGTGAGAATGCATCACAGAAGATAGCCATCATTTAGCTTTAACCAACCCTAGGTTAGCCGAGGTCCATAGAGTAGCAGCGGTACGTTACAAAAGGGCCAGATCCAGCCAAAGGTACTGTGATAACATTTTAGTGATCTGAAGCTCCTCTTTGCAGGGGTGATGCTTCTGATAAGCAGCCTCTCTCTCATAGAACAGGGTTTTGAGATGCTGCTCTGCATGACAGTTTTGTGCTAAATGCTGGGTGACTTCGGAATAGAAAGTGGCTAGAAGCCCAATCCAGAATCTCTGAAACCTCTATCAGTTATGGACGCTGATTCTCATAGATACCTCAGGATGTGCGTGCATGTATGTGAGTAGGATAAATATTTCAACAGACTTTCCTGAATAATGTTCCTTTGATGATTGGAGCATGCCTATTACTTTTGTCTTCATGAGAACACTAAAGATTCTTTTTATTATTCTCAAAACCAATAATAATATTGAAAATAAGAGTAATAATGAAACAATAATGATAGGCAGTTAACACTCAGTATTTTCATATGTCAGACCATTTTATGCCCATGAAGCCCTGTGAATTGACTATTGTGTGGTCTTTCTTGCATATATATTTTATACGTAAAGAAATTGATTCAAGGAGGTTATAAAAGCTTACCTAAGGTCAATCAAGTTAGTGAAAAATTATAATCCAGTTATGACTCAAGAAAACAAGAAGTTTTTTTGCTTCTTAGGATAAATTTTCTTGCTTTTTTTCCCTCTAAGGTCAATCAATGTCTTCACCTTTCCTCCATTGCAATGGCAGAATGAGGCAGGCATACTTGCACACAGGGCACACTGAGCTCTTCCCTGTGTATTGTAGTTTGTCTCTCCTGTCAACTCCAGGCTTCCTTTCTTCCAGGGATCAAGGGCAGAATATCCCAGTTTCTTCTCACCAACTTATCACGTAGGAGGAAAGAGACAAAAAATAATAAGTTGAGACTCTAAGCTCTCTCTTCTCCCATCTGAAAGACTTACCTCTTTCCTCTCTCTAACCTGCCCCAAGCAACTAGCACATATCCATATCTCTATGTAGCCTCAGGGTCTTCATCCCTGTAGTTGAATGAGCAAACAGAGAGCAAAGGCATCTCCAAAATTAGGTGGTGCAGAGTTGCTGAAAGACATTTATTTGACCTCCTCTTAGAATATCAAGGTTTCTGTTTTGATAAAAGCTATTTCACTAGCCAAGGGCAGATGCCACATTCTGCCATGGTCCCAATGTGCAATAGACATTGGTGAAGCCAAACAATGATACAAAGGAAGAGGAGGAACCACAGAATTACGTCCCTGTGACCCCACTTCAGTCACAAGCAGCCAAATAGCCTTTCCCAGAAAATAACACTATTGTTCCTTTATATACCGTATGAGACGAGGTCATCAAATTCCCATTTATTATTAGTGGATGGCTTCATGTGTTGCCCAGGGCTTTAGTGTCGATGTCTGCTTACATTTCAAAGTAATAGAGTCGTTTATTTCCTTTATAGCTACCCAGGAATTTTAGGTAGCATTTTTATATCTTCTCTCTTGTGAAGACATTAGTACTTTTATTCAGTATATACCAAGGTTTGGGAAGGCAGGCAGCCCTTTTTACTGCAACCATCAGGGAAATCACTGATTTTGATAGATTCAGGTTCTTTCCTCCATCCTCAGTTCTTACTTTCTATTTAAAAAAAAGTCTCAATAGACTTAGAACTTCTGTTTGGAATGTAGAAACCCCAAAGAAAAACTCTAAAAAAACAGGAGAGGCAGTCTTTCTGATTTAATTAAAATAGACACTTGAAAAGAAATAAAAAATTCAAAAATGGAAGAAATGTTCACTATCTTAGTATCGGTAGTCCTTCGCCCTGTGGCTTCCCCCGCCTAGTCCATTCTCTTTAAGGATGTCTAGGTAAAACTTCTGAAGACAAATTTCACAAGTCATTTTTTAAATTAAAATTCATCAGTGATTAATTTTAAAGCTGAGTGAAGTAAACTATACGCCTTAGCATGCTTCCAAGGTTCCTTGACTCCTATATCTGGCCATCTTTTCCAGCTATTACTTATGCCTTCACTCATTATCTTGCCAGTCTAATTATAAATAAGCCCTAACAAAGAGTACCATTCAGTATTTATGCATCTTTGCACTCAATGATGCTGTTTCCTTGCATGCCTTCCTTATCTCTGGTCTTCTATATGTGGAGGCTGAATCTAACCATCTATGTGCTTTCCCTTCCAGGCCTACATTTAAGACTATTGGTCTTTATTCATGGGATTGTTTCTAGGAACTAACAGGGTAGAAACTAACTGGCTGAGCCTAGCCATCTTTTAATAAATCTCAGGCTAATAGTATTTATTTAGACTTCTCTGTGATAATGGTGTATTAATCCAGGGTTGATATGAATGTGTGGCATTTGACCACCATGCTGGAGGTTCTGATTCTATGAGAAATTGCAAACTCAGTACCTGTCACTTAAAACATCCATAATATCAGAAGTAGTACACACACACACACGCGCACACACACACACACACAACATAAAACTCAATAGTTTCATTCTCTTTCATTGATTGATATTTACTTAACACCTATTTTGTGTTCAATATTGTCTGGGTGTTGTGGATATAATAGTTGCTACAACAACAACAAAAAAACTGGCTACACTTTGTTTAATTTGCCTAACATGATAAAAATAAGCAAGCAAACAAATGCATTTTTATAATATGAAATAATATAATAAATATAAAGTATAGTGTGTAGAAATGATGGCACATGAACCTGAGAAGCTACTGCAGATTGTATTGACCCCAGATTCTTTCTGGCAAATGAGAGCATAGCTTGTCCTCTAGGGCAGCCTCTAAAGGGCTTGCTACAATATTTCCTGTCTTTAACCTATATTCCTCTGCTCCAATTTAAATCATTCCCTTGGGTTCTTCCGTTTAGAACCTGAGTTCTGGGAAACTCAAAGGGCATAAGGACTCCTAGAAAGTTCAGTAAAAAGGTTGAAGAATGGAGCATGTTCATTTAAACTACAGTAGAATTTGGGAGGAAGCAGAAAGCAATTACACAGTTGGCCAGGTACCAGGGCAGCGAGGCCAGCAACACCACACCATCGCTCCAGCAGCTGCTCTGAATATTTAAAAATGATTGATTATAATGTTATTTACATGTTTATTTTTATCCATGTGGTATTCTATTTTTAAAAAAACTACATTAAAAACACCTGCTAATCATCTGCTTCAGTTACTTTAAAAAGGAACAATTCTAATAACACTTTTACATTTCTAATTAGGTATTATAAGTTTTAATTAATGTCTTAATTACATGCCATTATCTACTCCTGAAACTGGTGAATTATTTGAAACCAGGCCTTGATTATTATATTGATATGTGTTCTGTTCTTTTTTACCCCCAAATAACCACTCGATATCTTTTTCTATTTAGAAAAAGCTTCTCTGCAGCTAACCAGTGCCACTTCTCAGCAACATTGTCTTCCGTATGTTTTCTTCATCTCACTCCTGCCAAGCTTCTCTTTTCTCTGTGCCTTTCACTTACTAGTAGCCTTGATCCTAGAACTCCACACATGGGCTGCCCAGAGCCCTCTGCTCTCTTCAGGCAACCCCACACTGCTGGATATTCTCTCTATGAGTACGTGTCTCTTTAATGATCACCAGATTCTGGATTGGCAATGAGGATGTAGAAAGGAGTCAGAGAATCTGAAACAGAAAATGGCAAATATCTACAACAAACAAATAAATGAAACACATTATGACACAGTTTCAGAATGACAAATGCAATCATTCCTGTGTATCTCATAAGGTTGAACTGCTTTGCAACATCACTTCCAAAACAATCTTCACTGTGGAAAAAAACAAAAAACAAAAACAGTGTGCCTGAGAAGTAGGTGGAGGTGGAAGCTGCCGCTATTGTCCTCTCCAGATAACCTGATGATGCACTCCTTATGTGAAGCCTGGAAAAGAATGTCCTGTTGAGTTTGGTGTTTACAATGTAACTTCTCAATGAAATGGAAAAGAAAACACTTTCTGCATATTTTGTACAAGTATTTGGAATAAGATAAAACATTTATTTTATACAATTGCAAGTGTCGTACCATCAGATACGAATCAGGTTTAGACTTGATAGAGGTAAGAGGGAAAGGAAAAGGCTGCAAGGAGTGATAATTGATGAATTACATATAGAAAATGTGTTAGACCTTGTGATATATGTAGTTGATTGGTGTTTTATTTCTATCCTATTATCTAACTAGTGTGACTTCTAGAATTAAAATTACTAGGAAGCTAAAACTATATTTTATAGACTTTTCTTATTAGCTAGAGTTCTAGATTTAATTTATATTGGATCAATCAGAGGTACTGCATTTATTTTATTTTATTTTTTGTCTGATATGAATTGTAACAGGTGTGGCCCATAGTACTTGAAGCTGGCTTCCTGACTGGGCAATGTCCTAACTGTGGTGATATCTGACTGCATATGTTTTCTGACCATAGAGTACACAGCAGCAACCCAGGTCTGCAGAGGGGTTTGAGAAATGATACTTAAAAATTCAATTTAGATTATATTTAATCTCCTAACCCTCTGTTAGCAATGTCATAGCTCCTTATAGCGAGGCCCTTCCAACTTAAACTACCTAAATAAAATCTCTCCTTATAGCGAGTCCCTTCCAACTTAAACTACCTAAATAAAATCTCTCTGTAACTGAACTATTACAAAGATGGTTTTAAATCCATTCCCATATCGAAACTTTCTACTTTTATCCATTATTTCTTAGTTAGCTATTGGAACCAGTATACTTATCACAATGTTGGAATTATTTAAATATTTTTTTGTTTCTCTTGGTAGGAAAATTTCAGTTTAACAAATGGACTCCTAGATACGAAAGTCATAACCACAAAAGGAATACAAAAATGTAGATAGTACATTGCCAGCAGGAAGGAAAACACTTTTAGTCTGGGAATAGTTATTTGTGTTTTCTTCATACCACCTCATAAGTTAATTACTTCATCCATATTTGCGATAGCTTGAAGTGATACAATGACTACTTGTGCTTTACATTTTGAAATATCTCAAACATAAGAAATAGTGTGAATACTATAATAAACTCCCAGATGCTCATAAATGACACTCAAAAATTGTTAAGTCATGACTAGTCTTGTTTCATCATCACTCACTCATCCCAACATTGGTTATTTCAAAGAAAATATTATACCATTTCATCTGGAAACATGTCAGAATATATTTCCAAAAGATAGGGCTTTATTTCTTCTAAAAGAGCTACATCACTATGCTCATTAAAAGCAATAACTTTTAATATTATAAGTGATTTAGGCAGTGTTCAAAATTTCTCTGACTCATATTTTTTAAAATTTGCTTGTTTGAATTTGGATTTTAAATAATAGCAATTGACTAATATGTCTCTTAATTTCCATTTGAATTATTGATTTATCTTCCCCTTTGCAATTATTTGTTGAAGAAATCATATATTTGTCATACGAAATTTTCATAGTCATCTCTCCAATCTCATGTAATGTGTTCTCTGCTCTCAATATTTCTTGTAAATTGCATTTGCATTCTATAGTCTTAATCAAGCTTTTGGCAAGTATTCATTATAGGCAGGTTGTATATTTCCATCAGAAAACACATACAATTGGGTAGATCTCCTTTGTATTGATGTTAGCAGCTACTGATGACCACTGTCTACATCCATTACTTTATTAGGAGTTGCAAATCAGATATTCTAATATTATTACTTTTTTTGTTTTTGTTCTTATTAAAATGCATCAGAAGTTCGTAGTGGTACTTCCAATTTAAGTTCAAGACTACAAAATCTTTACTTAGCCTTGGTACACTTACCTCTTACTTCTTTGTCCTAATCTTCAAGGACATGAAGAAAATTAACCCTAGCTTTATTTTACAATGATATCCAACAGTCTTAGGATAATAATCCCAACACCACCTTCAACAACATGACTTATAAACTACTTAATATTTTACTTTATTTTGTTTTGCAGTTCACTTTTCCTTATGGCTTAATCCACTTTGAGATACTTCTTCTTGATTTAATTGTTTCACCAACCTGAGACATGTGTTTATTTCATTTTCCTTTTGTTTTGGATATTATTTTGTTTTTTAATTATGTAAAATATTCACGTGCTTACAAAGTCATATCTATAAGACATCATTTATTCAGAGAACTCTAGCTTCTGTTCCCATCATTTCCACATATTTCTCTTCTTCCCATAAAATAGTCTTGTTTAATTTTTTCTTGTAAATGTAAACACATTGTGTATGGGCATGTATATAAATACATAAGAAACTACAAACACTTTATTAGAAAAACAACAATACTTTAGTTTATTTATTTGTAGTAAACTACATTTTTTCCACTTTGTTCCCCTCTCTTGTTATATATGGACATCACTCAGAGTATCATATAGAGGTATTCCTATTCCTTTTTGTAGATGCCTATTCTCCTTTATGGTAATTCTATCAGAGTTTATTTGAACCTCCCCTTATAATGAACATTTGGGATGTTTCCGCCTTTTGCTATAACAAATAAGTTTTATGTGCATGCATATGTCCTGCAATTTATTCTTAAGGTTAGAATTACTTGGATCAAATGTAAGTGCACATTTACTTTATTTTTTATTAAAATTATTTGGGCGACATTGGTTAATCTAATCAAATAAATTTCAAGTGTACACTTCAACATCATGTCATATATATATTGCATTGTGTGTTCGCCACCCAAAGTTAAATTTCCTTCCGTCACCAAATATTTGACCCCTTTCACTCATACCTACCTCCCTTCTTCCCCCTTCTCTCTGGTAACCACTAATCCACTGTTCGTGTCCATAAGTCTCTGTGTGTTTGCCATGTTTGTTTGCTGCTTTCAGTTTTATATCTCATATATGAGGGAAATCATATGGTTTTCAACTGCTTCTGACTTATTTTGCTTAGCATGATTATCTCAAGATTTATGCATGTTATCGCAAATGACAGTATTTCATCTTTTCTTATGGCTGAGTAATATTCCATTGTATAGTACCACATCTTCTTTATCCAATCATCTATCATAGGACACTTCAGTTGCTTCCATGTCCTGGCCACCGTGAATGATGCTGCCATGAACATTGTGGTACGTATATCTTTGCAGATAAATGTTTTCAGGTAAATACCCAGAAGAGGAATTTCTGGGTCATATCGTAATTCTATTTTTAGTTTTTTGAGGAATCTTCATAATGTTTTTCATAGTGGTTGTACCAATTTACATTCCCACTAGCATGTTTGAGGCCTTCTTTTTCCCCACAACCACGTTAGTACTTATTATTACTTGTCCTGTTAATGATAGTCATTCTAACAGGAGTGACGTAGTATCTCATTGTAGTTTTGACTTGCATTCCCCTAATAGCTAGTGAAGTTGAGCATCTTTTCATGTTTGTTGGCCATTTGTATGTCTTCTTGGGAGAAGTGTCTGTTCAGGTCCTAATTTTTTAATTGGACATTTTTTATTGTTGAGTTTTATGAGTTCTTTGTATATTTTGGGTATTAGGCCCTTATCAGAAGCATTGTTTGCAAATATATTCTCCCATTAGGATGGTTAGTTCTTTACATTGTTGATGATTTCTTTTTTTTTGCAAAAGCTTTTTAGTTTGATATAGCCTCATTCATTTATTTTTGCTTTTACTTCTCTTGCCTTTGAGGTCAAATTCATAAAATTGTCTCTATATCAAATGTCCATGAGTTTAGTACCTATGTTTTCTTCTGCTATTTATTGTTTCAGGACTTATATTTAAATCCTTGATCCATTTTGAGTTAATTTTGATGTATGGCGATAGACAGCAGTATAGTTTCATTCTTTTGCCTGTGGTTTTCAAATTTTCCCAGCACCATTTTTCTCCACCATAGATATTGTCATTTTGTGTTTCCAATGCTACTGTTTCCCCATGATCCTGACAACAAAGCATGTTGTCAACTTATAGATTTTGTCAATGTATTGGACTAGAAATATATATGCAGAGAAAGAGAAGCAGAGAAAGACAAACATCAATGAACACCCATTTTCCACAACCTAAGCTATTTTTTAATTTAAAAATGAAGAATTGTAGATATAAACTCTTAGAGTTTATGGTTGCTTAAATTTATAAAACAAGACATGTGCAGTTTTCCAGGTGGAAAAACAGAAATTCCAAAAGGAGAGTCCAAATTCCTGCAGTTTATATTTATATGGGTTCTTGAAGGGAAAATAATGTACAGATTTGTCTTTCTCTTTCCCTTGAAAAATTTAGTTGTGGGGGAGGGGGTCATAGAAGGGGCAGTAAAGTGCTTGTAAGAAGAGAGCATAATTTAAAAGCACAGATGTATCTATATGTCTGTCAAATGACCTGTATAACAGCAAGACAGAAAAGCAGAACTCCAGGTAAAATGCCATTTATTCTCAAGCAAACAGATATAAATGCACATGAAATTCCCAACCTCATTAATACAGATAAGCTTTTAAAAAGTTAGACAAGAATTTTGAGTGACAACTGGGAAGACAAAGCCTCATAAGATTTTTCTTTTATTCCCATCCCCTCAACCTCTCCCCGTTGGCAACCATCAACTTATTCTCGATACCCGTGGGTCTTTTTCTGTTTTGTTTTGTTTATTCACTTGTTTTTTATTTTTATTTTTTTAATTTAAGTATATTTGGTATACAGTATTTTATTAATTCAGGTATACAACATAATGATTCAAAATTTGTATACCTTACAATATGATCATCAAACTAAATCATAATAATAACAATCTGTCTTTGTGCCAAGTTATCACAATCTTATTGACCACATATAAGTGAAACCATATTATATTTGTCTTTCTCTGCCTGACTTATTTCACTGAGTATAATACTCTTTAGATACAAGATTTTTAATTTTGATTCTGAAAAGAACTTGCTCTTATTTCATTGATCTTAATAATAAAAAATTTATTCCTTGCTTTATCAAAATTAGAAGAAAAAACAATCTGGGTTTTCTGAAGAAGTATTACTAACCTTTTTTGTTTCCCTGTATAATCTTATAAAGCGAATAAAATGTTATCTGTGATTGGAAACAATGCTCTTTCCTAAATATAATATGCTTTTTAACTCGTTTATTCCACTGTGTGATAGATGTAATTTTAGACTACCTCAAGAGCTTCAAATTACACTTTTCTGTACATTTTTTATGTCACAATATATAAATATATAGAGGATATAAATTAGAGAATCATGGGATTTTCTTTTTTACCAGACATGGAATTTGGAATTTTCTGCTCTAATCTCCTAAATACTAATGAAAAAATAACTGAATTCAGTGGTTACCTTATATGACCCTAAACACAATGCTATTTCTTAGAATAGCGAAGTCATAATTTAGCTCTCTTAGTTTCCATATGTTTTGATTTTCTCCTATGCCAAGTTGCTTCTACTAAATAATATCAACTATAATCAGAAAATATACACAGCAGAGTCACCTTTTCCACAGATCTAATACATGTCAGATAATATTACTGTATTTAATATGAAACATCAATAACTTTATATTAATTCTCAAAGTTAAATAATACAAGCTTCTATATTTTACAGGTGGAGTTTAGAGGGATTAAACATTGATACCTAGTCCATGCTGGAGCTAGAATTAAAAATCCAAGCCTGACCAATTTCAATTCCCCATTCCACGTCCAACCTCATCATGATAATTAAGTTGGCTATTTTCTTTTTAATCTTGAGACTCAAGGACAACAGAGGAAAGGTCATGTACAAAAGTAATCACTAAGATATTTCTGAAAAAAGGAGTTCTATAATTGGTCAATCTGGTATAAACTGTCATAGTTTGTGCCTGCGGAGACCCTCTTATTCATCTGTCTTCATTAGTAATTCTTAAGACATCGAAAAGATTTTAAGAAATGCTATAGTTACCTTAAAAGACAGAAAACTAAACACAAATTTTTCACTAGTTAAGGCTTCAAAGACATCACTTCGATGGCCTAATAATGCATGTGTATGTGTGAAGGTGACTTACGAGTTCAAGTTGTATTCAAAGTCTTGTAGACATTCATAGAGCCAACACTACACACTCTGTTGCCCGCTTTGTGATAAATAGTGACATTCTGACCACAGCTCTGAAATTGTACAGAATTCAGTGGCTCTCCGGAGCTCAATATCCGCAGTTTATCATTGATGGTGTCCTAACCTCACTGCTAACAAACTCCTACAAAATAACTTTTTTTTTTTTTTAGATGAAATGACCTAAAATCAGAAGCTGAATTATATCCTTAACGTTGTGTGCACCTGCTGCTTCTCTTGTGAAATATGGTCAGCACAGTAAGGAAAAATATATCGATCATAGCTGAATGGTTCAATTTGATGTAAGTTGTGATGAACGTTTTTTAATGGTTTTAATACCCCACATCTTATAATGTGAAATTGAAATGCATTAAATAGAGCAGAGGACTAAGGTCACATGAGCCTGGTTACAAATCTAGACTTTCTATGACGTCAGGAAATTTGCTTCAACTCTTTGAACTTTATTTTTCTTACTTCTGAAATTTTTGAGTTTTTCTTTTTGTGGAGTTCTTTTCCCACTTCTTCCATTTAGTTTAATGTTTCATCTCCTTTACTGCTTGGCTTATATGTCCTAGTATGAAGAAAATCTTCCCAAACTTCTTATTTAAAATAACACATTGGTGGCTTTCTTTAATCCACTTACCTGATTTGTTTTCAATATTACTTATCCATCATCTGACATGCTATATATTTCACTTGTACATTTTCTATATCCCTGACTGGAATGTAAGTTTTATGAAGGGAAGGACTTTTGTCTCTGCTGATCATTGTTTTATCATCAACATTTTAAAAAACTCATGCTATGTAGCAGCCTATTTGATATGCCATTGAAGAAATCTAATAAAATAATATAAAATAGGAAAAATAATATTCATCTTCACGAGATGTTGAGAAGACTAAATGAAATAATTTTTCAGTATTATTGAGCACCAATTTTACATGCATAAGAATCTTTGCAGCTATTAGGGACACTGGTTAAAACTAAGTGGATTTGGTCCTAGCATTCAGTGACCTTAATGAGACATTAAGATACAAATTATACTGTAAATTATTTACTTTTATGTGTACTATGGGGAGAAAGTAAATGTTGGAATGAGCATGCATAGAAAGGAAATATTTATGCTCTAGAGTCAGGGTAAACTTCACAGAGACAATGGATAAGTGAGTTTTCAGGAGTCAAGTGGGGAGCCATCCTACACACCGAGTAGCATGTGTAAATGAACTGTGGTAAAAAGAAATGTGTGTATTTGGTGACCTGAAAGCAAACTAACATAGTCGAAGTAAGAGAGTGAGGACAATTGTCTCTTAAGAGGACAATAGAAAGACAGATAGGCTGGAGGACATCCCTTACAGTGCCTGATGTGTAGGGGTTGCTCAATAAATAGTAGCCTTAAATAATCCATACAAATTCCCAAGAGACCACAGTTTCATAAATTTAGAAAAAAGTAATGATGGTTAGATTTGTAGAGTGGCTGTTGAATATGACACAAATGACCCCTGTACGAGTTAGCACGTAGTTGAGAAAATAGAACCTAATCTAAGAACTTCAAATAGATGAAATTTAATGCAGAAAATAGTTTATATGGTAATGGAAGACCTGAGAAAGCAAAAAGAAACCTAATCATTAACAAAATAAGAAACCATTACCACTAAAAAATGGAGGTACTAGGAGAGGAGACTGTATTACTGAAACCTGGTGGAGACTGACTACAAGGCAGCAGTCTAAAAGTTCTGTAAGGCATAGCGGAGGACTTGCAGTCTCTTCTACAGAAGACATAAGCAAGGCAGACCGCGAAGGAAGCATGTGTTCTCACCTACTTCAGCCTTCAAATCACCTGCCCGTAACTCTAGGCATTCTGGGAAATGAGGTTTCTCTGATAGAGAACAGAGTAGCAAAAAGTCAGGGAATGTCGTTGAGAGCAGTCTCCTCACAAATAACCCCTACAAAATCTTCTTTTAATAGAAATGTGGATGTTAATTCTAGCTCCCTACTCATTAGGAGGCAAAAGTACATTTTACAGGCTGCACTCCATGTCTATAGCAGTCATGGAAACACATGCTTTATTACACAGGTAAAACTTCTGTTTTTAATACAATATATGAATGTTATATACAATAAAATTATATCAATGTTAATAAACCATACTAAAGAATATTTTATCTAAATCTTAATTAAAATGCAAGGTCTTAATTAAAAATGATTCTTCTTAAATCAACTGATAATTAAGAAAAATTTGGAAAGCTCAGGACAGTAGCAGAAAGAAAAATATATCACCCATAGTTTCACTATTCATAGATAGTTACTATTAATGTATCGATATAAAGAAGATACTTGAAATACACAAATTTGCATAATGTTAGCTATTTGGATATAATAACTAAAGCATGCTAACTTAATAAGTGTGATTTTCCTAGAACATGAGTTTGAATTGTGCTGCCATGTGGGAACACTATTTTTTTTTTTTTTGGTCATGGACACTGGGCTTATCACTAATGCGCTTATTCAAATATGGCCATTTATTTTTTTTGTCTATATAATGTCAGAAACAAAATAATTGTAGTTATATAAATTTAATAAAAAATCAAAGACTTATTTCATTGTATGAATTAAAGTTAAAGCATTGATTCGTGTTGCATGAGAAACAAAAAAACGGTCTCAATGGAAAAACAACTGAGACTAAGTCAAGATCTTGTTTAAATGTTTCTTTGCATGTTGAAAAGTAATTAAAGGATAATTCTGATTAATATGAAGGTCGATCCATATTTTCCAATCTTTTAAATCCATTATTTGCTAATTTTATATAGTTGAAATAATACTAAGCATAATTGTTAATTTATGTTAATATGATAGGAAAATGGTATATTATTTTCCAAATTAGTATTATTAGTTTGATAAGTATTTTCCCTTCATGTTTTCAGATTATGCACACTTAAAATTAATGATTTCAGATCAAGTTTGAGAAGAGGCATCATGATCAACAAAATTTTCTGCTTGAAAAGGAAACAAAAATCTTGCCAAAAGTTGAGCTTTACTTGTAGCTAAATGAGAAAACATTTCACAGTGTTTACTGAAAACAATCAATACGTCCCTAGTAGGTGTAAGTCAATATATATTAAGTCAAAGTACACTATTACTTAGAAGTCAATATGTTTCACCAAACATCTAGAGAATTTACATTAAAACAGGCCACTGACAATTTCCTTTTTTTTTTTAAATTTTGGTACTATAATGTACAGAAACTCAAACAAAATCATGTTTACTGAGTAACTAAATCACTCAGTAAAAATTGCATTTAGCCAACTTTAAAGAAAATAACATTTTATTTAAGTTGCTCCAAAAAGCTTCTTCAGAGTAAGTTCTGAGCATACTTTGGAGCATCCATTTCTTCTCCTCTTACTTTAGAGAGAGCAATGGGTAAGAGTGCAGACATCAGAACCACACATCTGTATTCGAAGCTTCAGTTTGGCACTTATCAGTTCTGTGATTTTAGGGTAAAAATTTAACCTCTTTGAGCTTTGAGTCTTTTTTCTTCTGCCCCCAGCAGTGATATGCTTACACTTTTAAACTCTAGTTTACTTTTTTCTATTACCTAAATATTTTTTGACGGCCTACTTTATGAGAAGGAAAGATCTGATAGCTGAGTAACATAAATCTCACATACCTCACAAAGGAGGCCTCTTTTTAACTCTTGAACTTGCATCTATGCATAATTACATTTAACCTACTAATTCACTAGCTGGCATCTGACCCTGGATGTATTTTCTAGCTGTTGTCTGAACGATGAGACTGGGCTGGAAGGTCTCTGAACAGCATTGGAAGAAGCTTTCTGAGAGAGCAACAGAATTGATTGGTCAATCAGGAACTTGAATTGATCAAAACTAATATCCATCCATTCCTAGGTTATTATATTTATTTGTTAAACCTAATACAACTCATTTTTTATTTTATAGGTTTGAGGATTATAAATTTTGTTATTTGGGAACTGAAAAGCAGAATAGCATGCTCTCCAGGGCAAGAGATGATCTGCATTACCTCAAAGGCGAGACTCATTCCCGACAGCATTAGTAGGCAAAGGAGCCTATGATCACTCAGGATGGAGGATCCTAAAAACAAGACAGGCAGAGGAGTTAGGGCGCCTTGTTGCTTACCCAATCACTTCACCCTTTTAAGTGCCAACAGACTGGTAAAAGAGCACAAATGTGCTGCATTATGGAAGACAGGTCCAAGAGGGATGCTATGGAGACACAGGAAGGTAGTGTTCACTTAAAGTTGTAAAGACCAAGAATGACATCATGGAGGTTCTTGGCCTGGAATCCAGCTCAGTGGGGGTGAGTTTCTAGGGGCAGAGATAGAGGAAAGGAATATTCTAGGGGCCATCATCCATGATATGAATGTGCTCTGATGATTTTGTGGGAATGGCAAACTGTTCCACTGAGCTTCTGAGTAAAGGAGAATTTGGACATAAAGCTGAGGAAGTAGTTTGAACAGAAAATAAAACCCTAAAAGGCTCTGATATGCATTAGAATTTACTGTAAAATTTTATCCCCTTGATTGTTTGTTTGTATGTGCTTGATTTAAAATTTTTAAAAAATATGTAGCAGAACCTGTATATTCTGATCATTCCTTAAGAAAGACAATCTTGACACGTATTTAAAGATTGTTTAGATAAGGGAGGAGAGAGATAGAGATATTGGCTATGAGGCTGGTAAAATATTTTAGGATACTATTTCTTAAAATGTATTTGAAGGAACTCTTCACAGTATTTAATAAGTGTTGCACCAGGGGGAAAAAGTTTTTGTAGTCATAGGTGTTTTTGTAAAACCAGACTTAAATAAAGTAAAACAGATTTCTTCACTGCAGGATATCTAATAAGCTAAGTGTATACACTGCATATTAAGGAAGAGCATGTAGCACTCCCTAAACTTATTTGATGTGGCAATCTCCTTTAAAGAAGCATCATGTGGCAACACTATTCACAAAACCTATTTTGCAAAGTACTGTTTTCTTCACTGAGGTCCTCGCTGTGTACTGTTAGCTCCTATAGAAGGGGAACTCTGTGTCGCTAACCTTTGTAACCACAGTTTCTAGACCTTTGTCACAGGGTGAGTCCTCCAGAAATATTTATTGAACAAAGTTGACAGAAAGATCCAAACTAGAAAGAAATGTAGATAAAGAACAGGATAGAAAACTTGCAGTTTCCTGGTTCTTTACACTACATTATTCTCAAATAACTGCTTTTTGGTGTTGACTGTTTAGCAAATCAGATTTGGAAGACAGGTTTAGAAGAAATAAACTAGAAATGTTACATCTTGGGCTGGAGTAATCTCCCCAGATGCTGCCCTATTTAAGCTAGAACCCAAATCACTTTGTCTTTTAAGATGTCATCATAGAAAATATCCATTTGTCTAAAGGGTCTTATTGTCCAACATGGGTGATCTGGAATGTACTCGTGCTCCAGACAATGAATGGAAAGTACTGTGGCAAAGAAAGACAACCTGATTTACTAAAAAAAAAAAATAGTGTTAATGTTAGAGTTAGGCTTTCATGGAACACTAGCTTTCCTACTTACTAATTGCGTGGCAATGGGGAAGTTACTTAATCTATTTCAATGTTAGTTAGATTATTTTCCCTCTGTAAAAAGTGGAATTAATAATACAGAGTACGATATTTGAGCACATTAACTGAGCTGATACACTTGAAGTTCTTCGTGCTATGTTTGGGTAGTAATAGACATTCAATACGTGAATTATAGAGAGTTTAGAAGAGCTAGAGAAATTCTAGAGTCAGTCCTGGCTTGGGAAAAGTGACAAAAGTATAATCCTCTAAGCAGCGTGATAAATTGTTGAATGTCATCAATGCAAAAAACAAAACCAAATATTTTAACTCAGGAAGAGGATGTTTAGTCTGACTTCTCTGGTCATTTTTAATACACAGTATTTGTGTACAGAATTGTTACTGTTTGGGCCAATCTAAACTCCAGTGCTGCCCTGGTAGCATGGGAGATTCTCAGTTCTTATTGCTGATGAAGAAATGAATTCCAACTCAGCAACAGTTATGAGAGGTAAGTAGAAATGGGTCATGCCTAAACTGGCTGTGTGAAAACGGAAGTACACTCCCCGTGAGGAGCGAGTTACAGCAAGGAAAGAGTGCTATAATCCCGTGGAAGAGGGAGGTCTGTATTATATTGGAGTTGCAATAAGTGGTTAGAAAGGTGTTCCTAATGATTGGCACACAAGGTCATTTTGATTGACACTTGGCTGCAATATAACTTCCTGACTACTGCGCATGTGCTTACTCGGAATTCAGTCTGTTATAATTAGATTCATGAACTTGCAGGCATTAACACGGTGTTACAATGATGGTGTAATGAGGCTGAAGTTGTGGGCAGATTAGAGTAGTACCTTCTTCGCAAGCATTTGTGGCCAGATTAAACCAGCTATACATTTATGACCCTCCTGTCCTTCGTCCCCCGGGACGCAGGAGGGATTCTTTAACTACAAATGGGGTGTTCTTTGAACAGTCTCTGGGGTGTCTCTGGACTGGGCCTCCACCCCTCTGTTCACTTGTTGCTCCTATCTGACTACCTAACAGAATCATTTAACTTTTTCAGTAACAAGACACCCCTTGTTGGCTAGGCAGTGTATAAATTCACCTTCTCAGCCAACCCTTAGAACAATTCTGAATTAGATTGTTTGTTTCCACCATGGTTCCAGCCCAGTATGATGATTTTGGGAAACAAAAGTGCATATTTATTGTTTTGTGACAAGAACACTCCTAGTTTATGGCAGTGAATGGGAAGCACCCATACAAAGTGCATTTGGGAGACTAGTAATTCACTGTGGCTGGAGCAGAAATTTGAAGGGAGAGTGTGGAAAGAGATAAGAATGTAAACATTCACAGATGATTGAATCTGAATAGATTGTAAACTGATTGTGAAGGGAATACAAGCCAGGTCCAGGTGTGTGTGCTGACTCCTACAGAGAAGGCACAGCTATTAAGGAATTCTGAACTTGAGAAGAACAATATGACAGTAATTTTCTTTACAAGACTCAATCTGATAATGGTTGTATATTGTCAGTGATTTGATCAGATTAATCGGTTCCCACCTTCACATAGATATTGTGACACCAAGTTAAGGAGCTTTTCTTCCTCTTGTATTTGTCACATTTTGGATTAATTTTTAGAAACTATAATCTAAGTTAGTTGTTCAGAGCAGGCATTCGAGCTACGCTATAAGCTCTGTCACTGACTAGCTGTGTGACCTCATTTAAGTTATTTAACCCTCAGCACAGCAGTTTTCTCATCTGTCAAACGAGAGTACTGAGGTGACTATCCTTATATGGGAAGGTTAAATTAGTTCACAGATGCTATAACAGTGCCTTGCACACAGTAAATGCTCCAAGTAGTTAGTTTGTGTTACTGTTATTGCAATCCTAGAATTTTTCTAGTCAGCCATTTGCTTTTTCACAATACTTCCTCTTATGAAGATTTAGATTCTAAATAGTCTTGGATTTGAAATTTATCTCTACCCCCCTGCTCTCATAATTAGTGTTGTAAAAAAAGATACATTCTTAGAAATATTAAAATTCTTATGCTTTAGAATTTTTTATAATTGTAATTTAAATATTTTTGTTTGCATTTGATTTCATTTTTCTCAATGCCTCCCTTTCCCTATGTGTGCATTTTACCAAGTCACTTCCACTTCTCTCCTACAACTTCAAAGCTCTGCTAATTTAGGAAAATAACTCAGCAGTAATACCCCTGAGGGTTGTGAGAAAGCATAAAAACTATGTAACCAGTTTTTATTTTCAGACCCTAAAGCCAAAATAGCTGTTAACTTGACTATTTTCTTTATCGATGCACAGTCCTCTTTACTATGTTTATTTTACACTGTCATTTATGATGACTGTAATTAGAAAATCACATCAGGTCACTCTGAGGGAAATGTTGCTTCTGTTGTGACACCTCAACCAGCACCTACTTAACTCTTACCTGAGCTCAAAAATGAACAGAACCCCTGGGTAATGGCTCCCAAATGGTGTGCTCTTTACCAGAATTAGGGTCAAAGGGAAGTGAAACAGACCAGGGCTCACTGGTCTGCAGAGATATATGGCTTTCAACATGCACCTGAAGTGCCAAAATCAGCTTCAGTTTGAATTAGTTTGAGTATAAATGTGCTTGAAGTGGAAAATACAAGGCATCCTCCTGCCTTTATAAACATAGTTCACTCTTTTCCCTAAATAGATTTGTGGTCCTCAGGAATACCTGTTATTCTTGTCTGTGCCATGTATGTTGATAGAATGAGCTGTCCAGGGACATCTGCTTCAGACTAAATAGTACACTATTGATGTGTTTTTGGAGTCTCTGAGTCTACTGTTTGTTTATTTTCTCTCTCTCCTTATTAGCTTTCTCTCTTAGCTTTTCCCTGTTGCTTTTTATCCAGCCTGTCAATAAGCAGCCTTGTTTACCCCACACTCATTCTCACTACATTTTAACTTATGCTTCTAATATATTATTTTATAAACTGGGAAATTCAGCAACAAACCTCCTGAGAATTATATCCAAAAAAAAAGTCTCTAAATAAAGACTTTGAGAGTTCTATAGTAAGTGTTATTTGTTTCCTTCTTCTGCTTATTTCCATGATTCAATTCTCCTCATTTCCCACCTGGACTATTGAGACCACCTCCTATCTGACCACTACATTTCACTTACTCCTCTGCCATTTTTTCTTAAGAAGGCTGAAATTTCTAATATGATTATAGCAGCTTTCCACTTAAAAACATTTGGAGGTATTCCACTGACCAACAATAAAATCTAAGCTCCTCTGTATGACATTTAAAGTTCTACCAGTTCTGGATTCTTGCTACTTTGCAGATTCATATCTGCTTCACTTGTATCACACCTTAGAAACACTGAAAAGTGGTTTCTTTTCCTTAAAAATAAAATGAAATCTGGTCTCAACTTTAAATCTTCAAATGTGTTACAACCTCTAACCAGAATATTCTTCCTTTTTCTTTTAGCTTCTTAATATCTAGGTACTCTTGAGAACATAGCTGAGGGTATCCAGGTTGTTTATTGGTCCTTCAAAAGTCCTTTTCAGTACATTTTTTTATTCTGATTTCATTGCCTCTCACTCACCAGTCTCCTTGATGAGGGCAGAGGCTGTACATGGTAGTGAAAGCTCTGTCCTCTATCATATGACCCCAGGGGGCTTTTTCAGTCTCATATCTGCCTCCCACAGAACCTACCAATTATGTTGAAGATTCTCAGTCACACCAGGCTACTGTGGCTCTCCATACTTCTGACTGATGTGTGAACACCTCGTGGGTCCAGATTTGTCAGCAGGTTAGTTTACCTAAGGTCTTACATAAGGCCCCAAGTAGAAATGACTTCCTTTGCTTTTAAGTCAAGCTTTCATACCTGTGTGATGTCTAGCACTTGGTTGTTGACATCTCTGAGAGCCTGTCTTCCACTTACAGACTTGCATCCTCTTAAAAAAAGAGGAAATGTGTTCGATATTTTTTGTTTTGTTTTCTTTTAATTATCTGAGACTACCATGGTGCTTAATAAATTATGTGCTTGTTATGAATGTTATAGTAAATAAATAAATGCTCGTTGTAATATCTGCTATGCTGGAATGAGAAGAGGTGGTAATAATTTTTGTTTTTACATCCATTGATTTGGCCATATTCTTAATTAATGATTCTCAAATAGAGCTGAAATTTAGAAACACCTGGAGTTTATTTAGTAAATACCTTTGACCAATGTTTTTCAGTTGATAACGTGCATAGAAACCACCTAAGAATCTTTTTTAAATGCAAATTGTGATTCAATAGCTCTAAAGTGGGGCCTGAGATTTTATTTTTCTAGCAAGCTCCCAGAATATTGGCATGATGCTGGGCCCAGATAACACTGAGTAGTGAGCCATGACCTCCCGAATTGGAATCTTTTGGAATCTGAATTACACATTTCTAAGAATTTCCCAAGTACCTCTGATGATCAAAGGTTGCCATCTATATAAGGATTGACTGTATGTTCTTCTAGTACCCAACATTTATTTACTCAGCAACATTAATGAACAACTATCCATATATTGTGCCAGAGGCTGCGGCAATATGGGCGAAAGAGACAGGAATGTTCCAGACCTATTGAAGGAAGCTCGCAGTCTAATGGGGTGGGGTGGGAGGGCAGGGCAGGGAACAGAAAACAATCATGTTAAATATGTTCTTATACATTGAAGTAAATGCCAAGAAAAATAATAATAAAGGCACTTATTTGACAATAATGAGGAAAGTCCTATAGTATAGCTAAGATTGAATAACAACACATCATGTGTAGGATCAGCAGGACAGTTGTTTTACATAAAGTAAAGAGCATATGCAAGTCTCTGAGTCAGGAAAGAACCTGGCAAATTCTAGGATCTTTCCAAAGACCCTTGTGGCTAAAATAGAAAGTACAAATGAGATAGTGTCATCTGAGGTGAGCAGGGAAAAGACAAGCACACATGAGCTGGTCATCTAACCTAGCAGCACAATGAGAGAAACTTTCTCCACTCCACATCTGGGACAGTGGTGCTGTGGAGATTGACCATGTCTGTCTCGGTCCTTTTCATACACTTCCTAGGTTAAAAAAGCAGCAATAATCTTCTAGACCCATCTACAAATACTTGCATTACTGAGTTTCTAGAAACATTTATGCATAAAAAGGACAACATGGACAACAAATATTTTTACTTTTCAATATTTGTTTGTCTTTTGTTTTCCATTTATCTAAATTAGAAATCAAGTGCGATTTCTGTCAGTTTATAATTGGGACCAGTGTGGTGAAGAGCCAGTACCTTTTAACCATTATTATGAATAAAAATTTACTCCACTACAGAAGTAAGGCATGGAATGGCATTTTCCTTGATCAACATTTTCAAATTACTTCCAGTGTCCCTGAGCCTCCATCATAGGCTGAATCCTACATCCCTTGACATAATTTTAAAACAAACAAGCCAAGATAAATGCATTTTCTACTATCTTCTGTACCCTGGATTCTACATTTTGTCAAATTAGTAGTGCTAATTCCTTCAATTATGTGCCTTCTATCTAGCATTTTCAGTGCCCTCCTTTTTATTTCTTTTATTTTTTAAAGCTTAGACCACCTTGGTCTTCATTCAACAATAAAATCAAAGTTGGCTTTTCAGTGGTTATTTTATCAACCAGCATGATTTGCAACTTGCCTCTTACAAAGCTCTTTAGAGTTCTCAAAATGTGTTTAGAAAATTATTTTCTAAACAGTCCAATATTTTTCCAGTACAAATAATTTTTACTCGACATTACAACAAAAACGTCTTGCAGTGCATTGAAATAGCTAGTCAAATTGGTTTAACAACAAGTAGCAATAAAATAATCTAAGATAATAACTTTATTTATTCATTTTTTCTATTTCATTCATATTTTATTACTGAGTAAGCATTATATATTTCACTTTGTTAGTCATAACACCATATATTTTAACACAGCATTTTTTTGAAACTTCTTAGATTTCAATCTTCAAGTCTATTAACATTAAATAATTAGATAAAGCAGCTTGATATTTAGCACATAATAAGGGCTTAATAAATAATAGCTATTTTTATTAATATCCTTTTTACCTTTACCTTTTTATTAATATCCTTTTTATCTTTAATACCACTACATGAGAATGTCTTCAATAGTGACCCTGAGAATCTTATTATCTATTGCATGGAAGGGCCAGGGGAGTTTAGAGGGCAAGCTGATATTAAGAGCATTCAAATATGGGGAAAATAGCTCTAAATACAATAAATAAAATACCATACTTAAAACAATAGAAGATATAATAAGATCTTTTATTACTTGAAGATCTAATAAGAAGGAAGTAGAAAATCTGTGGACAGGCATTTCTCTTTGAGTTTCCTCATTATTTCATATAATCATGGAATTAGTAAAATTTTGTCCTATTTTTATAGATGCTAAAACTGAGGCTCAGAGATATTATGGAAGTCGCACAACCAATAATAAATTAAATAAAACTTAAAAAGATTTGACTTATTCCCAGATCTGACACCATATCTTAGCTCTGAAGTCAGAGCCCACATTTGGATTGACAGAGTAAAATCTGTAAATACCTGGTCAGATCAACTCTACGGTGAACTCTGTTGATCGTCCCTGAACCACAGCCTCGCTTTTCCATGAACACTGAGTGCTACTAATTGGGGCAAAAGGAAGAGTTTGTTTAATCTGAAACAACATCAAACTATCAATGATTGGGTACAAATTACCAATAGAGGCTATCCTCCTCTAATATACATTTCTAATTGAATACAATGGCAATCAGAGTTTCAGCTAAACAAAGATCATTTATGTGAGATAATGAAACACTCACTCTGGGGAAATCTTCAGGAGTATAAATCAGTAAGCTGTAAGATTAAAATGTTACCATAACAACCCAGGCTAAATTCTCTTATGTTTCAGTAACGTATTTATCTACATCACCCTGCAGTATATTGTGCCCTAGAGACACTGGATTTGTGTTCAAATGGCAAATGTTCAGTGTTTCTTCTCAATAAGACTTTAACAAAGTGAACATGCGTGATATGTAGCAATTTTCAAACTTTTGTGGGAGAAACACTTATTAAACATTGTTAAGTAATTTAAATTCTATTCTCAGAGATAGAAAAGCTCTCCTTCATTTGATCGAAATGATTTGATATTTAGAATCTTTATTCTTGTTTCAATTTGTATTGGATCCTTTCTATGAGTGTATTCTAGCAATAGTTTTAAACCTGCCTTGGAGGAGTCGGTCTGGATCACTTTAACATATTTCAGGTCAAAAGGGAAAGACACAAACATAGCTAAAATAACTGAAGTAATCAATGTTGCAACCTGAAGAGAGGTTCAGCTGAAGCTGGAGTTAAGAACATGAATGAGTTTATAAATCCAATGACAAACATGGATGAGAAAATGTGCTTCTATCCTGAGTGGCAGAGTTCCCCCTGCGTATATAGAAAGTGAGTGTGATTGGCATTAATACTTACAGTTCCTTATACTGACATGAATCAAGCAAGTGCTACTGTTATCTCCTCCATTTAGGAAAAATTAGCACAATCTCTTAAAAACAAACAAGGAAGTATCAGGTTTGCACTGCAATATAGAAAACCAAAACTGACCTTTTAACATTCTCAGAAGCCAAAAATCATCTTTCTCCAAATCCTAAAAATTCCACATAATGTTTTCACCCTTAATATTTTCCCCAGTGATTGATTTATGGTATACCATTTGCTAATTAGTAGAAAACATATATTTGATGTACTCAAAGGAACTTTCTACTATCATTCACCTATGACATCAACTATAGTCTTCAAAAAAGGTAATCCCATTTTCATTTCCATCCAAGGCACGTCATGCTACATTCAACAGAGAAAAAAATGGATGCGATAATACTATAACACAGGGGGTCCCAATGCCCTCGCTATGGAATAGTACCAGTCAGTGAGCTGTTAGGAACCGGGCCACATGGCAGTAAGTTATCGGCAGGTGAAAGAGGAAACTTCGTCTCTATTTGCAACCACTTCTCACTGGCATCACTGCCTCAGCTCCACCTCAGATCAACAGGCATTAGATTCTCATAGGAGTACCAGTCCCTGGTGCCAAAAAGATTGGAGACTCCTGCTATAACAGATCTAAAGCCCACCATACATTGGTGAGTAAAGATTTTGCAAAGGCCTTTGGACGGATAAAAGAGGTCTTTTTCTCTCAATAACAGAATTTTAGTAGTGAATCCCATCTGTAAATCAGTCATCTTACCCTGGTCCCACACTTGCCTCAAGCAGGAGGGAGGTGCACCAGCACATGAGGGCGTGTGCTCTGGTCATCCATGTCCTGAGTCTCTCTGCTTGACTTACTCCCCTTCTATACTTGTTCCCATCTGGCCCAGTCCCTTGGTTTTCTCTCCTGGTTAATAGCTCATGTATGTCTTCGCAGTTGTTGTCATTTTCAGTTTTTGCCTCTTGAGTTTCTCACTTGTCTCCAAGAATCTCCAAGGATTCTTCTTTCCAGAATCACATCACCAGTCTGTCCTGCTTCAAACTAGCTTGTTGTCCCAAAGAACCTGATTTCTTGCTCCAGAGTACTGGAGGGTGCTCTTGTCTGGCTACCTAACCCCATTATACACAGATATTTGTAATCCTGGGCAAAAGTAAAGTCTTAATGAGGTTTCCAAGTTCAAGATCCTTTAGAACCAGTCTGATTTTCTAGTCCAAATAATACACAGCTTATGCTCTAGTGAGTTCACAACCTAGAAGGAGAAATAGGCATGTTTATGTATATACATATATACATAAATGCATGCCAATTATAAATATGATAATAGAAACACAGCACAGAAGTTATAGAGGAAGAAAATGACTCACTGCAGTGAAGCAGTAGGGAAGTCTTGTTGAAGAAATAAAAATTGACTTGGTTTTTAAATAATGACTAGGATTTTTCAGACAGACAAAAATAAGGCTACCTCATTTGAAAGAAAAACACAGTCACAGACCCAGAATGTGAAATAGTGTGGCCCCTTAGACAATTATAAAGCATTTGGCATTACTAGACTAGCAGCAAGCAAGGAGACCAGAAACACAGACTGTCAGCCCAAGAGGCCAGGAAGTAGGAAAGTCCTTAAAACATCAAAAATTGGGTATAAAGCCACAATAATGACTTGAGGAAGATATTCATAAGTTTCAGTTTTCAAAAAATGTTCTAAAAGCTCCACTTTTTTCTGAGACATCAATAAATGAATAAGAAAAAGTATAACCTCACTTTATAGACAGCGTAAGGCAGATAAAAGTGCTGTGCTATCTTTTCCATTTTTCTGCTCACAGTTAAGAAATAGGGTTTCTATATTTGCAGTGTGCCAGTAATCCAAATACTTTGTAGAAACTGTGACAGCTCTATTTCTGATATGTAGAGGTCAGAGCCTGGGAGTTGTCCACCTGTCCGTCTATACAGTTGCCTGGCTTTTGGTGATAGCTAAGTGCTTCTTAGCAATTATTTGAAAGATAAATACCATTAGAGGGAGAATACTGGCAATATTAAATATAAATTTTAAAGTTATGAGACTACAGCAAGAGGAAACATTTCTGAATTTTAATGAGAAATGCATATTCTTTGGTGTTAGATATAGATTCAAACCCCAATCTGCCACTTACTAGATGTGTTACTATGAGAATTTTGTGCAAGTTCTCTGAGTTTTCACATCTTTAACTTTAAAATTGGAATAGAAACCCATTATTATCTTAAAAAGAAGAAAGCCAAAGTGAGAGGCAACAAGAATTTATTTGCAATCATAGAATTGCAATCCGGAGGCATAGATTCAGACAGAAACCCAAATTATGTCGAATTACAGGGTGAAGGCAAAGGAGTTTTATGCAAAAGGGAGGGAATAATCATATGAATAGAAGAAAAGAATTTCTGTTTGTGCTAGCAAGATAAGTTACTTGTTAGATATGCATGGCTGGTTAGTGTTTCTAAATAATGTTCACAATCATCGTCCTGTGGTTAAGATGGTTGCTTCTCTGTTTGCTTTACAAATAGTTGTTTGTAAGACAACATTGTTTTTGCCCAGTCCAAAGATTATTTTGCCCAATTCAGATATTCTAAAGTTTTAAGGAGTAAAACGTGAAAGGTGATTCCTCTGGAATGGCTATTCATACTCTATTTTAAAATGGCTACACTTATGTCTATTTTTCACATTTCCTCCTTTTGATTGAGATCTTTCTTTGGAAGCATTGCTGATAGACCATTGGAAAACATCTCTGGTCAGTTATTAAGAGCATTGTTGGTCCTCCATTGCTGGGAAGGCTCATTTCCAATATGTCACGGCCCACATACGAGGAAAAGTGCTTTCCTTTGGAGCCTGAGACTACTTCTGAGCAATAAGAGCACCAGAATAGAGGAAGTCTTCATCATCATATTCCTTTAAGGGCAAACGTTTTCTACGGTTTCTTGAGATTTTTCATATGACATTTCAGAAGCCTCAGTGATCATCTCAAAGTGCTGAGTGTCAATTATCTTAGTGGTGTCTTTATAACATCAATCTATGCCAAACAAAGTTTTATAATAACAAAAAGGATAACCTTATGAATTTTTAACTGACTTTCTTAATCTTTGTTCTTTGTGGTACTCTCTATAATAACAATAAAGCATTAATTCCTTATTGCATAATTAGAGAAATCTGAAGAACCTTAGAGAAAATGATCCTTAGGAAAACTTATCCCCACTGATTTTGGGAAATTCATTGGATGCCTATCTGTTTTGTTCCTGGTTGTGATAATATTATATTTCTAAAGAGTCATGAATGGCTTTTGGCAAATTTACAATAAATGCACTTTTCTTCACTAATTTCAACTAATTCCCTAGGGTCGTAACAGAAGTGTGGGGTGTGCTGAATTACCTAAATAGATGGCAAAATAACAGGTCAAAAGAGATAAAACAAGACTAAAGAGACAAGGTAGAGTAACACAATGCAATATATGTATGACATACTGTTTAATTGTACACTTAAAACTTATTTGATTTTATTAATCAAAGTCATTCCAATAATTTTTAATAATAAAAAAAAAGAAGTAGACTGTCCCCAGTAATAACCCAAACCAGGATAGAGCCAAGAAATATCTATTGGAAACCCAGTAAATGCCAGAACTTAGATCAATAAAAGTAGTCTCTCGGAAATTGGAAAAATACTCAAGTTGCATCAGGCATGTTAGAAAGCCATTAGATTTGTAGATGCGGGTCAGATGAGGTTCAGGGAGCCCCATAAGTGGATGTCCAGAAAAGCTGTGAAGCAGTGTAATGGGACTCCAATTTAAGCTGCATTGGCTATCCATACAGAGCATGGTGCCAGGCCACCGTGGCCTCAGAAAACAGTGGATGTCAAAAGATTCCGAGAAAGCAATGATTGCTCAGCTCTGTGTTGTATAGTTCAGGACTAAGAGTTTGAACTTAAAAATCTTTCTAAGAACAGCACAGAACTTCTTCCAAAGCTGATCTAGAGCCCTGGGTGGGAAGAGGAGCTCTAGAATACCCCTTGTGGATTTGGTTACAATGAAAAAGGTAAAAAATACACCACAGGTGGGGTTTAAAAACAAACATGGTAGGAAGACAGTGATGAAATTCCAAGTTACTGGCCTGAGATTCCTTCATTTGTCTTTGCCTTGCAGAGGCTGTCAAAGCTCCATAAACTAGAATAAAATTGTGTGCTCCTGGTTGTGAGAATTAGTGGGACTCAAGAGAGAAAAAAGGATGTTATAAAAGCAATCACAAGCTAGGGAGCACCAGAGCAGACTGTAACATGACTGCATCAGGAGTAAGGCAAGTTTTCAGCACAGGGTAGCACTGATCAGTGTATCAGAAGCCGAAGCTTTGAGAGGCATATCCAATGTTAGGTGTGAGCAGTCTAGCTACTACAAGTAGAAATGGATGAGCAAGTTCACAAAGAATTTGTGTGTTAACAGATCTGAAA
Organism: Pteropus medius; assembly: GCF_902729225.1. Classification (NCBI taxonomy): domain Eukaryota; kingdom Metazoa; phylum Chordata; class Mammalia; order Chiroptera; family Pteropodidae; genus Pteropus; species Pteropus medius. The sequence goes on from NW_024346771.1 coordinate 7,416,754, forward strand.
TGTGCAAGCACAGAGGCAGAGCTCAAGGCACACACCACAATTTCTCTAACTTTTATTCTCTTGGGCATTTGGAATGGTGTTGAGTTTGAGTGCACATCTCCATTGTAGGGTTTGAGTTGAATAGAGATAATCTCCTGTCTCCTTATTCTTCATTCTTAGCTCATTACAGAGGAAGGACAGTCTGAATACTTCCTTTAATCAATAACTCAGGACTTTGTCTTTGTACCGTAACCCCCTCCTGTTTTTAATAGGGCCATTGGTTCAGACCGGAAGATTCAATAGCTTTGGTCTCCATGGATTCCTTTCAATTTAAACTTCACGTTTTTTAGAAAGCTTAATTGTGATCTTTTGAAGTGCCCAATTAAAGATTTAAAGAAATAATGAATATCCTGAGGTCTGTCTGCCCCGAGTTTCTTTGCAAATGAGAGAAATAGGTTTTTCAACCAGGGGGAATAATTTTAAAGCTGACTGCTTTTATTTTCCGCTCTTCTTCATCTCCAGTTGCTTCAGTTTCCTCTTCCGCCATTCTCTGTCGTTCACTTGCCAGCTCTAAACCCTGCTCTGACCAATACCTGACCCCTTTTTTTTTTCCTTTTTTCTTTTGTTCCTTACAAGACCACTGACTCTTTGCTGTGGAAGCAAATAAAAAAAAAACAAAAGTCCACAGTCCATGGGTGTTCCAAGCTCTCTGGAGAGAGTGTGCGTATGGTTGCCAGTGAGCTGATTGGGAGGTCCCAAAAGAGAGATTTGAAGCAGTCATACTCTTTGAAGTAGTTTACTTCAAGTGCCACCTTTCTAATGCAAAATTTTTGTCCTGAGGGATTCTAGGCACTAAAATTTATGTGTAAGTGAAACCTTACATCTAGCTCTTTTCTCAGCACAGAGCGAATGGATTTATTGTGTCACGTCTGATGTAGGCACTCCTTCTTTGCCCACAGGCCATTTTGTGGTGTTTTATCACAGGCTCTATTCCCTATTTACAGCCATATAGCAAACCTCTTGAGATCAGGGGCTGTGTCATCTATGTATCAGTTCATTTGTACATTCAACAAACACTGAATGTCTCCATGTGTCCAGTACTCTCTGTCAACTGCTGGAGATACAGTTGTTACCCAAATTGGATGTGTTTTTTATCCACATTTACCCATACAGGCTTCTAGGGAAAACAGACATTTATCAGATGATCACATGAATAAATCTAACTATAGAACTGTGAGGATACAGTGCTATGAGTGTATATTTCAATGTACTTGGAGAGGTCTAGACTTTCCTGTGAAGTAGCAACTCATCCAGGGTCTGCAAGTTAAGTAGAAACACCTTGGTAAAAAACACGGGGAGGGAATAGAATTGAGAAAAGGAGGATCAAGTAGAAAGATTTATGATGGCGTGGTTTATGTACTTTAAATCTGTTTATCAGCAGAGATATTATTGGGAGGAATTATTGCCTGCACTAGAAAATATTTAGCATTTCTGCAATGTATCTGCTAAATGGGCCTAAATCCAACCCCACCTCTTAAGACAACCGAATGCTCCCCTACATTTTGAAACATCTCAATGACAACTTAACACCTCCAGTTAAGAACCACTACATAGGGCTTAAAATTTTGGGGGGAACACAATTCAGTTCACAATGAAACTGTGGGTGTGGTGAGATATTGCCTAGGGGAAGAATATATATGAGGAGAGGGCTTAGAACTGCGACATGAGGAATCCAACATTTAATACCCAAAGAAAGCAAGATGAAAGAGGAATCAGTATCTTAGGAACCAGGGGAGAAATAGGTTACAGAAGCTGAGGAAATTGAGTGTCTAGATAAGAAGGCAGTTATGAAAAGTGTAGAAAATTAAAGGTCAGGTAAAATGAGGACTAAAAAATGAATCTTGTCTTCTGTTTTACCTACTCAATATCTAACATAGTGACTGGGTCTAGTACTCATTAAGCAATGAATTGATTGTGTAGTACCATATTTGAGTCTTGAGAAAGGAGAAGGAAGACACAGCTGAATATTATAGAATTGGCTACACATATCTGTACAAACTTGAAGAAGTTTAATATCTCAGAGCCTCACTTCCAAATTATGTAAAATAAATGTTATAATTTCTACCTCCCAAGGTTGATTGAGATTATACACCTGGCACACATATCAAAGAAACATGGTGGGTATTATTCTAGCTACTCATTGAGATATTTTAACTTTAAGCATTGCTTTAAAATTGCTTAGAAATAGAAAAAAAAATAGAATATAAATCCTTATCCTTACTAGAGTAAAACATGGACTAAATCTAGTGAGGCTTTTACAAAATGTGAATTTTTAAGGCCAATTTTGGATAACAAATGGGAGACTGCTACAGCATAAGAGAAAGAATCCAATGGCAATGGATCAGAAGCAAAGAAGGTCAGGCAAATAAGTGTCCTGCACACTGACATGAGCAGCCTAGTATGTAGACAGCTCACTGTGATTATGTCTGAGTGGATAGTCTTATTTTAAAATCAAGTGAAAATTAAACGAACCCAAGAATGAAATATTTGTATTGACATATGTGATGTTTTATAAGTCAATTAATCATTCAAAGGCATAGATTATAAACGTAATACATGTAAGCCTTTAAGATATATATGCATGGTCTTTACCCTGAGACAATATTCCAACCTTTTGATGGATGAAACATTCACATGTAAAGACACATCAAACAAAATGGCCTATATGGAGCCTTTGTCTATGTAACCAGACAGTTTCCTTCACTCAGGTCCTGGGTCATGCAGGTGGGTTAAAAGTCATGTATAGCTAGCTACTGGAACATGACCCATTGAAATGAAGCTAGATGACAGAAAAGTACAAATATTGCTCATAAAGAAAATAGATTACAATATTAACATGTTTAATTCTCATAACTTCATGAGAAAAATGTTGTTAACTCTATCCTACATATCCATTTTGAAGCCCAAATAGAATATATACAGCTGGCAATGAGAAGAACCACAATTTGTGCTCTCAGCTTCTAGCAGAGTCCCTGGTACATAGTGGGCCCTCATTTATATTTATTGAAGTAAATACAAGACCAAACATGCAGCACTGAATCCCTGGACTTTTCTTCTTTGCAGTAGTTTTTGGAGCATATTTTCCAAAGGATGATTTTCATAAATTAATTCCAAATCTGTCTGTCACCATAATCTGACACATTTTAATATGGCATTTGATAGAATTGGAGAAGTAAATTTGTGTTGTTTGTAATAAAAGAGAAAATAAACAAAAACATTTAATAGATATGCAAAGAAAAATAGAGGGCCACTTCTCAGATATTTATGTATTTATCTTATGCTGCCTCTTATTGTCTAGCAATTCTTTTCAAAATAGACCTCCACAAAAGTAAAAATTCAGTGAATTGACCATGCAAAATATTATGATACAGAGGCAGTACAAGGAATAGGGGATGAGTGCCCTTTGGGAGACACAAGTGTATACCACAAAAATCTGAATTATTTATTTGGTTCAGCCTTATGAAATTAAAAAAAAAATCATCATCTTTTAGGCACTCTGCTGGTTTCTTACCAAGAAAGACAGACTCAGTGCCAGAAGGCTTCTTTTTCCATGTTCACTTCTGTTTCTCTTTTAAGTTAGTCTGGAAGCCTGTGCTGTGGAAGTTGGAAGATATGAGTAGTCCTAGTTTTGTCATCACCTTCCCAGGATCTCAGATAAGTCTCTCTCCTGCTTTGGGTCTCTCCGCTGTCCTATCTTTAAAAGACTATAAGGAGAGATGATGAGATAATCACTAAAATTCCCTCCAAATTTAGGATTTTATGATCTAATGAGTCTATAAGCTGCCATGCTGAAAGGTTTAGCTGTTGCTTTTGAGCAATTTTGCTGTTATAACCTAAAAAGGTCCTGGAAACAATTCTAGGAATATTATCACTATGACAACCATTGATTTCAATGTGGTTGATGGGCTGATTTCCTAAAGTTAAGTGAATTTCAGGCACTTTAGAAACTATGTGATAGGCCAAAGTAGATATAGACATCACATCGACCACTCACCTTTGTTCTCCGGGAGCACTGGTGCTTGTAGAAGTATTTTCAAAAGTCTCCTTGATGTCTTTTAAAAAATGTCAATCTCTCCTTTCTTCGAGCTCTTATCTGACTTTTCCTAAACTAAGAAAAAAAAAATCTAAAATCCAGTTACCTCAAGTTCAATGCCTCTTTGCTTATAATACAACTTCTCTTACTTAATGAGACCAACCTGAAGTCTATGTTAAGAAGAAAATTAAAAAAAAAAAAAAACTAGCCAAGATTTTCAAGCAATAGAGCCAACTAAATAGCTGAACACTGTTTCTTCTTGAATGTGAGTTGATTATATATCATGCTAAAATTCTCAGAGGGCCATGTAAATGTATCTCCATTTTTTGCCTCTAACTATTTTTCTCATTTTAGTTATGAATGTGCTATTTTAGTAAATTAGCAAAAAATGATGTTCTTGCATTTCATTCAATCCTGCTTCCCAGCCTTCCTTTTCCAAGTTGAGTTGGAATATATCTAAGTAATTAGGGGGAAAAAAAAAGGCACAAAACTACAGGCTAGAAATTGACTATGATTCTTCAATCCCCACATAAGTAGATATGTCCCTTACTTTTGTGTTTACTCTGATTTAACTTTTCTTCAGTTGTTTCTAGATTCCGTTTTGACTCTGATGAGAGATACCATCATATATGTGTTTCACAGACTCAAAAGAGGCTTTTAATTATTGGAGTATTTTCTCCTCTCACCTGTCACTCCCTCCTGTGTACCCCTGAACATCTTCACTTTACATGTCATTGTTCTCTCTCTCTCTCATTGCCCCCTGCTTTCCCTCCAGATGTCTCTCTCACTCCTACTTAATCTGCTTCTCCCAACTCCTCTTGATCTCTTTCTACTTTTTCTCCCCTTTCTACTTACTGCTTCTTTTGTTATTATTCTTCATCCTTTTTTCTTTTTACTCAATCATAATTAACAAAAATAACCACGTAGCATGACATTCTTAGTAAGTGAAATCATTTAAAGGGCTTGCTTAGATGCAACTCTTTATTTTTGGAAATAATGTTGATAATTTCAATTCAATAAGCATTGAGTTTGTGCAGATGAGGCTATGCTAGGCACTGAATTTATGAAAATAAATAATATATAGCCCATATATTAAAAATCTAGGAGAAAAAAACATGTAATTGTTTTGATTGAGGAGTCATAATTTGCGATGGATAATTGTGAAATAGTTTTATTTTTTTCAATAACTTCCACAATTGCGTTTTGTCAATCTCCCTTTGCTGCTGAAGACGACTCATTGAGTGTCTTGTGTTTACCCTAGATCTTTAGTGGACATTTATTGCTTTATATTTTCTAGGTATAAGCCTTTGTACCAAATTTTATTTTTTCAATAGTGCAGATTTATTCACCATAACAATGCCTATTCTACCACAAGGAAGGTATTTCTAATCCCCACTCTTTTTGAAGAAAACAAGAAAAACTATATGCGAGATTATATTTTCTACTGTTTAACTGCTCAGTTGAGAGAAAAGTGTCACCAAATATACCCATGGATATAAGAATAAATTTATAGATTTTCAGATAAAATAAACTGAAATTCTATTTTCCTTTTCTGTCTCTAGATTACTTTCTCTGCCTGCGCTATCCTCTGTCAGGACAAATTCTGTACATAAAAGCACCAAGCAATGAACCAACAGGATGTGTTAGATTTTATTCTCAGTCACCCCATGTTTTACAAAATAGCACTTTACAAACACTTTATCCATAAACATCTAACTGGAAGAAGCATGCCTGGTGTCCAACTCAGTATCCCACTGGTATCTATCACAGATAGGCTTAGATCAAGTTTGTGCCTGATCCAGTCATTTCACATGTTAGGTATTTACTGCAATTGCTCCAACTTGACTATATAGCAGGTCTCATTTGATGTTTCATTTGATATTTAATCAATTACAAACATTTCGATACTTGGGTCCCGTTAAAATGTATAAAAATCTGACTGTATGGGTTAGGGTGTTGGAATCCGACATCTGTTTATTTTTATTTATTTGTTTTTGGTCTTACTAAATAAGTGATTAGGTGCACATTGATTCTTAGGACTGTATCTCTGCTAAATTTCAGGCCAGTGGTTTAAGATATATAAATGAACAGTACATGATCTTTTTTGTCAAAAAAGCGTGACAAAAAGTTGTGATAGAATTACAAATAGGATACTGCAGGAGATAGAAAAGGACCATTAATGATCTGGATAGTCAGAGGTGATGCATACTTTGATATTCAGAAGGAAGAGGAATTATCTAAGCCCAAAAGACAGATAAATGCATTTCGGGGAAATGAAGCAAGTGTTAACAGGGAGGAAGAGAGGATCAGATGCTAATGGTTGAGTTTAATATAAATAGATCCTGATACGAAGACTCAAAACCAGACTATTTTCCTCTTAGGTGATTATGGACAGAAATAAGGATTAAATATATTTCCTTAATTGGGCAGTAGAATGGTAACTAGTCATGTGTCATTTTCCAGTCACTGATAAATTTCAGAATAAAACAAAAGTGGCTCTAGGGCAGGTTATTCTGTGAAAGCAATCCCCAAGCTCATATCCCACTGAACAAGAGTGTTTCCTTGATTATCCTCTAGTACCAAATGAGAGCATAGAAAAAGATAGGAAACCTTTCCAATAAGATTCACAGGGCAAAATAGCCTCATCAAATTTAAAGTTTGTTGTGTAGCTTTTTCGGGAGAATGAAATTCTTGAAAATGCCATACACAAATAGATTAATGAATCAAATATGTGTCTTTCAAATTTCCAGTTTGAAAACTAGTCTTATGTCCCTTGCCTCTGATAAGATCATTCCTGTCATGACCAGTTATTTTCAGGAAGAAATCCCTTCCTTGCACTGAATATTAGCATGCAATGCCTGCCATCGTTCCAACATTATTTTTTATGACTGAGATCAATAATCATTGAAGGAAGGGGAGTAGGTGGGGTGGTAAATGAAGAGTTTGGAGAATAGATCATAGATCTGTTTTCTCTTCTCCTCTGCTACTGACTTAACTGGTTGCTGCCAGGGAAGATGCTGAGTTCCAGGTTCCTCTAGGTCTCTGTTGGATGGTCAGAGATAATGAAGCATATTATTTTCCAGTATTCCATCACCAGACTTGTCAAATATGTTAATGGACTTCTGGATACTCAGTATATTTTACACATCTCTCTTGTTATTGGTGGACATGAGGCATGTAGGATTCCAACAGCAAATCTTGAACTGATATTTTAAGGCAAGCACAAGCAAAAATTTCCTAAGGATAAGGTACTTCTTATTTACTAGAAAATATGAAATAAAGAGTGAAGTCCATTTAAGGATAGACATATTAAGTTTGTGTGAATGGATATTACCAGTAGGGGAGGAGTTAAAAAACCCCACCTTCTGTTCTTATCTCAGAGATCATGGATGTTTCAACAAAGGAGTGCTATATTATGAAACTTATTTGGCCTCAAGACAATGGCAGGTCTGAGAAACAAAGACATAATAAATCGTGCAATATTTTTCTGGAAAGCAGTTTGATAATGTGTGTTAAAAACATTCAAATAGTTTGAAGGTTTTATTAAATAATTCTATTTTTAGAAATGCATTCTTAAGAAATAATTATATACAAAAATAAAAATATGAGCACAGAAGTTGTTCATTATGTCAATGTTTTAAAGAGGAAAATTGGAAATAGCCAACAATTGTAACAGTTTAAATTAAAAGTGTCCGTCATTATAATAAACTATTGTGCTTCCATTTAAAATTATGTTTATAAATTGCTCAATGACCTGAGGACATTTTTACAAATGTAATCTTGCCTACAAAGAGTGAGATGTAAGTTTATGTGTACAATTTGACCTTTGTAAATATGTATATGTTAAGTGTGTGATTGAATAAGTATATGTGGAGACAGAGAATGAAAGGAAATGAATCACCATGCTGTTAGCAACAATGATCCCTGAGTGTTTAAGATTTTTGTCTTTTCTGTTTTCCTCTTTAACATATTTTTCCAATTTACAAATCATGTATCATAAGTATTTTATGTATTATAGTTTTAAAAAGTAAACAGTTTGCAATATGCACCTCCATTTATTTTCTGCATGGCTTTCATGCTGCTGCACCTAACTTACTTTAACTAATGAAATGAAAGCAGAAGTGGCATGTGACACTGCTGGGAAGAACCCCAGAAAGACTTTATGTGGCTCCACTGTGTAACCACATGGTAGGCCTCAAAACTACAATGTCCCAAAAAGGTGCTTCTCCTTTAACCTGGATCTCAAAATGAAAAAGACTTGTAGAACAGTCACTGGAACCCATAATGGCAGATGTGGCATGAATAAGAATCTAGCCCTTTTTGCGGTAAGCAACTGAGAATTGGGGATTGTTGTTACCACAGAATAACAAAGAGAAAACTTGACTAACATGGCTATTTTATTGAATTTTCAGTTTTAGAGATTAGTTAAGTGACTAACTGGTTATCTAAAGCAAGTAATTTATTGTTAATCTAATAGACCCGGATAGAAACAGGTATAAATGTCTCAAGAGTATCAGTATAAGGACAAACCAAACAAAACTCTTCTTACCTTGTCACCTTTGTCCAATTAATTTTTCCATTTTTGCTGATCAGATACATGAATTAATAAAATTTATTCTTCATCTATACTTCTTTACCATCACTCCTTGATCTTTAAAATCTGATTTCCATCTGTATCAATATGGTAAATGTATTATTCATAATTTTGATATGTTAAACTATATTGTTCAATTATTTCCTGGAATAAACTTGAATTTTTTTAATGTCTAAGATTTTCTCATGATTATATTTGTTTATGTATTTTTTGTATGAATTTCAATTAAATAATGTTATTTTCTTCTCAGTGAATTACAACAGAAAGCACAGAATATCACTTTGTTCCATCACTGGCAGTGCTAACTTTAATCTCTTAGTTAAGATGGTGTTTAACAGGATCCTCCACTGTGAAGTCAGTATTTTTTTTCTTTGTAATTGATGGGAAACCTATAGGAAGATACTTTTAGCCCATGTAAATATCCTGTTCCTCATGAAACATCCACTAGTTTTAGTATATATTGATTTTTTTCCCCTGAAATTATTCCCTTTTTATGTCAGAATAAATACATGCATTTTATTGCATGGGTTATAATCTGTGATGATCATTATCTGCTTTGATGATCAAGTTGTCCAAGTTTGGTCACTGAGAGCTCCTTCAGTCAGGTTCCTAACCTTTTGATGTGTCCTCACCACTCTAGAGATGTTTTATATTTCTGGCTCAACAAGATATTTTGGACTGTCCCAGTCATATTTAAAATCAGCCATTTTCCCAAGGAGCTCTGGTTTCTTTTGGTAGAGACAAGTATTTATAAATCAAGATATGGGCTTTTAGTCTGTTCATTATTAGTGATATGCCATTCTTTTAGGCTCAGTGAAGCTAGGAAATATTGATAGATATAAATATGTTATCTTCATATTCTTATCCCTCTCTACTAAAACCTTGTCTTTATACTGTTACTTCTAATTCCAATCCAAATTCACATAATTTAGTTACTCTTTCCCCTAACCATATTTGCAAGTTTCTTTAATACTGAGAAATCTAGTTCATATTACACTCATATTTATTTTTTTGCTCAAACCTATAACACGCAGAAAGTAGTTTCAGTACTGCTAATATATACTACTTGAAAAAGAAGCCTACAACTAGAATTCACAGTTTGTTCACAATTATTTTTGTCTTTAGCTTGAGGGTAAGGTGTCAAAATATTGCATTCAGAAGCTATTTAAGTTATACTTCCTTTCATTCAAGGTAGTTACAGTATTTGTTGAAAACAGTTACATCATTCGGCTTTGTTTTTATTCAAATTTAGGGTTTTTTCTTTCTGATCCTGACTGATTTTATTTTATATTATGTGGTATGTAAATCATTAACCTGTTTTCCTAAGTCAAAACTATAGAAACATACACTCAAAGAAGTGACCTTCTTCTATCCACAACATTTCTATTCCATTCATAGTCACCCTTTATAAATAGTAAATCTCATTAATCTATAGTTTATTTTAACAGTGTTTCTTTTAGTGAAAATAAGTTCAAAGCACATATATTTTTACTTTCCACATCTTCTTGCATAAAATAGCATACTTTTTAATTTCCCTCTTTTACTTAGTAATATATCCTGGAAATCATTCTATAACTGGTAGCTGAGCCAGAAGTTGTTCAACCACTCTCTTACATATGACCTTTAAAGTTGTTTCCAATATTTTGTTATGACAGAAAGTGTGGCAATAAATAACTTCATGCATATGCATGCTTATGTTGTTGGTGATGTATCTTCAGAGTAAATTACTAGAATTGTGTCAAAAGTTAAATTTATTTTTCATTTTGTTAACTATTCCTAAAGTCTCCTTTATAAGTTATGTCAATTTGTGTATCTACCATAAGACTTGCATGACAGTGTCTGTTTCCCCAAAGCCATGCTACTGAAAGCATTTTAATTTTTCAGCTTGACTCTATTTAAATGATTTTCTAGATGTTCTATTATTTGAAGTGGAAAAAGAGAGATTTTGCATGATCTCAGTCCGCTAAATTAACCATATTTTTAGTATTGAATAGAGTGCTTGGCACATGTCACAACTTTGACTTTGTTATAATTATGTCTACATATTATCAGTAGAGTTTAAGTTTATCAACAGAAGAAAAGCAGAGGCTGTTTGAGTTTCACCCATTATCTAGTGTACATCTCTATATTTGTTTCTCAAAAAATATTTATTTAACAGGCTCATTTATTTTAAAAATATGGGTAATAAATACTAAAATACTAAGGCAAAGTAGAAAAAAATACGTATAAAGCAAATAAATAAACAAACAAACAAACATATAAAGCCAGTTTGGTTTTAAGTTTCATCAGTTGCACTTTTTCTAGATTGTACCATGACTTTCTTTGTTGTTTTATCTAGAAAAACAAATTGGAACTGAAACCCAAATAAGGGGTCACTTAGTAAAGGACACTACAAGACCCCATGAGAAATTACTAGGCTACCTGATGAGAGATGTGGATTGGAAAATGATTCCTTGATGAGTCTGAAATACAGTATATCTCTTTTTCTGAGCTCTTCATTTCCTGCTGCCATTTCTTACATCAAGCACCTAACACAGTAGAGTTTCTTGGGGAATTTAAACTGACAGCTCCATTCTGATTAGAAGCCTTAGGACAGGGTATCTCTGAAATGAGATCGATGTCAGAGTGCTTTTGCCCACAGCAGCCACAGAAAGAGGAAAAAATAAAATCAACAAATACTTCATAACATTTTTTATTAGAAGAAAATATGAGTCAGAAGCATGAGGAAGAAAAAAATGGTTTCACATTGTGCCCTAAAAAGTTTTTAGCAATGTCAATAGGAGACAAACTTTTTTTCTCAATATCCACATAAAATATGCCACAATTTGAAATCGCAGATATTCTGATATGTGTAAGATATAGTTAGATTTTTAAAAGACATCATTTAGAGCAGCTTTAGGTTTAGAATAAAATCGAGAGGAAAGAACAGAGGTTTCCCATTTATCCCTTGCCCTAACACATGTATAACTTTCCCTTATTATTAACTATCCTATACCAGATAGTGATCAACTAGCATTGACACATCATAACCACCCAAAGTCCATAGTTTACATTAGGGTTTACTCTTGGTGTACTTTCCATGGGTTAGGATGAATGTATAATGACATGTATTCATTATTGTAATATCATACAGAGTATTTTCACTGCCCTAAAAATCCTCTGATCTGCCTATCCATCTTCCCTGCTTCTCCAAGCCACTACTGATGTTTTTCTGCCTTCATAGTGTTGTCTTTTCTAGAATATAACAATAGTTGAATCATATATTACGCAACCTCCTTAGATTGGCTCCTTTCACTTAAAAAAATATGTATTTAAGATTTATCCATTTCTTTTCACAGCTTGAAAGTTCATTTCTTTTAAACACTGAATAATATTCTATTGTCTGGATGTAATAGAGTATATTTATCCATGCACATATTGAAGGACATCTTGGTTACTTCTAAGTTTTGGCAATTGAAAATAAAGCCTCTATAAACATTCATATGCAGGATTTTGTATGAACATAAAATTTTAATGTCTTTGATTAAATACCAAGGAATACTACTGCTGATTATACAACATGAGGATTTTTGGCTTTGTAAGAAATGTCAAACTATCTTCCAAAGCGACTGGACCAGTTTGTATTTTGGCTAGCAATACATGAGAGTTCTTGTTGCTCCACATCCTCATCAGCACTTGGTGTCATCAGTATTCCAGATTTTGGCCATTCTAATAGATGTATGGTGTATCACGTTGTTGCTTAATTGTCATTTCACTGGTGTACCATCTTTTCATGTTTATTTTCCACCTGTATATCTTATCTGGTGAGGTATCCATTAAGGTCTTTGGTCCATATTTTAATTGGAGTATTTGTTTTTTTATTGTTGAGATTTAAGAGTTCTTTGTATATTTTTGGGGATAATAGTCCTTTATCAGAGATTTCTTTTGCATGTATGTTATCTCATTCTGTGATATGAGATATCACAGAATATCTGGCTTGTCTTCTAATTCTTTTGATATTGCCTTTCACAGAGAGGGGAATTTTTAAAATTTTAATGGATTCCAGCTTATAAATTACTTCTTTTATGGATTATGTCTTTGGTGTTTTATCTAAAAAGACATCACCATACCCAAGATCATCAAGGTTTTCTCCTATATTATCTTCTAGAAGATTTATAGTTTTGCATTTTATATTTAGGTCTATGATCCATTTTGAGTTAATTTTTGTGAAAGGTGTAAGATCTGTTTCTAGATTAATTTTTTTGCATGTGGATGTCCAGTTGTTCCAGCATCATTTACTGAAGAGACTGTCTTTGCTCCATTGTACTATTATTGCTCCTTTGTCAAAGTCGATTACTTGTATTTATGTGGGTTTATTTCTGTGCTCTCTCTTCTGTTTTATTTATCTATTTGTCTAAACTTTTAACAAAACCAAACTCTTGATTATTATAGCTTTATATTATGTCTTGAAGTCGGGTTGTGTCAGTCCTCCAATTTTGTTCTCCTCCAATATATATTGGCTAGTCTGTGTCTTTTGCCTCCCATATAAACCAAATGAGTTTATTGATATTTACAAAATAACTTGCAGAGATTTTGATTAGAATTGCATTGAATCTATAGATCAAGTTGGGAAGAACTGACAACTGACAATGTTGAATCTTATTATCTATGAACATAGAGTATCTCTCCACTTATTTAGTGTTTCTTTTATTCCATTCATTAGAGCTTTGTAATTTTCTTCATATAGATCTAAATTAGATTTTGTTAGATTTATACTACGTACTTTATTTTGGGGGTGCTAATGTAAATGATATTGTGTTTTTTAATTAAAATTCCACTTGTTCATTGTTTCTATATATAAAAAAAAAAGCAATTGACTGTTGTATATTAACCTTGTATCTTGTAACCTTGTTATAATCCTTTATTAGTTCCCAGGGTTTTTGGGTCAACTCTTTCAGATTTTCTATGTGGACAATTATGTCATCTGGGAACAAAGGTAATTTTATGTCTTCCTTTCCAACATGTGTATCTTTTACTTTTTTTTTTTCAGGTCTTATTGCATTAGCATTGACTTTCAGTATGATGTTCAAAGGATGTTCAAGAGTGGGAGATGTCCCTAGATCTCTCCCCTTGAAATAACAATAAGCCGAGTATCTGAAACTCAACAAATAACACCCAACCTGCACACAAGCACATCTGAGTAAGTGATCTGCACATAAGAGCTTCCAGAGATTGGAACTACAAGTCTGGGGGTAGGTTGAGAGGATCAAAGAAGCTGCCACAAGCAGCAGCTGGAGCTCTGTGCAGGAGGAGGGGAAGGGGAGAACGCAACCAGTTTTCTGAAAAGACCTGCCTGAGGGATCAGCTAGTTTCACACAGTGAAGCTCAGGGATCATAGCAGAAAGCAAATGCGGAGAGGCAACAGCTGTGTCTTAGCAACCGTGGTTGTGAACCAGGAGGCTGAGACACTAGAAGCAAGTCCTACCTTCCAACCCAGAGCACACCCTCCATTCACCCCATATCCTCCAAGACCTACCACTGTCAGGCCACGGGGAAATTTGAGCAAAGAGTACTGACAAAAATCCAGCTTAGAAAATAGAGCTGACCAGATGGAAGAAAGAATCAGTGATATCAAGGACAGAAATCTAGAAATAATTCAAAAGGAAGAAGAGAATAAAGAAGGAAAAGTAATGAAAGAGAAGTACAAAAACTAGCTGATGCCATCAGAAAAGGCAACATAAGAATAAAGGGTATACCAAAAGGAGAAGAGAGAGAGAGAAAGGATCAGAGAGCATATTCAGACAAATAGTTAATGAGGATTTCCCAAATCTAAGGAATGAGCTGGAGCTTTGGATCCACAAAACTAACAGACCACTCAATTATTGCAACTAAAAAAAGCCTTCTCCAAGAAACATTATATTGAAATTTCAAAAATTAATAACAAAAGAATTCTCAAAGCTGCCACGAAAAAGAAGACAGTAACCTATAAAAGAGAACTCATTAGACTATCTTTGGACTTCTCAGCACAAACCTTACAAGCAAGAAAGGAATGGAACCAAATATTCAAACAATTAAATGAAAGGAATTACCAGCCAAGAATAATGTATCCAGCAAAGCTCTCCTTTAGATATGTAAGAGAAATTAAGACCTTTCCAGACATACAAAGTTTGAGGGAATTCTCCACTACGTGGCCTGAATTATAGGAAATACAGAAAGGGATCAGCCCACCAGAAACAAAATAACAAAAACATACACAACTATGAATAAAACAACTAGCAGACATACAGAAATTACAAGCTTAAACAATAAGAAGAGAATTGCTACTGAAAGTTATAAATGAACGTTCAGCATACATAAGGACAATTTGATACAACGGTAACAGAAAAGGAGGAATCAAAGATTCAAATTTGCAAAGAGAAAGGAGATAAGTCACATGCAGAAGAAAATGAATTACTGGATGTATATATGTATGTGTGTGTGTATAAAACTATCCTTTAAATATTTTTAATGGTAATCATACAACCAAAGATCCAGAACTGAGGTACATAGCATAAAACAAGAAGGACCAGAGGGAAATCCACAAAATGTAACCAAATTAAAATAACAGACAGAAATGCAAGTACAAGAAAACAATGGAAACACCAAGCTACCAGGAAATAAAAGATAAAATGGCTTTAGGAAAACCTCATATTTCAATAATCGCCCTAAATGTAAATGGACTGAATTCATCAAAAAAAAAAGGCACAGAGTTGTAGATTGGATCAAAAAACAAAACCCAACCATATGCTGCCTTCAGGAGGCACATTTCAACTCTAAAGACAAATATAGTCTCAAAAGGACGGGTGGAAAATGATATTTCAAGCAAGAAGTAGCAGTACTAATTATGGACAAAGCATAATTTAAAAAGGTAAAGAGAGATAATGAAGGACACTTCCTAATTATAAAAGGAATCATACACCAAGAAGACATAACACTTATTAAAATCTATGCTCCCAAAAAAGGAGCCTCAAAATATATAAAGAAATTACTAACAGAACTAAAGGGAGACAGATCAAAACACTATCATAGTAGGGGACATAAATACCCAGACGGATATGAACAGATCATCCAATCAAAAAAATCAATAATGAAATAACATCCTTAAATGACACATTAGACCAACTGGACATAATCGACATTTACAGAGCCTTACATCCCCAAACAGAACTTATACATTCTTCTCAAGTGCACATAGAACATTCTCAAGGATTGACCACATACTGGGACACAAAACTAGCCTCAGCAAATATAAGAGGATTGACATCATGCCAAACATATTCTCTGATCATAATGCTTTGGAGCTGGAGATCAACTATAAAAAGAAAGCAGGAAAAATCACAAATACACGGAGTTTAAACAACATGCTGCTGAACAATTACTGGGTTATAGAAAAAATTTAAAAAGATATCAAGAGATACATAGAAATGAACGACAATGATAGTACAACATATCAAAACTATTGAGAATCGGCAAAAGTGGTAAGAGGAAAGTTCATATCATTACAAGCCTATCTCAAAAAACAAGAACAAGCCCAAATAAACAACCTAACACTTCATCTTTTTACAAAACTAGAAAAGGAAGAACAAAAGAAGCCTAAAATCAGTGGAAGGAAAGAAATAATCAAAATTAGAGCAGAAATAAATGAAATTGAAAACAAACAAAATAAAAAATAAAAAAAGAGATCCAGTAAAAGCTGGTTCTTTGAGAAGTTTAATAAATTTGACAAACCCTTAGCTAGACTCACTAAAGAAAAAAAGAGAAAGAAGACAAATAAACAAAATCAAGGATGAAAGAGCAATTACAATAGATACCACAGAAATACAAAGGATCATACAAGAATACTATTAAAAATTATTAACACCAAATTTAACAACCTAGAAGAAATGGACAAGTTCTTAGAAATATACAAGCTTCCCAGACTAAATAAAGAACTGGAAAATCTAAATAGACCGATCAGCAGGATGGAAATTGAAACAATCAGCAAAAAACTACCAAAAAGTAAAAGTTCAGGACCAGATAGCTTTACCAGTATCTTCTACCAAGCGTTCAAAGATTTAATACCTATTCTCCCCAAACTCTTCCAAAACATCGAAGAGAAGGCAATACTTCCTGCCTCATTTTATGAGGCCAATATTACCATATCAAAAACTGGAAAAGATAACACACAACAAAGAAAACTACAGACCAATATCTTTCATGAACACAGATGCAAAAATCCTAAATAAGACACTAGTGAACTGAGTAAAACAACACATTAAAAAGATTTTACACCATGATCAAGTGGGCTTCATCTCAAAGGCACAATGATCATTTAACATACGTAAATTGATTAATGTGATACACCACATAAACAAATTAAAAAATAAGAATTATATGATCATATCAATAGATGCAGAAAAAGCCTTTGACAAGATACAGCATCCATTTATGATCAAAATACTTAATAAAATAGGTATAGAAGGAAAGTATCTCAACAAAACAAAGGCCATAGTCAACAAACCCTCGCCTAGCATTATACTTAAGGGTGAAAAATTAAAAACCTTTCCTCTAAGATCAGGAACAAGACAAGCCTGTCCACTATCACCACCGATATTTAATATAATATTGGAGGTCCTAGCAAGTGCAATCAGGCAAGAGAAAGAAATAAAAGGCATTCGAATATGAAATGAAGAAGTCAAGCTGTCACTATTTGTAGATGACATGATTCTTTATGTAGAAAACCCTAAAGACTTCGCAAGAACACTACTAGAAAAAATAATACAGTAAAGTTTCAAGATACAAAATCAATGTTCAAAAATCCATAGCATTCCTATACTGTAATAACGAAGTATCAGAAAAAGAAATGAAAATAAAATCCCTTTTGCAATTTCAACAACAAAGTTATAAAATAAAATACCTGGGAATAAACCTAATGGAGCATGTGAAGGATTTACATAATAAAAACCATAAGACCCTATTGAAAGAAATTGAAGAAGACACCAAAAAAATGGAGAGATACTCTATGTTCATGGATTGGAAGAATCAACAGTTAAAATAACCTTATTACTTTCAGCATTATAAAGATTTAACACAATCTCCATCAAAAATCCCATCAGCATAGAACGAAAAATCATCATACTTGTATAGTAGCACAAATACCCCGGATCCCCAAAGCCATCCTGAGGAAAATAAAACAAGTTTGGAGATTATCAATCTGCCTAACGTCAAATTATACTACAAAGCAACAGTAATCAAAGTGGCATGGTATTGGCAGAAAAACAGACACCCGGTCCAGTGGAACAGAATTGAGAGTCCAGAAATAAACCCTCATTTATATGGGCAAATGATTTTTGACAAAGAAGACAAAAACATACAGTGGAGAAAGGAAAGCTTCTTTAATAAATGGTACTTGGAAACTAGAAAGCCACCTGCAAAAGAATGAAGCTAGACTGTTGTCTATCTCCACATATCAAAATAACTCAAAATGAGGTTAAGGACCTGAATATA
Source organism: Pteropus medius (assembly GCF_902729225.1). Lineage (NCBI taxonomy): Eukaryota > Metazoa > Chordata > Mammalia > Chiroptera > Pteropodidae > Pteropus > Pteropus medius. Next base: position 7,434,924 of record NW_024346771.1, read on the forward strand.
AGACCTGAAACAATAAATTGTACATAAAAAAATCATAGGGACTAAACTCATGGACCTTGGGCTTAAGATTTTATGAATTTGACCTCAAAGGTAAGGGAAGTAGAAACAAAAATAAATGAATGGATTATAACAGACTAAAAAGCTTCAGCATGGCAGAAGAAACCATCAACAAGGCAAAGAGACAGCCATCTGAATGGAAAAATATATTAGCAAACAATGCCTCAAATAAAGGCCTTATATCTAAAGTATATAAAGAACTCATACAACTCAATAACAACAAAAAAAAGATCCAATAAAAAAATGGGCAGAGGACTTGAACAGACACTTCTCTCATGAAGACATACAAGTGGTCATGAAAAGATGCTCAACATCACTAGCTATTAGGGAAATACAAATCAAAACCACTATGAGATACCATCTCATACCTGTTAGAATGACTATTAACAGGACAAATGATAAGTGTTGGAGAGGATGTGGAGAAAAAAGAACCCTCATACACTGCTGGTGGGACTTCAAATTGGTGCAACCAATATAAAAAACAATATAAAGGTGACTCTAAAAACTGAAAATTGATCTACCATATGATCTTGGAATCCCTCTACTTGGTATTTATCCAAAAGACTTGAAAACATTTATCCAAAAAGATACATGCACCTCGATGTTCATAGCAGGATTATCCACGTTAGCCAGGACATAGAAGCAACCGAAGTGTTCTACAACAGATGATTGGATAAAGAAGCAGTGGTACATATATATAATGGAATATTGTTCAGCTATGAGTAGTGATGAAATGTCATTTCTGACAACATGAATGGATCTTGAGATAACCATGATAAACGAAATAAACAATAGCAATAAGTTGAAAACCACATGGTATCACTTATATGTGGGATATAAACCTAAAGCAACAAACAAACACAACAAACAAACAGAGACTCATGGACATGGATAGTGGACAAGTGATTATCAGAGGAAAGATGGGGAAGGGGAGGTACATAGTGTTAAAAGGAGTCAAATATGTGATGATAGAAAGAAGTCTAACTTTGTGTGAAGAACACAGAATGCAATATATATGACCTAATATTGAATTGTACACTTGAAATGTATTGGATTTTGTTGATCAATGTCACCATAATAAAAAATAATAAATATTATTTAATTGTGTGAGGAAAGAGGAAATAAATATGGAATTATTTTATCTTTCAAAAAAAAGGAATGGTGTAAGGGGACTTCCTTACCTTGAACCTAAATACAGTGAAAAAGCTTCAAGTTTCTTACCATTAAGTACGATATTAACTGTATATTTTTGAAGATAGTCTTTATCAAGTTGAAAAAGTTCCTCTCTATTTCTAGTTTACTGAGAAATTTTATCATGAATGAGTGCTGAATTTTTAAAAATATTTTTCTAGATCTATTGATATAATCATGTGATTTTTCTTTTTCAATACTGATATGACAGATACTTTAATTGATTTTTAAATGTTGCATCAGCCTTGCAAATGTAGGATAAATTCCATGTAGATATGAAAATATAGTCAGTAATATTGTACTAACTACGTATGATGTGAGATGAGTGCTTGACTTATTGGGGTGATTACTTCATTAGGTATACAAATGTCTAATCACTGTATTGTACACCTGAAACAAATATACTATTATATATCAACTATAGTTGAAAAATAAATTTTAAAAAACACTCAATGAATCTCATCTACTTATAAACAAAGTCCAATACAAAAACAATTGAGAAATTGATTTTTTTTTATTATAGTGACATTAGTAAACGAAATTCAGTAAGTTTCAGGCGTACAATTCAACAGTAAGTCATATATATACATTGCATTATGTGTTCATCGCTCATAGTAGATTTCTTTCTGTCACCAAATAGTTGACCCACTTTACACCATCTATCTCCTCCCTCACCCCATCCTTTTGCCCTCTGGTAACCACTAGTCTATTGCCCCTATCCATGAGTCTTTGTTTGCTTGTCCTGTTCATTTGTCGTTTTTAGGTTTATATCTCATATATAAGTGATATCATGTGATTTTCAACTTTTTCTGTCTGACTTATTTCACTTAGCCTGATTACCTCAAGGTCTATCCATGTTGTCGCAAATGGCAATATTTCATCTCCTCTTATAGCTGAGTAATATTCTATTGCATATATGTACCACCGCTTCTTTATCCAATCATCTGTCATAGGACACTTTGGTTGATTCTATGCCCTGGCCACTATGAATAATGCTGCTATGAATATCGGTGTGCTAATCTTTTCGGATGTGGGTTTTCAAGTCTTTGGAGTAAGCACCCAGTAGAGGGATTGCTGGATCATATGGTAGATCAAGTCTTAGTTTTTTGAGCAACCTCCATACTGTTTTCCATAGTGGCTGTACCAATTTGCAGTCCCGCCAGCAGTGTATGAGGGTTCCTTTTTTTCCGCATGCTCTCCAGCATTTATTATTACTTGTCCTGTTGATTACAGCTATTCTAACAGGTGTAAGATGGTATTTCATTGTGGTTTTAATTTGCATTTGCCTAATACCTAGCAATGTTGAGCATCTTTTCATATGTCTGTTGGCTATTTGTATGTCTTCTTGGGAGAAATGCCTGTTTAGGTCCTTTGCCCACATTTTAATTGGATCATTTGTGTTGTTGTTGTTGTTGTTGTTGTTGTTGTTATTGAGTTGTATGAGTTCTTTGTATAATTTGGATATGAGGCCCTTATCGGAGGCATTGCTTGTAAATATCTTCTCCCATTCGGATGGTTGTCTCGTTATCTTGTTGATGGTTTCTTTTGCTGTGCAGAAGCTTTTGAGGTTGATGTAGTCCCATTCATTTATTTTTGTTTTTACTTTCCTTGCCTTTGAGATCAAATTCATAAAATCCTCTCTAAGCCCAAGTTCCATGAGTTTAATAAAACACAAGTCCTTATGTGTTCCTCTATGTGATTTATTGTTACAGGTCTTATATTCAGGTCCTTAATCCACTTTGAGTTGATTTTGGTGTATGATGATAGACAACAATCTAGTTTCATTCTTTTTCAGGTGGCTTTCCAGTTTTCTGACCACCATTTATTTAAGAGAATTTTCTTTTTCCGTTGTATGTTTTTGACTTTTTGTTGAGAATTATTTGCCCACTGGACTGTGTCTATTTTTCTGCCAGTACTATGCTGTTTTGATTATTGTCACTTTGTAGTATAGTTTGAAGTTAGGCAGAGTGATGCCTCCAGCTTCTTTCTTTTTTCTCAGGAAGGCTTTGGCAATTTGGAGTCTTTTGTGCTTCCATACAATCTGGTTATTTTTTGTTCTATTTCTTTAAAAAATTGCCAATGGGATTTTGATGGAGAATGTGTTAAATCTTTGTCATGCTGTAGGTAATAAGGTTATTTTAACTATATTGATTCTTCCAAACCAAGAACAAGGAATATTTTTCCATTTCTTTCTATCTTCAATTTCTTTTAATAGGATCTTGTAGTTTTCATCATACAGGTCCATCACATGTTTTGTTAAATTTATTCCTAGGTATTTTATGTTTTTTGTTGCAATTGCAAAATGAATTAGTTTTTCCACTTTTTTTTCAGACAATTCTTTATTAGAGTATAGGAATGCTAATTGATTTTGTATCCGGAAACTTTAATATATTTGCTTATTGTTTCTAGAAGTGTTCTTGTGGAGTCTTTAGGGTTTCCTATATAGAGAATCATATCATCCATAAATAGAGACAATTCGACTTCCTATTTGGATACCTTTTATATTTTTCTCTTGCCTTACTGCACTCCCTACAACCTCCAGTGTTATATTGAATTATAATGGTGATAGTAGACAGCCTTGCCTTGTTCCTGATCTTAGAGGGAAGGTTTTTTAGTTTTTCACCCTTAAGTATAATGTTAGGTGAGGATTTGTTGACTATGGCCTTTATTTTATTGAGGTACTTTCCTTCTATACTTATTTTATTAAGTATTTTGTTCATAAACGGATACTGTATCTTGTCAACAGCTTTTTCTGCATCTATTGATATAATCATATGATTCTTATTTTTTAAATTTGTTTATGTGGTGTATCACATTAATTGATTTATGTATGTTTAACCATCCTTGTACCCCCGGGATAAAGCCCACTTGATCATGGTGTATAACTTTTATAATATGTTTAATATCTTTTTAATATTTTTCTGGTTCACTAGTATCTCATTTAGGGTTTTTGCATCTGTGTTCATGAGAGATATTGGTCTGCAGTTTTCTCTTCTTTGCGTTATCTTTACCCGGTTTTGGTATCAGGGTAATATTGGCCTCATAAAATGGGTTAGGAAGTATTGTCTCTTCTTTGATTTTTTGGAAGAGTTTGAGAATAGGTATTAAATCTTTGAATGTTTGGTAGAATTCACTAGTGTAGACATATGATCCTGGACGTTTACTTTTTGTTAGGTTTTTGATGATTGTTTCAATTTCCATACTGCTGATCAGTGTATTTAGATCTTCCAGTTCTTTTTGATTCAGTCTAGGAAGGTTGTATATTTCTAAATACTTGTCCTTTTCTTCTAGGCTGTTAAATTTGGTATTACACACTTTTGCACAGTATTCTTGTATGATCCTTTGTATTTCTGTAGTGTCTGTCTCAAGTTCTCCTTTGTGTTCCTTCTCTTTTTTCTTTAGTAAGTCTAGTCAGGGGTTTGTCAATTTTATTAAACTTCTCAGCTCTTTGATGCATTTATTTTTTCTATTTTTTTTCTCAATTTCATTTAATTCTGCTCTAATCTTGATTATTTCTTTCCTTCTGTTGATTTTAGGCTTCATTTGTTCTTCCTTTTCTAGTTTTTTTAAGGTGAAGCATTAGGTTGTTTATTTGGCCTCATTCTTGTTTTTTGAGGTAGTACTTGATTTTTTGTTCAAGAAATGTATATATTTTTAAAAAACAAATCTTAAAAATATAAAGTCATACTAAATCCTGTTTAGATATACATACACAGTAATGTGTAAACATGTGCATGTGGATAAAAGACAAGAATGAGTACATTTGAATGAAGATATGACTTTTGTCTGAATTTTTTTTAATAACTCATATATACTATAAGCATTCATCTATTGTTACTATCTCTCTTTTACGAAGGCAGAAGAACAGGGAGAGTATTTTTTTTCCTCTTTGGATTCTCAGAACAGCTCCAGGCCTCACCCTTTGCCAGTGTTTGAAAATGTGTTTGCGCATGAATTAAAGTGTACAATTTTACACCTGTGAAACTATCTTCACAATCAAATTGGTGAGAATATCCATCACTTCCTAGAATTTCCTGCTGCCCCTTTGTACAGCCTCACTCCAACTCTCGTCCCTAGTGTGCCACCAATCTGCTTTCTTGAAGTACAGATTACTTTGCATTTTCTAAAACTTACATAAATGGAATGATATGTACTCTTTTTGTCTGATTCCTTTCACTCTGAATGTATTTTTAAATAAATGTAAATTGTATTATTATTAGAATAATGATGATGACCAGTGACTGAACTTAATCTTTTATATACATTCTCATTTAATTAATTGCATCTACAACACTCAGCCAAACTGAATTATAAAAGTGTATTTAATAGAGTCCTTATAGAAGGTGATTTGTTTCTAACAAAGACAATCACTCCATTTACAGAAGCTAATTCTTTTACTCACATAAGAGAAACAATGCATTATTCTCCTACAACTAACAAAAAGATGATTGCAATAAAATGATGCCTGGCAATTCATTTATTTATTTAAAAGAAGAACATTTTCCACCTATTTCAAGTAATTCTCACTTTCAGAATGGAAAGCATGCATTCCAGCTATAAAGTCCTGTATGAAGCAGGAATTCTAAACGTTTTTTGTTTTGTAAAGCTGCTTCTTAAGTGACCTCATATTTTAAAAACTCTCATCACCCTTTCTAATTCTGCACGCTGGCTTCATGCCTAACTTAAACAGTAGTATTAGGAAAATAAATGACCTTTTTCATATAATCTCTTAAGTGAATGGAATATAAAAAAGATCTTTTTAGGAGCCAATAGTGGTTTTAGAAAATGGTTTTATATATTTAATAAAAGGAAGACATATACATTTCACAAACCCTTAGAAGGCAACATGCAGGATGTTGCTAATATAATTCTATTTCAATAACTGAGGAGTCATTTCAACAAATTTTATTCTATAATTATTTTACTTTCTGTATTGTGGTAAAAAAAAAATTAGTCTCATCTGTAAATGCATATAAACCACACATCAAAAATATGCATATAAACCACACATCAAAAATATGCATATAAACCACACATAAAAAAAAGTTTTCTGATATTTCTAACTAGTATACCATCAGTCAGCAATATCTGTTTCTTATATGTCAATCAGCAAGACATTATGCTAGGTGCTGTGGGTGGTAAACAGCCTTTAAGGCACAGTTCCTCCTTCAAAGAGATTAATACTAATTGGTAAAGCATGCGTATAATAGATAACTAGGAATATATACTGATATAAAATCAGTTTGCAAAACCACAGGAAAAGTACAGTGCCCTAAGTGATCAGAAGAAAGAGCCATTGGAGGCCAAGTGTTCTTGAGAGCCTGGGACTAAAGAACTGGAAATCAATTTTGAAGTGAGTAAGATTCAAACAAAATGGTGATGGGCGGGGGGGAGGGGGCGGTGAAGGCAAGAAAAGGACCTGGCTAGAGAAATACAAGTCACTAAATGAACAAGGCAAAGCATAATCTCATAAAACGATTGTCTCATGAGGAATTGTGTTCAAAGGTCCAAAGGTGTCAAATTGGGTTTGGAGAACACAGAAGAGGGTTTGGCCTTTGGCCTAAGCATCCTGGCCTTTGACCTAGGGCTCAGGACATATGTGCCCGCTGTATCCTTCAGATAAGTCTGTATTTCCCTACACTCTTGTTCTCCCCAAAAGCATTGTAGAAGTTTCATACTAATAGTTGTGACTAGAGGGAAAACACATATTTGAGTGGCAGAGATTGATCACATCTGAACTGAGCCAAGCTCATTAGGGTGGGGTTTAATTATTAACCTCTTGCAGTCACACAGAAAGCCCCAAAATATGATCTTTTGTTCTTGATACCAATGTTCTGGGATTCGGTGGAGCAGGCATTGCTGTCCACATAACTGAGCCGAGGCCACATGAATAATTTGTCTAACTAGAACCACATTCTTTGGGCTGCCATTTCAGGGTTGTTGTTGTTTTTTGTTTTTGGTTTATTTGTTTGTTTGTTTGTTTGTTTGTTTTCCAGTATATCAAGCAGCTACTGAATGCTGAACTTAATTTAAAGATTGACAGAAATTGAGTAAGGGGCAATCTGGAATTCAATTACTGTTAAAGAATGATGGTGACTTTTAGAAAACAGTAGTTTGTATTGTCTTTTTAAGTTATGTCATGTGTACATAATACATACTCCTTTTTACCAGTTCTAGACTAAAATATTGTATAGTCAATTATCAATGCTCAGCTGATTGAGAAGGGGTTTCAGTGGTGAGACGCCTAGTTGAAAGGAGGCACGAGGGGCCAACATGAGAATGAAACGGCAGGCACCCACTTTATTGAGTGCTTCTATTGCGGGGAATACACTTTAGCTCCTGCTCTATAGGGAACACATGGTCTCCACACATATCAGAGTACAATAGTGGAATTCTGCCACATACGCGTAATACAATAAGCTGAGTTGTGCTTACAAATGTTAGGCGCAGGCGCCCTACTACACTAATGTAACATTCTAAATCTGGGGTACTTTTACTAGCCACAAGCCTGGATCACAGCCAGACCTGGAACCAACCAGGCCTGGGACCCACACCAATTTATTACATATTTTAAAAGTAAATTGAATTCCTTTGCTACTGTCCCACATAATTCTTTACTTTTCTGTCCAGCTACTGTAAAAGCACCACACACATATAATTGGACTACTAGGTATAAGGTGACATGTGTTTTCATCGTTGTGTCCTCAGGACACAGGACAATGCCTGCACTAGTAGAAAGTGGTCAGTGATGCTTGAGGATAAATGAGAATGCATAAATGAGTATTTAAAATCCATGATGAAAAATGTCCCTTCTCAACACTGCAATCCTAGAGTCCTTGAGAGCTATAATTACTCTCGGTAGTGTTCTAACTCTTCTTTTATCCACAATCAAGAAATCAAACAGCAACAGTAAACAAAAGGCTTAAAATGTGCCTTATATACTGGTTATTTCTTGGCAAATAGTACAATAGAAACTCATTAGCAGCAAGTTTTCTAAAAGAAATAAGAATTTCACATTTCCTTTCCTCTCTATTATCCTGTGATATTTCTTTTTTTTTTTGCTAATATTTCAATGAGTAAATTTAATCCTGAACATTATTTTATCTCATGTCTATGTGAACCAACTGATAGGCAAGCAATTATGAATTATTTGGGCCAGACAAAAGGTTATGCATATCATTTTATTTATTATTGACACATATGTCATCATGTTATAATATGTTTATTATTGGACCATGTTTTCTAATGCGTCTTATTTACTTATTTTTCTAATGTAAAGGTCTTAGTGATCAATACCAAATATACTTCATAGGAGTACATTTCTTCCTCTATCAATTTCTCAGAAAATATTACTTCTTATTAATAAAGTAGAAAAGTTATTTTTTGATTCTTTAATTTGAATGCAAAGAAAATGCTGTCATTGGATTTTAACAAGAAATCTGTCAGATGTGATACACATATCTGTGGAAATCTGTGGACAGTGACCAATTATCATTATTTCAAACATGAAGAGAAAGAAGAGGATTTTTGTTTGTTTGGTTTTTTTTTTTGTCATGTTTTGTTTTACCTCCACTAGGAGTCATGTATTATATTCAAGAAACTACAAAGCCTGATGTAGTTTCTGCTACCCTTCAAATTTGCTGTTGGTTCTGGGCACCCTCTTTTGTCTTAGATCCATCCCAGTAACTAACAGCATTCTGGTGCTTTTACTTCACTCCATAGATTTTTTTATTTATTTTTCTGTTATTTTTTTTTCAGTGACTAATTACAGCACACATACACACTATATAAGTCAATAGGTCTTCATCTGCTCCTATATGTGAGATGCCACTGATAGATAGAGCTGAAAAAGAGGAAGGCATGGAGTCTGCCCTAGAGGTAGAAGGTACATAGGTAAGCAGTCCATACCGAGGAGTCGGAATCACAACGAAGAGCTATGTAGAGCTCAAGAAAGAAGTGTGGGTGCTGGATAGTGCAGAAAGGAGGCTTTCCTGTTGGGTGGGATAGCTGGTGTGATGGAGTTGGGAGAAGATGAGAGGTCAATGAAGAATTCTTATCAAAGGATATATGACTTAGCTGAGTTTCAAATCATAATAGACATAGCCAATTAGACATCCAAGCTAGGGACATAAAATATACAAAGGCTTCAAAAGGAGCTTTGCCTTTAGAGAAAATTGTTATTTTGAAATGGTTAGAGCAGGATGTGTGCACCAGTGAGAGGAAGGAGATGAGCCATGGTAGCTCAGTGAGGAATACAAGTCAACACATCCAACCTTTGAATTCTTTGTTTTCAGGGTGACTAACTACTCTGTCAGGCAAACCCATGGCATCTCCCTTCTGGGAAGCCTCTGAGACAGATGGAATATTCCCATGAGAAAGTTAGGGATGAGGAAGAAAGGGTGAAAAGATATGAAAGCAAGAGAGGAAAACTGGACTCCGTGGAGCAAACACATCAGAAGTAAAGTGTCTGAAAAGGAGGGGAAACCTTTTTATTTGTACACAAATGCTAGCATAAGGTTCATGTTGGGTCCAATTTTTACTTTTAATTGTACCTAAGAAGATAATTCTAAGATAGGAAGCAATAGCAAGACTGGGACAGCATGACCATGTGCTCCAGAGTGATTTTTCTCTAAGAGCATAGCGGGCATAATGGGAATAGGCAAGAAGGCAGCAGTGGGGCAAAAAAAATAAATAAATAAAATAAAAATACAATTGATGCACAATGAGCGGAGGAAGCAAACTGTATTTTAAACACTGGAGAGAGGCAGAGTGGAGAATCATTTGGCACCTGGAATAATACATGCGGAAAACAGTTATGGAAGATAGAATAAGAAGAATCTGTTAGAGAGTCAAGAGAGTCAGAGGCAGGCAAGGTTTCTCACAGGAGTGCAGCGGAAGAAGCTCATGGAGATCCAGAGGCAGAACCCAGAGCCTCCCCACCAAATGCTCCAACAGAAGGTTCTAAGTCAACATATACACATCTTCATTTCCCTGAGATTTGAATAATCTGAACGTATGTGGTCAGTCTCTGGTAGGGCGTGAGGAAGCTTGGGTAATAAAAGAATAATGCCTCTTGAATGACTTTTTCTGTTTAGCTAACTAGAGCCACTGCTCCCAACTTCTCTGTTCTGCCTAAGGCATCCTGAGAGGTCGCTGTGCCTGAGTCGTTTTATGGTAGAAATATTTGCATGCAGACTGAGTATTTAAGTTATTTCTCTGGTTTCTCTCACTGTAGATATGAATAGAACTTTAAAATATAAATTTATAAATTCCATGATAAAATTTCGAAGTATTTTTTCTTCATAGGCATTGACTATGCTGAAAAATATGAGCAAAAGCTTTAAAAAATCAGATCATAAACTTTATGCTTTTTAAAGTGGTTAAATTTCAAGAAGAGTTATATATCAAGTCATTTAAAACATTTGTTTTATATCTCAACCTTTTTATTTATGTTGCCCTGGTTATTGTGCAAAATATGACAGGATAGATCATCAAACTCTCAAAAGCATCATTAAGTAAACTGTAAAAGACAGTCTATCAGATTTAGAATTGAAAAATATATTTTTATATAAATATATATTCATAGTCCAAAAATGATCTATCTTGAATCTATTGGGATTACCATTCTATATTTTGTGATAGGTTGTTCATCCTTCTGGTTATATCATTTATTTTCTTTAACATCAACTATTGAGAACCCCAAAATCTGACTGAAGAAACTACTACTTTTTTGATGAACCACTAAGAAAGGAAAAAGAAAAGGTGTACACTTTAATAACAAGTTTGATTGCCTTGCCTTGCAGCTGAGGGCTGGGGAAGGGCTAATTATCTGTATAAATGCTACTGTGAAGAAATGACAAGATCCATGCATCATCATCAACACCAGGAAAAAGTGATGAAATTAAAATAATTGTAAAAGTATTAGCCTTTATTCAGGCACTGGATTTCTGAATGTTAGACTGTTGAGAGTTTTTACTTAAAACTGGATAGCATTAATGAAGCAGGGATAGCATGGAAATGATAAATAAAGTTTATTATTGGTATATACTTAATTAACTTATGGAAAATTCTGCATTTCAGACTTATTAAACTTGATGGCTATTAGGCAGGCTACATCAATGAAGGACACAGCACCAGTGCCTAAAAGATAGTAAATACTCAATAAATGTTTTTTTCAATATCCTCCTTTTCTTCACTTTCTTTTCATAGAAGTAAAGAAAAGAGAAATAAAGAAAAATCCACCAAAATTAACTGTATATCTGTCATTTTCAGATAAAGGACCAGAACAGTGGTGTTTGGTTTTAGAATTTATGTGCATATGTTTGTTTTCTACTAAATTTAATAAGCATTAAATACATAGTAAGATAATTTAGCAATCTACGAGTATTTGGTAGCCCTATATTTGTCTAGCATCATGATAAATGCCACAGATAATTTACTCCATATCGTATGAGGCAGAGACCCTTCCTTTGAAGTAAGATGGTAGAATAAGATATTACTTGTATGCAACCCATATCTCTTAGTGGTTTGTGCTTTCATGGATATGAAATCCAACTTGGGTGCTTGGAAACATAAGAATCATACATCCTCCACCACCACATAGTCTGGTTCGTTACATTTGAGGTAGGCTCAAGAATTTGTATTTTTAACAGATGCTGTAGATGAAAGTGAAATAAGAGTTTGGTAACTTGCCAGCAGTATTTGAATCTATCTGCATATTAAAATCTCCTAGTGATCTTTAAAAATATTCAAATACTTAATCTTCACACCCAAAGTGTTAATTCAGTTGCTCCTGGTATCGTATATTTGAAAGATCTTCAGGTTATTCTAAGGCACACTCAGGGCTGAGGAGCACCGCCTTACAGAACAGAAACAATGAGGTGAAGCACCATTGGAAGATAACTTACACTGGGCAGAGCTACCTGTGCTGATACTAATTAACTAATCATAATATCATCATCATCGTCATCATCATCATCATCATCATCATCATTATCAGCAACAGCAGCAGCAGCAGCTAAGAAATAGTTACTTTTTATTTTACTTTTGCCTTTTATATTCCAGACACTCTTATGCTTTACATAGAGATTTTTTTTTTTTAACTTTCTAACTGTAGTCTCTGGAGAGGGAAAGTTAAAGAAATCTGTATTTTAAACATGCATTCCTGGGGATCATTATTTGTATTAACTTTGAGAACCATTAACTACCAATTACTTCTCTTTAAAACTGCCAATGAAATCTTTCACCAATACCCCCTGTGTGATCTTTTTAAAATTTTAATCTGGGGATAGATGACCTTGCTTAAAGCTCTCAGAGGCATCCCATTACCCTGTGGTAGATTTCTTTGTCCTATCCTCATATATTGTGGTTGTATTAAGAGAGAGCTCTGTTTGTAAAGAAACATGAGTGTCTAGAATCCAGTAAGTATAAAATTTAACCCCCAAAGACCAGTTTGTCTCTGTAGTTTCACCATCATCATCCTCCCCCAAGCATGCACTTGCGCTAGCGTGCGCTCTCTCTCTCTCTCTCTCTCTCTCTCTCTCACTTTCTTGCTCTCTCTCGGCTTTCTCTCCTCTCGCTCTCTCTCTCTCTCTCTTTGCTCTCTTTGTCTGTCTCATTTGCAGAAACACATATACTCTCAGAGGCTTCTCCCTCTGCTTTAAATCCTTTCTCTCCCCATCTCCCACTTGACCCCTGTCCTGAGTTTAGCTGTTAAGCTTTCAACCTCCTCTGGCAGTCTTGTATTTTTTTTCCTTATGCACTGAGCAACCTGGCCAGTTCTGAATTCTGAAAAAAGATGGCCTGGAAGATCTAAGTGGATAGCAGGGTAAAAACAGGAACTCAGGGGTGAAACTGTATGTGGTATGTGTGTGACAGGCACTGACTGATGAAAGTAGAAAGCCTGTCTTGGGAGAAAACTGATCTCCATTGAACCACTTAATGGTAATCACATATTTCACTGGTTAAACAAATATTTAATCTGACAACTGCTCTTTTCAAAGTCTTCTGAGAGCAGGGGTAATGCAGCTTTTCACTAGCTTGGTGATGTCTTTCTTTACCAGGAGAAAATCCCACTTCCTCTTGATTCTGTGATGATAGTGGGTTGTGAGGTCCCAATAGTGAGTGCCACTATTTTCCATGTTAATCAGGATAAAAATTGAGCAACACAGACAATGTAGAGTCATACAATTATAGAAAGCAAATTAAAAACAATATTTGGGACCATTAAGTCAATCCTCTTCTTGCACCAATGAAAAACCAGGATCATGGTGCTAATTGTCCCATGGAACTAATTTATCAGACTGGTATCCTCCTGCCTGAATGAAAAACAACCTTTGCCAATAAAAAGGTCTTTATCAAAGAAGAGAGATGAAAAAGTTGCATTTTATCGTGCACTAACAATGTCAGGATAAAAACTAGAGTTTTTAGATCCCAGGGATCTAGAATGGTTAAGGGAGAAGAGATAATGAAAGTATATTTTGACTTGTTCAGATTGTGCTCTACTTTAGTCAATCATGCCCTCCCCACCGATGTCTCTCCTGTCATCCTTGCACTGTTGAGTTACGATATTAATACTTATATTTTGGGTCAAATATTACAAAGAATTTACTCTCTTCCCTCTGCATATTTGGAAATAATTTCTCTAAATATTCGAGAAAAGTACGTTTTCTTGTCTTCTTGGATAACAGAGCTACACTACCGTTAGTAAACTAGTAGATTACTATTTAGAAAAGGTGGCTTTATTCCTTGGAATCCCCCAGAAAAAAAAATAAGTATGCAGTTAAGTAAGTAAATAAAAAGCATTAAAAAAAAAACCAGGAGCATAATAATTTTAATGTGTAGCACAATTTGTCAAACTATCAATCACAGCTCTGAGCTGTCATTGTTTAGAGGGAATGCTGAACATCATAAAGCACTAGGTCTTCACAAAAATGAAAGATGTGGCCACCTAGAAATGGGGAGGGTGGAAGTGGGGAGAAATGGAAGTGACTGCTAATGGGTACAGGCATTCTTTTTAGATTGATGACAAGGTTCTAAATTATAGTGATGGTTGCTCAATTCTAAAGGCTATTTAATTGTACACTTAAGTGGGTAAATTGTATGATATGTGAATTATACCTCAATAAAGCTGTTATTTTTTTTTTTAAAGGTACTTTTCGGTTCCATGTGTGCAGACGCCAAAGGGACTAACTAGAAACAAGTATAGTACTGTTCATGTTTCTGATAATCTCCAGCAATGTTTTCAACATTATCACTTTCACTAAGTATTAATTACTACTATATACCATATCTCATCTGAGAAGCTGCCTCTAACTAGTAATTGACTTAATTTAGCTGTTACTCCTTTGCTGTGAAAAGTAATTACATATAATAGAAATTTCCCTCATTTCTAAGTCACTCAAGATTTGAAGCCAGTGGCAAGAAATGATTGCATTTAACAGAAGCAGCTGTTTCTAACAGTCAATGTACAGTTTCTCATTTGTTAGGAGGAGATAGTTCCGTCTACTTCAACATGTGAATGTGTTCTTTTAACTAAATTTATCCTGTGGTTACAATAATTCAGTTTATCAGTATTTCAAAACTATGGATTTATTGTAAAAACCATCAGCTTTTAATGAGCCCATATAAATAATAGTTAGCCTTGCCATTAATTAAGTGTTGCTAAATTCTTTCTTTTCCTTATGTATTCTTGCCTCATCATGCCAAGAGATGGTAATCTGCTGTCTATTAAATGACAGTAAGTGAATAAAACTGATGGTGATAAATGGCTTTACAGAAATTCTCAATATTGTTCTGACATTCCTTTGTGACTCATGTAACTTGTTGTGAATAATGAATATGGTGAACTAGGAATTGTTACTCCATGTTTTAATTGAACTTAAAATGAAAGACCACAGAGAAGGGAGTCTGATAATCTCAATTATTGGTCCTTTATATCATATGACTTGAGAGGCAGAGTGGTCCGCTTACTTTTGTTTTGTTGTCTGACATGTCAGTGTGAAGGCCAACATTATCCAAGCTGTTTGATCAAGGGCAAGTTAATTAACCCCTCTCAGACAGTTTCTAAATATGCAGTAGTAGGGATAAGGCACTAATCCACTGGAGTTTTGTGAAGATTACATAGAATAATCTTTCCAAAACACTACAGTATATAGTAAGTGTCAAAAATGTTAATTTAATTTCATTTCATTTAAAGGATGTTCCCAGTGGTGTTCTCTGCATGAGGTTTTTTCTATAACCTACCAGATTATTGAAAGTCTACCATTAAATCTTATCCCTTTTGAAACTTCGTCATTTTAGTCATTAAAAATAACTAAAATGTGGGGACATACATACACACTTCAATACATTGCTGTAAATTGAAATTGTATTTTCTGGAAAGCAATTTGGACATAAATATGTTGAGATCTTTTGAATTAAATTCTCACTTTAAATATTAATCTTAGGTTAATAAGACAAGTGGACAAAGATTTAAGCACAGGTATGTTAATCAGAACATTATTTATAATAAAAGAGTAGGGTTACCTAAGTATCCAACAATAGGGGAATTAAATAAGTTTATTAGACTATTTAGCAGACTTGTTACTCTCTAGTTCCATGTTCCCTTCACATTCTGAGTTGAAGTCAAAATCCAAGAAAGAGTGTGCAGAGAAAACCACACTTGGCATTTACGGGACTCAACAGTTAACAACAAATCAGCAAGTTGTTAAGCACCCAGGAAGAAAACTCTCGAAATCGTTATTCCCAAAAGTACTCTCTCTACTGGAGAGCTCCAGAAACACTGTGTGTGTGTGTGTGTGTGTGTGTGCACGCATATATATGTGTGTATATATTTGTATGTATGCACATATATATGTATATATAGAGAGAATCTACATTTAAATATATACATAAAACCTTTCATTAGTTAATATATTATAAAAAATCATCAGATTTTTATTTATAAACTATTTTTATAGCAAATTGCTCTGAATTTAAATCAGATTTTTCATTCTGAGATATTACTGATCGATGCTCTGCAGACGGTGGAGAAGAACTATGAGGTGGGCTACTCTGAAGACATCGGCTTATACATGGTCCATTCTAGAGGTGTTGTTATTGCTCAAAAGTTGCTACTGTCATCCCAACAAAAATCCACTACTCCCTGTTGATTTGTACTAAATAATAGATAATCCTCCATTAAGTCTAATCGTATTTCACTATAAGGTTACAAATGAAAATCAAGAGGGGTAGAATCACTTACTTGGAAGTTGGTTTTCTACCCTGACATTCTCATTTACATGTAAATTTTAAATAGAAATGTGGGTATAAAAAGCATTAAAGCCATCAAGAACCTTGTGAGAATATATTTCAGAAATTTACTTTTATGACAGAAGTAAATAAACCTCAAGTATTCCGGGCAAATAAATTTAATTAACAGCATTAAAATAGTGCTTCGATGTTGATTTATATTTCAGAATCAATTCTAACAAGTCACTACACTTTTACAGCCGAGTTGTCCAGCAGGAAGCGTATTTTTAATGCCTGTTTTGTATTATTCCTGCATGGTTTCTACCGAAATATACGAATCTATAAGTTTATAAATTGTCATATAATGGAATATTACACAGATATTAGAGAACATAAAATAAGTAAAAAAGATTAATAATTTATATATAATATAGTGTACATTATGTAAAAATATATCATACATATACTAAAAAATGTTAGAAGTAAACACACAGAAATAGTTAATAGCTATGATGTCTTTGTACTGAAGTTATGTTTTTATTTTTAGATAAATATTTTACTTTCCATAATTCTGGTAATACATATGTGACAATAAAAGCTATGTACCTTCCGTTACTTATGTGTAAGAATTAAGTATAATTTCAGGTGTGAAAATACCCATGATAGTGCAAAGCTCAATGAATGTTTAGTCTCAGTGAATGTTACTGTCCTCAGATTATATATGAAGGCAATCAGAAGTTTTTTCCCCAACGTAACTCTTCCACATTATTCACAGCTCTTGAATTTCACCAGGAGCAATTTTTCCATTTGAGTCTTGAAGCCTTTCATTATGAAGAGCAAAGAATCTCCTCTAATTCTGTTTTGTCTGTTTTATTTTTTAGATTCCACAAATAAGTGAAATCATACAGTATTTGTCTTACTATCTGACTTTCACTTAGGATCCTACCCTCTAGGTCCATCCATGTTCTCAAAATGGTAAGATTTCATTCTTTTTTATGGCAGAGTAATATTCCATTGTATATGTATCACTTATTTATCCAATTGTCTATCAACGGAGTCTTAGGTTGCTTCCATATCTTGGTTATTGTAAATAATGCTGCAATGAACATAGGGATGCATATAGTTTTCAAATATATGTTTTGGTTTTCTTTGTATAAATACCCAAAAGTGGAATTGCTGAATCATATAGTACTTATATTTTTAATTTTTTGAGAAAACTCTGTATTGTTTTTCATGGTTGCTGCATCAATTTCCAATCCCAACAATAGTACATGAGTATTCCCTTTTCTCCACATCCTCACCAACACTCGTTGTTTACTGATATATCAATAATATCCATTTTGATAGGTGTAAGGTAGTATATTATTGTGGTTTTGATTTGCATTTCCCAGATAATTAGTGATATTGATCATCTTCTCATATGTCTTTTGGCCATCTGCATGTCCTCTTTAAAGAAACTTCTGTTTAGGTCCTCTGAAAATTTTTTAATTGGATTATTTGTTTGTTTGTTTGTTTGTTTGTTTGTTTGGTGTTAAGCTGTATGAGTTTTTAAAATATTTTAGATATTAATCCCTTATCAATTGTATCATTGGTGAATATCTTCTCCCATTCAGTAGCTTGTCTTTTTGTTTTGTTGAGGGTTTTCTTTGCTGTTCAAAGTTTTTAGTATGATGTAGGCTTGTTTATTTATTTTTTCTTTTGTTTCTCTTGACCAAGGAGGCATATCCAATATATATATGTATATTACTAAGGATACCAAAGAATTTACTGCCTATGTTTTCTTCTAAGAGTTGTATACTTTTCAGTCTTACATTTAAGTGTTTAATCCATTTTTACTTTATTCTTGTATATGGTATAAGAAAGTGGTCTAGTTTCATTTTATGATTGTATCTGTCTAGTTGTCTCAAAACCATTTATTAAAGGGACTGTCTTTAACTCATCGCATATTCTTGCCTCTTTTCTTATAGATTAATTGACCATATAGGTGTCGGCTTATTTCTAGGCTCTCTATCCTGTTCCATTGATCTATGTATCTGTTTTATGCCAGTAACATGTTGTTCTGATTACTAAAGCCTTGTAGTATTGTTTGCTATCAGGTAGCATTATACCTCTAACTTTTTTCTTCTTTTTTCAAAATTGCTTTGGATAGTCAGGGGCTTTTGTGGTTTCATATAAATTTTAGGATTATTTGTTCTAGTTCTATGAAAAAAATCTATTGATATTTTGATAGAGATTGCATTAAATTTATAGATTGCTTCAGGTGGTGTAAACATTTTAATAATGTTAATTCTTCTTATCCATGAGCATGATATGTGCTTTCATGTCTGTGTATCTTTTTCAATTTTTTCCTTCAACGTTGTATAATTTTTTGAGTACAACGCATTTACTTCTTTGGTTAAATTTATTCCTCTAGGTATTTTTTTTATTTTTTTTATTTTTAACGTTTTATTTATTTTTTATTTTTCCCCTTCCTCCCTCTCCCCTTCTTCCTCCCCTTTGGTAACCAGTAGTCTATTGTCCATTATCTATGAGTCTCTGTTTGTTTGTCCTGTTCATTTGTTGCTTTTAAGTTTATATCCCACATATAAGTGATATCATGTGATTTTCAACCTTTTCTGTCTGTCTTATTTCACTTAGCATGATTATTTCAAGGTTCCTCTAGGTAATTTTTGATGCAATTATAAATGGATTTGTTTTTTTTTTCTTTTTTCAGTAGTTTGTTATTGATGTATGAAAATGCAACAAATTTCTGACTATTAATTTTGTATTCTGCTACATTACTGAATTTATAGATCAGTTTCTATATGTATTTTTTTGTGTGTATGGATTCTTTAGTATTTTCTTTATATTGTACCATGTCATCTGCAAACAATGAAGGCCTTACTTCTTCCTTTCCAAATTGAATGTTTTTATATATTGTTCTTGTCTAATTGCTGTGTCTAGGACTTCCAATACCTTGTTGGATAGAAGTGGTGAAAGTGCACATCCTTGTCTTATTCCTGATCTTAAGGAAATGCTTTTAGCTTTTCCTCATTGAGTATGATATTAGCCTTAGGCTTGCCATACATGGCCTTGATTACGTTACTGAATCTTTCTTCTATTCTCACTTTGTCGAGACTTTTTATCATGATTGGTTGCTGGATTTTGTCAAATGTTTTTTCTGCTTCTATTGATAATGATCATATAATTTTTATCCTTCATTTTATTTACAGGATGTGTCACATTAATTGATTTGCGGATATTGAACTAAATTTACATCCCAAGAAAAATCTCATTTGACCATGATGTGTTGCTGAATTTGGTTTGCTAATACTTTGTTGAGGACTTTTGCATCTATGTTCATCAGGGATATTGGTATGTAACTTTTTCTGGTAATGTCTTTGTCCGGTTTTCAAATCAAGATAATGCTGGCCTTATAAAATAAGCTTGGGAATCTTTCTCTTCTTCAATTTTTTTGAAAAGCTGGAGAAGAATAGGCATTAATACTTTTTAAAATGTTTGATAAAATTCACCTGTGAAGCTATCTGGTCCAGGATTTTTATTCGTTGGAAGTTTTTTGATTACCGATTCAATTTTGTCAGTTTTAGGTCTGCTCTGAATTTCTGTTTCTTTTTGATTCAGTCTTGGAGATTATGTGTTTGTAGAAATTTACCTATTTCTTTCAGGTTGTCCAATTTGTTGGCATATAATTTTTTATAATATTTTCTTATAATCCTTTTATTTCTATCTTGTCAGTAGTCATTTCTCTTCTTTCATTTTTTATTTTACTTATGTGGGTTCTCTCTTTTTTTCTCTGTTTTTTTCTTGAGGTAGACCTATATTTTTATGAATTTCCTTCTTAGAACTGTTTTGGTTGTGTCCCATAGATTTTGAGTTATTATGCTTTTATTTTCTTTCATGTAAAGGCATCTTCTGATTTCTTCCTTGATTTGATCATTAATCCATTCATTGTTTCATTTCATGCTATTTAACCTCTATACATTTGTGTTTTTCAGTTTTCTTCTTGTAATTAATTTCCAGTTTTATACCAGTGTGATTCAATAAGATGCTTGATATGACTTCAATCTTCTTAAATTTATTGAGACTTGTTTGCTGGCCTAACATGGTCTATCTTGGAAAATGTTCCATATATACTTGAAAAAAATTACTAGTCTGCTGCTTTTGGATGAAATGTTCAATAATATCAATTAAATCCACCTGATCCAATATGTCATATAAGGCCGCTGTTCCCTTGTTGATTTTCTTTCTGAATGGTCTGTGCATTGATGTCAATGGGGTCTTAAAGTCCCCTGCTATTCTATATTTCTGTCCATCTCTCCCTTTATGTTTGTCAATAGTTGCTTTATATATTAAGTACTGCTATGTTGGGTACATAAATGTTTACTAGAGTTATATCTTCTTGTTAGGTTGGTCACTTTATCATTGTCTCTTGTTATAGATTTTGCTTTTATATCTATTTTGTCTGATATAAGTATTGCTACCCCAGCATTTTTTGTTTCCATTTGTATGAAATCTTTTTCTATCCCTTTATTTTCAGTCTATGTGTGTCTTTTCATCTTATGTGGGTCTCTTGGAGACAGCATATGTAAGGATCCTGTTTTCTTACCCATTCAACTACTCTGTGTCTTTTGATGTAGCATTTAATACATTTACATTTACAGAAATTTTTGATAGGTACATAGTTATTGCCATTTTATTATTTATATTTTTGATTTTTTTTTGTCTTCTTAAAGAAAAATCTTTAAAATGTCTTGTAATAGTGATTTGATAGTGATGAATTCCTTTAACTTTTTCTTTTTGGGGAAGCTCTTTACCTTTCTTCTCATTCTAAATGATAGCTTTGGTGCATAGAGTAATCTTTGTTGTATGTCCTTCCTAAATATTTCATGCCAGTACCTCTGGCCTGCAGAGTTTCTGTTGAGAAATCAGCTGACAGTCTTATTAGAGTCTCTTATAGATAACTAACTGCTATTTTCTTGCTGCTTCTAAGATTCTCTTTTGTCTTTAACCTTTGGCATTTAATTTTGAAGTATCTCAGTATAGGCCTCTTTAGGTTCATCTTGTTTAGAACTCTGTGCTTCCTGAACTTCTATGTCTATTTCCTTCACCAGATTAGGAAAACTTCACATAGGTTTTTAATCCTTCACTCTCTTTCTTCTGGTATCTATATGATGTGAATGATGTGAATATGTTTGATGTTGTCCCTCCCACTTTTTTTAATATTCTTTTTTCTTTTTGACCTTCTAATTGGGTGCTTTTCAGTATCCTGTAAATGTTTTTTGTGTACTTGAAAGAAGGTTTATTCTTTATAACTGGGGTTCAAATTTTGAAATTTATCTAAAAGATTTAATATTTTCTTCTGATTTTTAGGTTCTCTATTAATTTACTGATTATTTTTGTCCATTGAAACTACCTTTTATTAAGGGAAGTTTATTAAAGTCTATTATTAATATGTTTCTATGTTTATTTTTCTGTCTTTTGTAATTCCTGAAGGTTATTTTTGTATCTTTTAGCAAATGAATATTAATAAAATTTTATATATTCTTGTGACACCTTAATGTTTCAAAATGTCCTTCTTTGTCTCCTCTAATGTTTTTGTTTGAATTGTTTTTGTCATACAAGATTGAGACACTGCTTTCTTTACTCTTTTCTTTGTCTGGTGTATATCTATTTACTTTAACCATTCTCAATCTCTTAGCTTCATGTATATTTTTGTGTAATATTTGATATTACTTTCTAAGTAGATCTGAAAATCTTTTTTATTTTAAATTAGTGAGTTTGAACCATTTACTAGCGTGATTGATGTTTTCTTCCAGTTAGTTTCATATTTTACTTCATAGTCTCTATATAAAATATGTGTATACACTAATAACCATAGATACAGAGAGACACACATGATATACACACATATATTCTTTCACTATGTAACCTACGCTATTTACTCTTTTTTCTTTTTCTGTCATTTATTTTTCTATTTAGAAAGTTATGTTTATATACATACACAATTTTCCTACTGGTTATTGATATCTTTATAGACTCTACTTTTTAAAATAAAGTCTACTGGTTTCCTATTATGACTAATATTGAAATGAGCAATATCATAATTTTCTTTTCTCTATCATCTAATTTGAAAAAGTACATTTCTCATCTAGTTAGTACCTACAAGGAAATTAAGGAGCTTATTTTACTTCCAAAATGAGTATTTAACTTTTATGTTTTTCTAATAACTTTTTTCTGTTAATTTCTAAATAAGTCTCCCTTTCACTTTTCAACTTTTTAAGAGTAATAGTAGAAGGCATATGGTAGGACTTGCAAGAAGTTTTACCACACAAGATTGGAAAGTAGCATTAAAACGTCGTAGGTTTGTTGTCAAATCCTTTCCACAGGCTCTGCATCTGTTCCCTCCAATGTGAATCAAGAACACCAACAATCTCTATTAGTGTTATCCAAATTGATTTCAGTAGGCTGCTGCTCCACATTACGTTAATTAGTGTGTTGCAAAATATATGTTCTATATTGAACCCAGGAACAAATGAAAGATAAATGGGCACATTTATTTTGACTCTTCAGAGTCTTAAGTAGGCTAAAGTGCATAGTGAATCTCCCAGAGGAGGATCTAGCACCCAACATATCACAATTATGTGATAATGAAACCTCATTTCTCAACATACTCACCAAACTCTCCTGAAACTAGTATTTTGTGAACATAGGTTTAAAGATGCTGATCTCCATCAAAAGATTTAATAGATGGTATGAGCAAGCCACTATTCTGTATCCCAGCTTAGAAAGAGCATGACTCAGCCACTCCATTAAGGAAGTTAAACAATATTCTTATCTGAAAAATTAATTTGCATCTGTTCATTTATATTGGGGCTGAATAGCTTCTTGGAAAGTAAAAATGTTTAAATTGTGTCTACCTTTAAAATTTAAATACTGCATTAGTCAAGATTTTGAGTTCCAGGCAAGAAAACTGACCCAGGTTACATTAAACAAGAGATTTTTAAAAAATATATAATAGCTCACAATATTATTGAGAGTCTGGAATATAAGCTTGACTGGCAGGTAGAAACCAAGGAAGACCTGGATGGTTAAGAAGAGGCTAATAGAAAGTCCAGGTTTTATTAAAAATCATCTAGGCAATATGCTGCCACTACTGGGCACCAATGTCTCAGCACATTGATGTCACAATAAGTTAATTCATGGATTTTAACCAGCCCTCACCTCACTTACTACGGATTCAACATTTCATGGAGAATTATACAATTAGTAAAGTCTATAATCTGCCCTTTTCCTTTGTTAACAAAATTAAGAAGAGAAATGACCTGGTCCTAGAGTTTTGTGGTGGTAGAGGTTACCTGCCTCCTATTGAAGCTAGACAGTTGTGGTTTTTCTCATTCAGTTTGAAGACAGGAATGCCAACCAGCCAAATGAATACACGCATGTATAAATGAATGAATGAATGAATGAATGAGTGAGTGAGTGAGAGAGTGAGTCAAATTCCCCTGTGGATTATTGTAACTGTACCTGAAAGACTTAAATGGACCTGACAGAAGGCTTAGTATAGGAAAAGCAATGAAAGCCCACAGAGAAGCTCCACCATGACATATTGAATGTCATCAAATGAACCAAATACTACAATTATGCATGATCTTTAGGTTGGAGGCTCTGTGAAAAACTGGACTGTGTAGTTAAGACGAAAGAAGTTCAAAGTCATTAAGATTTGGATGTGCATGTCAATAGAACCATTCTTGTACTCAAGGTTGTGAAATATAAAACACAATTTTCAGTATATTTATCCAGTCATTAATTCCCTCATTTATTTATTGACTTGTTAATTCAATTATATTGTCATGAAGATGAAAGACTATCTTTGAGGATCTTGAGGGAATCGACATAAAAGCACATCATTACTACACAGGATGATACATGAAATGATGTATTCAACAAACTTTTATTGAGCACTGATTATGTGCTATGTATCTGGGGGATACAGATATTCAATACTTTGTGATGACTCTCAAAGAACTCCAGTTAATGATAGAAATAAATGCATAAACAAGTATAGCAATTACAGTCCTGTATGATAAGTGTAGTAATAGGAATACAGACACTGGTAATACAGAGATGATTTAATAGACTATAATGCACATTAGAGCAAGTACTTGGAAATTATTAAGTATACTAGATAAAAAATATTAATAATATTTTCTAATTTGTCTGTTCAAAGAAATTTGCTGATTCTAATATTCTTCTCACAGCAAATTATCCCCTTATTGAAAAGTTTCCCTGGCTTCATTCTCTACATTATAAAACTCTTTATCATTAACTAGCCTTTGGTCAGCAGCTCCAAGTTACCCTGGGAGAAGAAATTGCATTCAGGAATTACATTTGAAATTTGGCATATATATTTTTCTGAATGGAATAAGAGGTCAATGAAAATATTTAGATGAGTAATATGCTATATTATATTGTTCTCATTATCCATATTATTGATCATAAAGATAAAAGCCTAATTGCTTCTCAGTCTTAATTAGCTAACTTTATTTATGCATACATGGAATCATTTGTTCATTTAATAAATTCTTGAACAGTACTTCTGTGTCAGGACTGTACTGAGCACCCATGTCACACAGAAGAATCTGACACAGACATGGCTTTGAGGTCCTAATAAAATTATTGCAATATTATTAGGTGACTAAGTACAATAGCAATGGTTTTTTTCCAAGAATGCGCTCATAGGAGAGCAGCTTGGAGAGCAGCTCCATTTTATTTGTTGGTTTACAGCAGTAGAGCAGGGTCACAATGACTTCTTATGTGACAATCAGGAAAGGAAGAAGAAGTTAAGAAACTGTAGATAGAAACGTTGTATAAGGAGATTGGAAGATGATTTTCCCAGTGAAACAATCACGTAGCTGTCAAAAATTATTTTTAAAAACAAACAAAACAAAATAAAAATAATCATTTTGTCTCTGGAAATCCTTCTAAGGGCATATAGAAAATGGAATGTATATATTTAAGAAAATCTATTAAGCCTTGTTAAAAACATTAAGTCTGTGGCATGATGACTCCAATTTCCTCTCAACTCATTGTAAGGGGAGCTCTATATTGGATGAATGTGGCCAAGAACATGGGCTACTCACTCACACCAGCTGCCAGTCTAATACTATAGTTTCACCCCAGGAAGGGCAGGCCACAGACATATTTCACCCCCTCTCCAGCTCTATCTTGCAAATGCTTTATTACTCCAAACAGATGTTGCCAAGAGAACTGGGGTTTCTTTAATACTCTTAAGAATAAATATTCCCTAAATTGATCTAAAGATTCAACATATTCCTTATCGAAATTTTAAGCTGATTCTTAAATTAATATGGAAATGCAGAGATGCATAATAGCCAAAACAATCTTGAAAAAAAATGGGAGGACTCACAATTCCTGATTTATTTTTTCTTTAGCTTTATTTGATGTATAATTGACAAATAAATGGTAATATATTTAAAGAGGACAACTTGATAGTTTGATATACATATATATTGTTAAAGAATTCTCAGTTAATTAATATACCCATCATCTCACATAATTACATTTTTTTCTTTCTCTCTCTCTCTTTTTTTTTTTTTTTTTAGTGAGAACGCTGTTAGCAAATTTCAATTATATAGTGCAGTATTATCAACTATAGTCACCATGCTGTAAATTATATCCTCAGAACTTATTCATCTTAAAGCTGAAAATATGTACCTTTTAACCAATGTTTCCCTCATTTCTCCAGCTCCAAAGACCCAGGCAACTACCACTCTACTCTCTGATTCTAAGAGTTTGGTCATGCCATATTTGTCTTTCTTTCTCTAGCTTGTTTTATTTAGTATAAATGCCCTCTGGGTTCTTCCATGTTATCATAAATGCAGAATTTACTTCTTTATTAAAGATGAGTCATATATATATATATACACACACACATATATATACTACATATATAATATACATATGTATGTGTATGCATGCACATACATATGTATACACACACACACACACACATATATTATATATAAAATCACATTTTCTTATTTCAAAACTACCAACAAAATTACAGTAATCAAAGTAGTATGGTACTGGCATAAGAATAAATATGTAGATCAATAGAATAATAATTAAATACCAGAAATAAAGCCATTCATCTTCAGTCAATTGATTTTTGACAAGCACACCAAAACCATTCATTCAATGGGAGTATAAATAATCTCCTCAACATAGGGTGCTGAAACATCTGCATATCCATATACCAGAGAATTAAGTTGTTCCTGTTCCTTACTCCATGTACACAAATTAACTCTAAACATATTGTAGACAAAATGTAAAATCTAAAATTATAAATCTCTCAGAATAAAACATAGAAGTACATCATTATGACTTTGCATTGGACTTTATTTTTATTTTCTATAAGATATCAAAAATAAAACAACGAATAAACGAACAAACAAAAATGACTTGAACTACATCAAAAAAAACCTTTAGAATTGCATATAATACTATCAAGAATGTGAAAAGACAAACTACAGAATTGTAGAAAATATTTGCAAATCATCTATCTGATAAGAGAATTATATCCAGAATATGTGAAAATAACTTACAATTCAATAACAAAATGTAATCTAATTAAAATAGGCTAATAATCTGAGTAGACATTTCTACAAAGAAGATATACAAATGTTTAATAAGTACATGAAAAATTGCTCAACAATATTTGTGTTTAGAGAATTCAAATTAAAACCACAATGATATAACACTTCACGTCCACTAGTGACTATGGTAAAGATACTAGCAAGCATTCACGAGAATGTGAAACTCTCATACATAACTCTTGGTAATGTAAAATGGTGAAGTCACTTTGGAAAATTGTTTGGCAATTCCTCAAAATGTTAAATATTGACCCAGTAATTTCATTGTTAGGTACATGTCAAAGATAAATGAAAACATCCATCCACACAAAATACTTTCACATAAATTCTCATAGCAGCATTATTCATAATAGCCCAAGTCTTTATTACTAATGAATGGTTAAACAAAGTAATGTAAGTTCATATAATATAATACTAAACATTGAGTAACTAAAGAGAATGAAGTACCGTTACATGCTATAATATAAATGGACCTTGAAAACATTATCTTAAGTAAAAAAAGCCAGTGACAAAAAAAATATGCATTGCATGATTCCATTTATATGAAATCTCAAGAATAGACATATCTATAGAGACAAAAAGTAGAGTAGTGGTTGCTAGGAGATAAGGAAAAAAAGGTGTGAAGTAGTATTATGAAAATAATCTAAAAATAGATTTTAGCAGTTGCATAACACTATGTACATTCTAAAAATCTTTGAATTGTTCAATTTTAGTAGGTAAATTGTACAGTATATGAATTATAGCTCAATAAAGCAGTTTAAAACAAAGGGGAGAAAGGCATTGCCGGACATTATACCTATGTTAGGCACTTTGTTTTCATACACACTGCCTAAATTTCCTCTACCTTCCAAGATGAATACAAGTGGGGTCACATTAGCACCAACAACTCAAACTGCTTGACTCTAGTCCTTGCTTGACCAGGTTAGGCCATAGTTTCTTCCAAAGTCACCCTCTCTGTAATATCTCTGAGTTTCTTCCACATGTGTACAAGTAGATTTCTCCTTATAGGCATCCTTGTTCAGTGCTCTTAGCATGGTGTTCCCATTACTGCTGTTCCACAGAGCTCCACTAGCATTGGAGTTCTGCCTCTGGCTCTACTTGTCCCATTAGAGGCTGCTGCTACTGTTACCATGAATGTGCCACACCCTGTGAGGTGCTTCTGCTGCCCTTCATTGTCTTTCCAGCCCTACCAGACAATATAGGCCATACCTTGTGGCCACTGATGGGGCACTAGCAGCACACTAGACTCCCTGGGCACACATAGGGTCTAAGTCACATCATGGTATGCTATGCCACCAAGTGAGCAGGGGGTTTTAAGGACAAGGCTAGAGAATGACCCTCTCTCAAATTTCATTTCACTAGAATAATTGTCAGTGTTTGCTCACTGGTATTTTGCACTTCAGTACAAGTATTCTATAAGTGTTCACAGTCATTTCTCTTCTTGTATGTATATACAGAGAGATGGGCAGAGCAAGTAGCAGCCTTCTTAACACAGAACTCACAATACAGGCTTTCGCAAGGCTATACACATGTATCATTGCAAAGACTAAAGCTTTGTTCCCAATCATCTTTTAATAATTTCCCCTTTCTTTTAATTTGAGCTATTTTCTTAAAGCTAGCATGCAGACTTTATCTGTCTATTCATATCCAGGCCATAGCTGAATTACAACAGTAAATAAGGTTTGAGTTTTCTAGGAGGCAATTCAGTCCTCTGGTGAATAGAGCCTCACCTCTCTGCTCCTACATCATTTGTTATGCACTCTTACCTTAGCGCACACCAGAGTGCACTGTGATTATTAATTTACTTCTGTGTCTTAGTCTTCTACACTTCTTTGGAGATCCTTAAGGGCAGAGACAATGTATTATTCAACTTTTGTTTTTAAACCTAACAAACACTCAGCAAATGTGTCTTGAAATAATGAATCAAGTCATACTTCATTTATGTTTCCCTGTTGATCTTGCTTATTAAGCAGCTTGGACTAAAGATATCTTATTCATCATGTTGTTCCAACAAACTACAAATGTTAGATACATTTTAGATATTCATGAAAAATTTGTTAAATTGAATTTTGTGGCATTCATAAATGTGTGAGAATGATTCATAAATTACTGATAGTGTTTATCAATTGATTATAATACAGGCTCACTAAACCATTGTTATAGGCCTTATCCCATTTCAGGTAAACTTTTGTTTTTTAAGTGAATATTTTTTTTTAAATAGTTTTAGATTACTCTAAGAGTAGACCTCCCATCACAGGCATTTAGACACAAGCTACAATGAAATAGATGCATTTCATTTCAAATATAAGATAAAACTGCTGCTTAATATTCAGTTTTCCATGTGGGAAAAGCCTTTTTGCTTTTCTGAATTCCAGTAATTGTCTTGTTTGTAGTCCCTTGCTGTAGACCTTTGCCTCCTGCCAACAGCTTGCCAGACGTGGTCTCAGTGCTAAGACGGGAAAGAGTCCCAGAGAGCATAAGATAGACATTGAAATCAAACACTTTTCTTTAACTATCGTTTTCCAATTTGCACTAAATCAGTCTTCTGGTGACCCTTCATACTCAGTGGATTTCAAAACATTTAGTGAAAAAATAACTAAAATAAAAAGCTATTATTCACAGATACTCTGTACACCTGAAGGGTAAAGTTAGTTTTCTTTTTGTATGTGATTTATATCAATGATGCATTTTTTTCTGACTCTGCTTTGATTTCTCCTGCTTAGCTGTGGCATAGAATTGAAATTAAATATCAGCATATCACTTCCTCTGTGAGCTCTAAATTTAAGGTCAGAATAAAAGATAAGAAAAGAAAATGGGGACATCAATGCTTCTTCTCCATCTTAAAATAGATTTTTCTATCTTAGAATAGAATATAATACTTCTCTTATAATCTTTATCTTAGAATTTGGACATCAAGTATAATATAATATTTCTATCTGATAATCTTTATCTTAGAATAAAACCAAGCACATAAATTTTTAAAATTATGAAATATGTTTCAAAACTCATTTTTTGTGTTTTCTCTCTATGTGACCTTAGTAAAATTACTCAGTCTTTGTATATAGTTTCCCTATGCACGAAATAAAATGAACATTACATATAATACCTTTGGGAGTGATGTCAGCAAGATGGCAGACTAGGACACTCAACATCTTCATTTCCCAATAAAAATGTTAAATAAATAAATAGATACTGGCTGGAATAACTTTATAGGAGTTCTGAAAATCAAAGATTGATATCAACCAAGTGAAATATCAATGAAGAATAAAAACGCATTCAAAATGATAGAAAATTTTATATGGTTTTTACTCAGTTTTGCCCCACACCCTCTCCAATGTGGTATTGTCTTGGTTTGAGAGAGGAGGTGGCCTGTTTCTCAGTTTTCTTCCGTGAACTAGATAAGCAGAGCAAATCTCATTTGTAACATTCTAATCTGTCTGGGACTGTTTGAGGAACTTGTCTCTCAGTCAGCTAAGTTGGAGCTCAAAAAATGAAAAACGATACAGTTTGGATCTCTGGCTAATAAGAGAGAACTATAAGAAGGAATAGGCAAGGCTCATAGAATCAACAAGTAGACTTACATATGCCTGGAGGAAGTGATTATTGATTGAGGAAGAGAATAGCATACCTAAAACCCAGAGGGGAAAAAGAAAGAAGAGAGACTATCAGTGAAAATAAGACATTCAAAAACAACTGTGTATAGTGGGAATAAGAAACATACACATACAAGCCTAGGAAAGACACATGCCCAAAAAAGTGCTGAGAAGACCTTTAAGTCTTCATATTGGGTTGATTCCAAGGCTTAAAACATGTCCTGATAGAAGGCTTTCCCTGTGCAAGAAACCAGTGTGTGAAGACTGGTAGTGGTAGCTGTGTTTTCAAAAGATCAATTTTCAACTAAATTTTCAAAGCATGCAAAGAAACAAGAAAACATGACTCATCAAAGGAACAAAATAAATCTTTAGAAACTGTCTTTGAAAAAATACATTCATCGGGCTTACTAGACAAAGAGTTTTAAAACAAGTCTTAAATATACTCAACAGGGAAAAACATGAACAAAACCTAAAGGAAATCAGATAAATAATGTACAAACAAAATTAGTAAATCACCAAAGAGATAAAATGAGTAAAAAAGTAAAAAAGGGGAATTCTGGAGATGAAAAATAAAATAACCAAATTGAAAAATTTACTAGAGAACATCAACAGCTGATTCAAAAAGTCAGAAGAAAGAAACAGCAAGTGTGAATACAACTGATGAGAAAATACTAAGTCTGAAGAGAGAAAAAGATAATAAAGCGAGCAGAGACTAAAGAACTTATAAAACACCACCAAGAGAACCAAAATGAATATTATGGAAAGGAAAAGTATAAAAAAATGCCACCACAAAAACTTAACTAAACATGAAGGTAGGCATTAATAAAGATAATGGGGGACCAAAAAAAAGGCATAAGATATACAGAAAAATATAGCAAAATGTCTAAAGTAAGGCCTTCTTTCTCAGCAATAATTTTACATTTACATGGATTAAACTCCCTAATCAAAAAATATATTGGCAGAGTAGATAAAATGTCAAATCTAAATATAAGCTGTCTAAAAGAGTCTCACTTTAGGTATAGGGATACAAATAAATAGAAAAGTAAAAGAATGATAAAAGATACTCCATGTGAATAGTAACCAAAAGAAAGCAGAGGTGCCTATACTAATATCAGACAAAATAGACTTTAATTTAAAAATTATTATATCAAACAAAGAACATTATATACTGAATTATCATCATAAGGTCAATAAACTAAGATATGACAATTACAAATATGTATACACCAAACATTAAGGGTCCGAAGTATATGAAGGAAACATTGACAAAGTTGAAGGGAAGAATAATAGAAAGCTCTATAGTAATAGTAAGAGAATACTCCATTTTCAATAATGTATAGAACACCAGACAGACTATCTATAAGGAAATACAGGGCTTGCTCAAAACTGCAGGCAATGAACTAAACAAATATATAAAGAACACTGATTCAACAACAGCACATTTCTCTCAAATGTACATTGGGACATTCTTCAAAATAAACCATATGATAGATTGTAAAAGAACTCTTAATAAACTTTAAAAGATTGAAATTATGTAGAATATATTTTCTGATCACAATGGAATAAAAATAGAAATGGACGATAGAGTGAAATTTTTAAACATATAAATTTGTTGAAATTAAGTGGTAAACTCAAATTATGAATGGGACCAAAAACTTACAAGGAAAATTAGAAATCTTGAGATAAATAAAAGTAAAAACACAATGTACATAAACATAGAATTATAGCTGTAATGTTTTTTTAAAAAACTGTCAAATCAACAACCTGATTTTATGCACTAAGGAATTAGAAAAAAAAAAGAGGACTAAACACAAATCTAGCAGAAGGAAGAAAAATCGTAAAGATTAGAGTAGAGATAAATAAAATAAAGAATAGAAAAATTGCAGAGAAAATCAGTAAAACCAAAAGTTGGTTCTTCAAAAAGGTCAGCAAAATTAACGAGTATTTAGCGATGTTAAGAAAAATGAGAAAAGACTCAAGAACTAAGATAAGAAGCGGAAGAGGAAGCATTACTACTGATTTTAGAGAAATAAAAATGATCATAGAAGAGTATTATGAAAAATTATATGCCAACAAATTGATAAGCTAGATAAAATGGGCAAATTACTAGAAAAACACGAGCTACAAAGACTGAATCATAAAGAAAGAGAAAATCTGAATAGAACTCTAAATGTTAAGGAAATTGAATCGCTAATCAAAAACCTCCCCAAAAAGAAAAGCCCAGGACCAGATTGCTTCACTGGTGAATTCTACCAAACAGTTAAAGACTTACCACCTGTTCTTTCCAAACTCTTCCAAAATGTTGAGGATGAGAGAACACTTCTAAACTAATTCTGAAGCCAGCATTACCAAGATACCAAAGGTGGACAGACACTACATTAAAATAAAATGTAGACCATTATTTCTTAATTATATCGATGCAACATGATCTACAAATTCAGTGCAATTCCTATTAAAAACTTAATGATTTTTTTGCAGAAATAAAAATATTAATACTTAAATTGATATGCAGTCTCAATGAACCCTGAATAGCCAAAATTATCTTCAAAAAAAAGTACAAAGTAATGTGTATTAGATTTCTTGATATCCGTTGTTACTGCAAAGCAACGGTAATCAAAACAATATGGTACTGAGTAGCATAAAGACAGACATATAGACAGTGGAATAGAATAGATAGCCCAGAAATAAACTCTTGTATATATGCTCAAATGAATCAGTACCAAGACAATTTAAGATAGTCATTTCAACAAAAAACCGAATATTCACATGTAATTGAATATAGTCGAAATCTTACCTTTAAACAGATACAACAATTAGCTCAAAATGAATAAAGACCTAGATGTAAGAGTTCAAACAATGAAACTCTTACACACACAATAACACACACACACACACACACACACACACACACACACACCCTTTATTATTTGGCAAAGATTTTCTGAATATAACACCAAAAGCATAGGGAAAAAAAGAAAAATAATAGATATATTGGACTAAATTAAAATTTAGAATTTTTACATATCAAAGGTCACTACCAACAGTGAAAAGTCATCCCATGATTGAAATATTTGCAAATTATATATCTGATAAGTGGTTAATGTCCACAATATATAAAAAACTACAACTCAATAACAACAAAAACAACTCATTTTAAAAATGGCAAAGAACTTGAATAGACATTTTCCAAAAAAGATACACTAGTGGCAACAAACTCATGTAAAAATTTCCATCACTAATCATTAGGAAATGCAAATCAAAATTGCAAAGAGTTAGGCTACTATCAAAAGAGAAAATGTTGGTGAGTATGTGGAGAAATTGGAATCCTTGTCCTTTGCTGGTTGTAATGTGAAATGCAGCCACTATCGAAAACAATATGGTGGTTATTCAAAAAAGTAAGTAAAATTGCTATATTAATAAATATCAATAGAATTATCAGAAACTTCACTTTTAGTTATATATTCAAAAGAATTGAAAGCAGACTCAAATAGATATCTGTACACCCATGTTCATAGCAGCATTATTCACAGATCCAAAAGATTGAAGCAACCAAAGTATCTATCAGTGGATGAATAAATAAACTAAATGTGATAAATACATACAAGGAATATTATTCAGTCTTAAAAAGAAAGAAAATGCTGGCACAAGCTACAACATGGATATAATTTGAAGACACGGAGGCAGAAAAAAAAATAGCGTAGATGATAGAGGCTCTGTTCAGCCCTCTGGTGACCAATCAAAATTATTACAAAAACAAGGAATAGCAGCAAGGAAAAATCGCCTGGGATCTTGATGAACAAGCCATACAACTAGGGAGAAATCCAAGAAATCACCCTGTGATGGCAGAATGTAGGATGGGGTGAGGACGCAGAGCTCTCTGGTTTCCAGCAGCTGAGTGAGACTGGAGGCTGCAGTAGCTGCAGTGGCAGAAGCCTCTTAAAGGGGCTGTAATCACGAGTGGACTTCTGTGATGACAGACTTGCTAGCTCTGAGCACCAGCGCTGGTTCAGCTGCATACAAGGTGCACCAGGGACTTACAGGAGAACACTGAATTGTCGGAGTGAAGGCCAAGGTGAGACTTGCTCTGAACATAAGTGCCAGCAGTATTCAGTGCTCCTCTTCTGAGTTCTACCCACTCCCAGTGCACAGACTCAGCTTCACCAGAGCTGAGACACCATCAAACTAGATAACAGAGGTCACTCTGTCTAGAGGATTCCTTGAAACCCCACCTTCCCCAACTCATGGCCCCACCCAAGCCACATCCAGGTGTGTCCTCTGTGATTCAGGTGCATCTTGCGGAGCAGCACCAACTCTCACTGATGGCAGGTAGCCTCTGTTTCTGGTGTGGCCTTCTGAGGTAACTATAAGCACAGCATCTGTGAATTGCTGCTGAATCTTAACAGGTGGTCCCAGAGGGGCAGAGGCTTGAGCTATATTTGGCCTGTAGCTGAGCCCCTCTCAGGACTGTGCCACTGGACACCTACTTCACAAATCCACACTAATAAGACCGGGAGACTTAGGAGCTTTGCTCAATACATAGAAACAGACACAGAAAAGCAGCCAAAATGGAAAGACAAAGAAGTAGAAACCATATGAGAGAACAGAAGAGAGATACAGAAATAATGGAATCATGCAATCTAACAGATGAAGAGTTCAAAACACTAGTTATAAAGATGCTCAGTGAACCATGGGAAGTGTAGATGAATTCAGTGAGAACTTCAACAAAGATATAAAAAACGCAAAAATGGAAATGGAAATTATAAAAGGGAACCAGTCAGAAATGAAGAACAGATTATCTGAGATGAGAAGTATATTAAATGCGATAAACAAAGTGAATAAAGAAGAGGATCAAATGACCTATACAGAGGATGGGAAAGCCAAGAACACTCAAAAGAATGGTAAGAAAAAAGAAGCCAAGACTATAGTAATAATTTAAGGAGCTTATGGGACACTATTAAAGATAAAAAATATTCTTGTCATTGGGGTACCTGAAGGAAAACAAGAAGTTGAAGATCTATTTGAAGAAACAATGATGGAAAACTTCTCTAACCTGGTGAAGAAAATAGACATAAAACCCCAGGAAGCTCAGAGTCTCAAAAACCAAGAACCCAAAAAGGCCCACACCAAGACACACCATAATTAAAATGCTAAAGTTTAAATACAAAGAGAGAATCTTAAAAGCAGCAAGAGAAAAGCACTCAGTTACCTACAAGGGAGCACCTATAAACTGGCAGCTGATTTCTCAAAAGAAACTATGCAGGACAGAAGGGCTTGACACATAATATTCGACATGATGAAGACCCAGAATCTACAACCAAGAGCACTTTATCCAGCAAAGCTATCATTTAGAGTTGAAGGACCGATTAAGAGCTTCCCAGACAAAAATAAGCTAAAGGAATTTATCATCACCAAGCCAGTATTACAGGAAACGTTGGAGGGACTTCTTTAAGAAGAAAAAATATGTATTAAAAACAAGAATAAAGAATGATAATGACTACCTTCCTATCAATGAGTACCTCAAATGGAAAAGAATTAAGTGCTCCAACCAAAAGATAGAGTGGCTGAATGGATAAGAAAACAAGACTCCTACATATGCTGCCTACAAGAGATTCACTTCAGATTTAAAAAACACACACACACACACACACTAAAAAGAAGGGGTTGGAAAAAGATATTGCCTTGATAGACCTATAGGGTATTGCACTGAATGAAATGGGTTGGATAGAGAAAGACAAATATCATGTACATGTGGAATCTATGATCAAATTCAACAACAACAATAGAAGAGAAAATAAACTCAGATACAGAGAATATTTAGAGGGATACTAGATGGGAGGAGGGTTGGGGGGAACAAAAAAAAGGCAAAGGGATTAGGAGGTACAAATGGATAGTTTCAAAACAGACATGGAGATGTAGAGTATAGCATGGGGAAGATGGCTAATAATGTTGTACTAAATATGTAAGGGGAGAGTAGGGATATTAGATTTAGTAAGGTAATCATTTGTGAGTTATGTGGATCTGATCAATATGCTATACAACTGAAAGTGGTATATTATTATATGCCAACTATAATTGAAAAAAGACATTAAATTGTATAATGTAAATACAAGCAACTAATTTTCTATATTTCAATAAAGATGAGATAAAAGGACACAGAAAAAACATTGAAGACTTTATGCTGTGTAATAAGTCAGAAAAGGACAAATACTGTATGATTCCACTTATGTGATGAACCCACAGAAGCCAAATTAACACAGACAGAAAGTAGAATGATAGTTCCCAGAGGTTGATGGTAGTGGGGAATGGGAAGTTGTTTGTTATTTGTTTATTGGGTTTTTTTGTTTTTGTTTATTAGCAAGGAATTTCAGTTTGAAAAGTTGAAAAATTTCTGGAGATGGATGCCACCGATGGTTACACAGTAATGTGAATATACGTAATGTCATTAAACTGTACACTTAAAAATGGTTAAAATGATTAAAAGTATTAGAAAAAAATGATTTAGTTAAACATTAGGAAAGAACCTGAAATATAAAAAGTGCCTTATTATATGTGTATCATTCTTTTGTCATTACTAACAATCCTAAATAAACATGAAAATTATACTTTCTCCAACAAAAACAATAACAAAATCTATCAAAGTCATGGCCATACTTTGTGTAAAGAAAGCTCATAAAAGGAATAAGGAAGGAAGCAATGAAAAAAGAAAAGAAGGAAGAAAAGTAGGAAGGGAGAAATAGCCATGAAGGAATTTGGAGGATGGAGGGAGGAAGCAAAGAAAAAAATAACAAAATAGAATTAAAAATCCTTAGGATAACAATGAATAAGATGAGAATTAGTCTGAAGCCAGGTCATGCTAAGGAGTGTGTAAAACCATTTAAAGAAATGATATTCAATGAATAGAATTTTAAAAGGAGCAAATGTTTAGAAAAGTTATTTATTTTAAGAATGTTTGTGGGCTTTATGGACAAAGGATTCGTACATCAGGTATTGGTAAACTTTGTATTAGAGTTTTCTCGGGGGAGGCAGAGAACTGAAGCCAGAGTGGGTGTAAGGAAATAGATAGAGCAAAAATAAATGCTTTTTTTTCCCCTTTAGGATTTTGGAAAAAAGAAGCAGAAGAATAACTGGGATAGATATAACCAATGTTCACTGATATCCATTTCCTCCTTACTTTTAGGTGCATGACCCTGAGATGAGGTTTTGATAAAGAAATATGAGAAAAAAAATACATGTCACTTCCAGACTAAAGCTTTTAATAGTCTGTGCTTGACTCTCTAGCCATCTCTGTGAATGCTATAGTGAATCCTGACACTTCTACAGAGAAAAAAAGACATGATAAGGATGGTGGTGCCTCTATCTATCTGTATCCCTGAAGACTTTTGATGAGCAGTGTCTTCCTTGCCAACATTTTTTGGATGCAGCATAAATAGCAAAAATCCTATGATTTCATTAAACTACTAAAATTTAGAAGTCTTATTTTACTGCAGCATAACTTTAGACTAACCTGAATAATACATTGCCTACTATTACATTTTCATCATTAAAGGAGATATTCATAGCAGTGCCCAGTCTCAGGTGAAGATTCTTTTCAGATAGATAATTTGTACTATGCAATAAATTTTCTTTTCAAACTTAGAGAAAGGAATAAAGGCAAGGGACTGCCAGTGGCTCTATAGAGATGCAACTAATGACCACTGTGGAGCTCTTGAATTTGTAAAATGTTTCTTCTAAAATACTCAGAGAGTTTAACCCTTTACATTCAAGGAAATAAATTACTTTATTGGTCTGGTTTGTTATGTAACTACTATTGGATTTCTATCATAGAAATGCAGCTCCTTTTACTTTATGTAGAAGTAAAGGAAGAAATGTCAAATATGCCTCTGGCTTAAAAAATAGAAACAACAACAATTTTGGTTCTATTCATAACCTTATGCAAAGCACAAATTGTGTACGATCACAGGAATGTGATTTTCATGTAGAATAACAGTTCCCCTGCATTGAGACTAATTTATTTTTCCCCAAAGATTTTGTTAATTTGCCAAGGTTTTCTACTGAGAAGCTAATTATTCCATCATTAAGGTTTACCTCAGTGTCGACAGAGCAAATGATGGCAAAAGGGTAATATCTTTAATAAATAAAAATGATCTTCAATTCACAAGAAAGTCATTAAGACTTCAGCATGTATATACTGGAAAGCAAAGAAACTCACTTTACTGTACTCCCATGTAGACAATGAGAAGTAGAAGGCACTTGCCAGAACCTGAAGGAAGTTTTATAATGGGACAGACTAACTAATATATATGAAGGCCCTTTGCCTTTCATATCTCACCCTTTTCTCTTCTTTCTAAAATCCAGATATGTTTAGAGGAGGGGGTTCTGTGTTGTGACCAATGGAGAGAATGCTGTAGGATAAGTACAGCAGATCAGGGACACAGCAGCCACTTGAATCCTTAAAGACACCACTGGAATGTCCATGTTGGCCCTCACTTGCCTGGACCCAGATTTCTAATTTAGTGATTACAAATCAGCCTTCTACTTGTTTAAGTCTCTTTTGGTCATATTTTTTGTTACCTGCAGACGAATACCTAACTGATCAAAATTTATCATGTAACAGACACTGTTTTAAACTCTTTAACATTTTCATTTTTAACTTTTAAAGCTACCTAAGAAATGAGGCTGTTACTCCCTATGATGCAGATGAAGAAACTGAGGCCCAGCGTGCAGCCATTCCTCTCCCAGATCTATCAGATTAGTTTTATTACTCATTTTTTTCCTCCTTGTAGCTTCTCAAAGAATCTAGTTTACAGGTTTCCAATCTTCTGTTTCAGAAATGGACATTATATTCTTCAAACTAGAAATCTTCTACTGACGCACAGTCTTCTGCTATTTCTGCTTGTGTGATCTGGAGCAAGCGAGTGGATGTCTCCACGCCTTTGTTCCATACAGAGTTGTAATAAAGATTAAATCCAATAATGTACTTATAGGTTCTGGCACACCGTAACAACCACAAAGCATTTATGTACACGCCAGGCATTGCTTTAAACACTTTCCATAGAATTACTAATTTAATCCTCACAATAGTCTTATGTGGTAAGTTGTATTGTAGCCCAAATTTACAGATAAG
The DNA here is from genome assembly GCF_902729225.1 of Pteropus medius. Lineage (NCBI taxonomy): Eukaryota > Metazoa > Chordata > Mammalia > Chiroptera > Pteropodidae > Pteropus > Pteropus medius. Next base: position 7,474,793 of record NW_024346771.1, read on the forward strand.
GAAATGAAGATGGGGAGTGATTTGTCAGAAGTTGTTCTGATAGTCATAAAACAGGGGTTCTATCCTCAGTAGTTTGGCATCAGTGTCCATACTTAACCCTCTATGGCACACAAGTAAGTCTATTCTCATAGCCTCATCTTGCATTTCATTCTTTCTAATAAATGGCGATACACTATTAAGAGGACGTCATCTTCCATATCAATGGAACATTCCTCATGTGACTTATTTCCCTCTCAGTGTGCACATCATCATATTCTTCATGTACTTCCCACAAGGCTTACCTGGGCATCTCTTGGCACTTCAGCCATAGATGACATCGCTCTTTCCCAACATCCAAACTAATTATGCTCCTAGTCACACTGCTCATTGCACACTGCAAGTCAAACATCTAATTACACATTCTCAACAAGGAATCTTATTAGAGCCCCAGACAAGCATCTCATTATGGCTTATCTGGCAAACATCTCATTACAAGTCCTAGACACACATGATTTCCCACAGAGCAACTCGTCTCATTACACATTTTTGAGAAACACACATAGAGACCAAGACTTTAGACTTCATATAGTTAAACCTGTTCTGTCATATCCCATTTTACATCATTTCTTGACAACTATTCATATGAGTTTCAAAAAGACTGGCCTCATTCAATACTGGGTGCCTGGGGATGGAGGTAGAAAAATAGTCAGAAAGTATGTGCTTAGATACAAACTACAAAGTCATCAAAGTTGAACCCATGAACAATTATCAAAGTTGAGTAATCTTTATTCGCTAAACAGATAACCCATACATTTTCTTCTTAATTGTTTTTATCTAAAAAATAACAATACAGAAACACAAGCCACATCTTCACTTAAGTTAAAAACAAAATTAGTAAACAGAAAACAAAATCACCAATAATACCACCATTCTAATACAATCATAAACTTCAGTTTCTATATTGTTTTGACTATATATGATAATAAGCATGTGGTAGGGAGAATTATGGCTTCCAAGAAGACCCTCTACTCTAATCCCTGGGACAGAATATGTTACCCTATAGAAAAAGAAACTTTACAAATGTAATTCAAAATACTAATCGGTTGATTTTAGATATGGAGATTATCCTGAATTATCGGGGTGAACCTAATGTAATTCATACAAACCTTTAAAAATAGCAGAAGGTGGCAAAAAATAGGAAATTCAGAGAAATTAGAAGCATGAGAAAGATTCAACTGGCTATTATGGCTTAAAGATGAAGAGAGACATGTATAAAGAAAATGGAGACCTCATTCCTACAACCATAAACAATTGAATTTTGTTCACAATGAGAATGACTTCAGAATCTTCGGAAAATAATGCATATCTGCCAAAACCTGACCAGAAAATCCAGTCACTTTGTGGTAGAATTCTGATCCATAGAACTATGATATAATAAGTATTATTTTAATTTAATAAATTTATGGTGATATGTTATGCATTAATAGAAAACTAATACAATAAACATTTTTTATAAATTGAAATTATACTATGCATCATATATTGAAGCCCATGTACCTTAAAAAGTTATTAAAATATTTTGCATATCAAAAATATGTTTATAAAATATTTAATGTCTTTATATATCCTTTATTATCTAGATCATAATTTATATAAATGATCATGTATTTATGGACATATAGATCATTTTATTTTTCCTATTGAAAATTAATGCTATGATGAAATGACTATCTTTGTACGTATGTTTTTGTAAAACAAATGGAAGAATATATGTAGAATCGCTATTTAAATTTTACATGAATATATATTGGAATAGATAACTAATACAAGCAGCAAAATCTTTGTTGTATACATAGTCCATAGTTAGTCCATATAATATACTTATAAATCCTTGAATCTTCTTATACACTCAGAATTTTTGCAAATATCAAATGAATCTGAATTCATTTACTACTTTCACTCTGATCCCCAGGTCCACAACACTTTGCATTTAGTGAATGATGCTTTCAATGATGCTTTAATTCTAAATAACTTGAGTTAAAACAAAGTTTGCTTTTGAGCACTAACAATATGGTATTAGGTTGATGGAAGTGTCATAAATGTTTACAGTGGCAGAAATGGCCATCTGACACCAAATATCCCTGCTTCTTTCCCATTGCATAGACTAGTTTCTGAGAAATAGCTGCATAGCCATAACTTTATTTCCCAGACAACTATGCAGGTGACAGGTGAGCAGAAATGATGAAGGTCACTTCTAAGAAAAGATATGCTTGCTCCATCCTCCCTTTTTTCATCCGCTCCCACCATGCAGGGGATCCAGCAGAGGACTTCAATGTATGAGGGAATTACAAAGCAACCAGATATACAAAGCCTGCACCTCAAGTCAATTCTTGTAGGTGACTGACAATAAGTATGTCTGAACTTATGTGAATGAATATATATTTCAATTGTATTATTTTGGACATTATAGAATACAAGTGATAGCATTACCTTAACTAATAAAAGTTTACTCTTTAATGAGCATAAGATATAATTGTAAATATGAAATTAGCAAACAAGAAGTAACTATGGATCAATTTACTCCTAAATTTGGGGATAGGTCGTGCTAATCCTTACAATCACAAAGAGTTGAAAAACAATCAGAGGGTTATCATTTTGCAGGGTTACACAGGATTTTAATCATTCATTCTACAAATATCTACTGAGAACCTTTTCTGCTCTATGCCCTGTGATTGGTTCCAGAAACACAGAAATGAAAAGACCATTCAAGCTCTGTCCAGTAGCCTCAGATAGAGTGAGGAAGAAAGATAATAATCAAATGCTAGCATTCGAGAATTTAATTGGTGTGATTCAGAAAGAAGACTTTGTACTTCAGTTTATTAAACTAATTTTTTTCAGAGACATATATTGAGTATGAGATTCAGAATAAAAATAGAAAGTTTTTTTGCACTTTCAATATTTTATTTTAATCCTGGAACAAAGCTAATAACCCTCTAATGTCATTAAATAGCCTCACTGATTTTTAATTATTTTTTTGTCTTTTTAAAATTTCACTTTAAATTTTAAAAAGTTAATGTTTATACAATCCATGATAGAATTTGAAAACATAAATGAGCCTGGCAATTAAGCCCAAACTGAACACCAACAGAGCTTCATAAACAAAACCTGAGAATGGAAATAAGTATTTTGTGATTAGAGGAAATCTGTCTCATTTTAGGCAGGTATATTGAGGAGAAATGTTTTAAAAGGTGCAATATATTAGGATTTTTCCTAAAAGAAAATAAGTCTGATATTAAAAAGCAAGATTTTTCAAACCAAAACCAGCATTTTACCAAATGGAAAAGCAAAAATTATTTTTGTCTGGAACTACATAAGGATGGTCTCTGCCTCCCATACTATATATTTTTAAATTTTATTTTATTTTTAGTTTCAAGTATACAGTACATTGGTTAGACATTTATATAGTTTATGAAATGATCCCCTGATTACTCTTTCTCCCCTCTGGCTCTACACATATTTTGTTTGAATTATTTGCTATTTAAATTGCTAGAAATGCAATTATGTAAATTACAATTTGAAAAAGAAAAATATAAAAAATTAATTTGCACATGATACGAATATGATTATATATCTTAAAAGCTAAAGAAATAAATAGAAAAACTACAAGTCAGGCTGGCAAAGGTACAAGATGAATCTGGAGCCTCTTGTTAAATAAGAACATAAGGAAGCAATCAAGAACTACTAGGATCCTATCAAAAGGATGCAGCACCAAATCTGACTGAACTTTAACTGCCAATGACAGGGTGATTTAAGCTTCTGCTGATATCATAATGCATTGGATTAGAACTTATTAAATATGTTTAAATCTATAAGCTTCTAAAAATTTGTTTACAGAAACTTTTATTGGATATCTTTTGAGAGTACTAAAGAAGCCACTCACGATTTTGAAAAGTGTAAAATAAAGAATAAGAATCAAGCACTCATTGAGCTTTCCCTGTTTGAACTGGACCTTATAGTAACTGAATAGTTAAAAAGAATTTTCTCTGAAGGAAGTATTCTAGCTAATTAATGCAGAAGAAATATTAAAATTAAAATATTACAATTTGCAACCTTTAATCAATCAATAGATTTTACTAATAATTATCTATAACTGTTAATATAAAAAGACAAACATGAATTATGTATTTCCTGAAAAAATGATTAGTAGCACCTGTGAAGTAGGCTTACCAATGAATGAATAATGTAGTTAGTTAATTAATCTGGCTACCTATTTACAAAAAGAATACATCAAATGGCACCATGAATATGTACCCTTAAATATCCTGACTTTTGGAAATCCTATAGAACAAATAACCTATTTTTTTCAACAAAAGATTACATTAGAAAAACCATAAATGGGGAATATTAGGTTTATATGTAAAGACACAAAGTTAACACTAAATATCTAATGATATTAAGAACTTACAGTTAATTTTGTTTTGGTATGATGCTATGTGTAAAGAAAGAAAGACGGCTGTAGTCAGGCTCCCTCCCAACACCTCTAGCTTACTTTCAAGCGGAAGTGACTCAGCATTATTCCCGTTATGTAACCAGGTGCCAGGTATGCATGCGTGGGCTTCTGGCAGTGTGCCACTATTGTTTAACCCGTGTATAAAAGGTGCCACCACCATACGAGGCTGGCTGTGCCCTTGCTGGAACAAAGAGCTTATGTTGCAGTTGCCTACGGCTCCCTGCATTTTCTTCCAACTGCCCGAGCCTTGTACCCCTTACCTGGGAACCTCAAATCTGCAGCAACACATGATACTACTGTGGTTTTGTTTACAAAAAGAACACTTACCTATTAGAAATAGTAAAATATCTATTAGTAAAATAATATGATGTCTGGAATTTGTTTCAAAGTAATCCCGAAGGCAGGATAAATGAGTGGAGATATACATAAAATAAGATCGTCTATAAGCAAGTTGATCCTTGTTGAACCTATGTATGTGGATTTTCATTGTGCCATTTTCTCTTTTGTATATGTTTGAAAATGTCTAAACTATTTTTTAATCACAAGTATTTTAATCTTAAAATTGTCAATATTTCAAAAGACATAGTGAAATATTTGCATATACTATTTGTTAAGGTATAAACTATTTTACACTTTTAGGAAAACATTTGTTATTATAATTAAGTGTTAAATAATTACATTAACTGTTAAAAAGTGTATGCCATTGACCTAATAATTTCAAAATCATGAGTCTAGTTTAAAGGTATGATCAACAATACAAATAAGAACATATGCCTCAAATAATTTTTTTAAAGTAAAATATGGAGGCAAGTGAGACATTCAATAACATAATAAATAAATAAAATGTATCTATACAGTCCAATATCACATAGATATGTCTGATGCTTCTCCAGAGCTTTCATGGCAGGGGAAACTCAACTCATAATGTAAAGCCAATTGAAATAAGCTGAATTCGACATGATACTGTATGATTTTACCCATGTAGGAAGTACATGCACTTTCAATTATCTAGTCACAGTAATTTCACTCACATTCATTAAGTGTTTTCTATGAGCTGAACACTATAAAAACTGCTGGAATAGAATGGTCAATTTTTTTTTAAGTATAGATATAGTCTCTATTCTCAAAAAGTCGACAGTCTCTGGTTGGGCTGTTGTCTTGTTTCTATGGTAAAAGATTGGATGCAATAAAAAACACAAAAAGGCTTTTCTGTTGAGGTATTCACAAATATTCCCAAGAAAAGGATAGGAAAATTAAAATAGTAAGTGCTATAAAATGTGTTAGATTAGATGTACTCACAATAAATATGTTTCATAACTCCTTTACAATGGTAGTGATGAAGTCTAATGCTGAGACTTAATTAATTAATAGGATTTAATGAACTAAGTGGAATGCAGAGGAGAAAAAGGGCAAAACATCTAGAAATAAATCAGAATAAGCAAGTGGAAGAAGGTGATGTTGATACAAGTGAAACAGTTTAGTGCAGCAGAAATGTAGTTTGTAAAGCTATATTGGCAAGGAAGGCAGGCCCCAGTGAAGCCATGGCATGGTGTGTGGTGAGAGGCATCTGACTAGTATCCTAGGGAAATGGAAACTCATGGCAGTAGGGGTGTCTTGGAAATTTGGGGAATTCAAATTTTGCTCTCCACAATTTTCTGTAGCTGACAAACTTAAACAAAAAATAAAAGTGGAGAAATTCATAGGCTAGACACATTGTGGATTCCTCAGTCGAAGTAACGCATAAGAAAAATGACATTTAAGGAAGTTTAAACAAATATTAAGGAATGCATCGGTGGTAGAGAAGAAAAATAGACAGAGAAGCTCATAATAAATAGTTACAACCATCCAAGCAAAAAGTATGTAGGATTTGAATAAAGAAACTCACAAGAAAATAAAAGAATTGGTGAATTTGAGACCCTTTGAAGGAAGAAGAGACAAGACTAAAAAGTAAACTGTAAGTGACAAAGGAGAAAGATGGAAATTTGGGGAATTCAAATTTTGCTCTCCACAATTTTCTGTAGCTGACAAACTTAAACAAAAAATAAAAGTGGAGAAATTCATAGGCTAGACACATTGTGGATTCCTCAGTCGAAGTAACGCATATGTGTAGGTTGCGATAAGAAGAGAATTATGCTATCACTTGCTGGAAGTAGAGACATGTTTTGACAATTAACCATGTGGAAGTCATAGGATCTTCAGCATATTTTTAATCAGTGTCAAAGTGGCTTTTGGCTTAAAGCGAAAATTCCCCATGCCTACAATGCAATAGTTGTGATATATTTGTTTATTCACATGGTCTATAATTATCAACCTTTGGAAGCCATATAGTTCATGATAGTAAAGGCCGTTGGGTAGATCAAGAACTAGTAAAGCATATTATTTTGAAGATCAAGTGAGTATTTCTAAGATGATGTGGCAAACAAGTCAGAAATAGTAAGTATTCTCAAAGATATTCATGTTGGAGCAATACACTTTTCTTGAAAATGCAGCACAGTGGAAAAACTGCTATTTCTATATCATTTTGATGTATTTTACCTATGCAGAAGCTCAATTTAATAGTTGAAGTGGAACTCTTTAGCACAGGTGGAATTCCTGTTGTATTGAATAAGAATCATTATTGTTGTAAAGGTAAAGGACCTATATTATTTTAGAGCAAAAATAAATGAGTCTGGACATTAATACATTTGACTTCTGTTCACCTGTCTTCTCATACATTTTAAATGGATAGGTGTCAAATTCTTTTCATATGCCAAATTCAAATTTTTGTACTTTAGTTAATGAATCAACATTTCAAGCCATTCCAGCTTGGAACTCTGCTTTCCGTTGGTTGACTTGACAGTTATTTTCATATCTGTTAGCACAGCGATGTTTTGTAAATGTTGTTGCATCCCACCTCATAATAATAAAAAAGGGAGGAAAATGGAAAAATAAAAGTGATAATTTAAGTGATAAGAACTTTGTGTCTCTTAAAGTAATGCAATTGAGACCAAAAAAATTTACCTTTTATCCTTATAGAAAAACTCCTTAGCTTCTATAAGTTCAACACCAGTAAACTTAATCCATTAAAAGAAAAATGAACAAAGTTAAAGAAAAATGTAATAATGGGAATATTCAAAATTGATATGCCCTTAAATGCATTAGGCTATTTTTAGTTTCCTGCATCTGAAAATCATGATTATAATGAATGACAATAACTTGATTTTTTCCATTTGGTAATCACGTATCTTTAGAAAAATACATTATTTCATAGTGAAGGAAGTTAGAATTTCAGGTTTTGAGAGGTACTTTTGATTCATTAATGCATTTTAGACTCATAGCAATTCTGTGAGGGGATTATTATCATCCCTATCTCATTGATAAGAAAAGAAACTGGAGTTTATTGAGATTATTAAATTGACCATGTTAAATAATTTATGAATGGTAGAGGTGAGACTTAAATTACATACTGACTATATTATCTATATCAAAACATACATTTAATTTATCAAGCTAAAAAATTCCCTGCATACATATTTTTTATAAAACCAGAACATTATTTTTCTGGATAAATGTATTATGAAGACCATTTAGCTTATAAAATCTGTAGTTATTTTTCTTTGTCATGATCATTAGTCACTGTTTTAGTCTAGATCCCCTAAAATCAGAGCCTTCAATGACTGCTTAGGTCTGATTATTGATAGAGAATATAGTTCCCAGGAGCAGAAGTGAAAGATAGGAAGTGATGGAGAGAGAACCAATATAAGAATGAGTTAGATTGGATTAAACATGGCAGAGAGATATCCCCAGATTGCTCTCCTTGAAATAATAACAAGCTGAAAAATCTAAAACTCAACAAAAAACACCCAAACTGCACACCAGCATGTCTGAGTGAGGGATCTGCGCATAAGAGCTACCACAGGTCAGAACCCCAGGTATCAGGCAGTGTACTGGGAGAAAAAGAGAAGCTGCCTCTCACAACCAGAGCTCCCTGTAGGAGGAGGGGGAGAGTAGAAGGTGTGGTGAATTCCCTAAATAGCCCTGCCTGGAAGTGCTGTGAGCTCCACGTGGCAAGCAGCAGTGCCCAGTCATGAGGGCAGAAGGCAGAGAAACAGGGATGGCAGAAAAAAAAGAGCTGATTTTTACCAGACGAGGTTGTAAAACCAAGGCTGAGCCACAGCCCCCATTTCCAAAATCGGAGGGCTCCTTCCCTCATACCCTCTGAGGCCAATCACCACAGAGCACCGGGGGAATCTGAGCAAACGCCACTGAAACTGTCGCTAACATTGACAGGAACTGAGATTAAGGGTAGTGAGTGTGATAAAACATCTATAAGGGAAAAAAAGACATTATTAAGACTTTATATAAAGCAGAGATCCAAGAGACTTAGATGCTACCTACTGGAAACCAAAAGAAGAACAACTTCTTTGCAATAGGCTAGGGATCATTATATAATAAATCTTTCTGGGGGAAAAAAAAAGCAGAACACACTTCCACTGATGCCCACATGGAGAAATAGTCCATTAAACAGCATGAACAACCAACGTATCTCAGAAAGAAAGAGAAAAATCTCCAGAAAATAAGCTTACAGACAGAAATATGTGACTTAAATGACAGAGAATTCAGGATGGTACTTCTGAAAAAACTCAATGAGATCCAAAACGAGTCATATCAACACTTTCAGGAATTGAAAAAAAACACCAAGATGAGCAGAATGAGGAGATTGAAACCCTCAAAAAGAACAGACTAGAACTTCTGGAGATAAAAAACACACTGCAAGAGTTGAAAATGAAATAGCAAGCCTGGGAAATAGACTCGACCAAATGAAGGAAAGGATCAGTGATATCGAAGACAGAAATCTAGAAATAAATCAGAAAGAAGAAGAGAGAAACCAAAAAATGAAAAATAATGAAAGAGAAATACAAGAACTAGTTGATACCATCAGGAGAGGAAACATAAGAATAAAGGGCATTATCAAAAGTGAAGAAAAGGAGCAGGGACTAGAAAGCATTTCACACAAATAGTTGACAAGAATTCCCCAAATGTAAAGAATGAACTGGAACTTGGAATTCAAGAAGTCAACAGAACACCCAATTATCTCAACCTAAAAAGGCCTTCACCAAGACACATTGTATTAAAATTATCAAAAAGTCAATGACAAAGACAGAATTCTCAGGGCAGTCAGAAAAAGAAAGACGGTGATCTATAAAGGAAACCCCATTGGATGATTGTCGGACTTCTCAGCACAAAACTTACAAGCCAGAAATGAATGTAATCAAAGATTTAAACTATTAAGTGAAAGGAACTACCAGTCTAGAATAATGTGTATCCAGCTAAGTTCTCCTTTAGATATGAAGGAGAAATAAAGACCTTTCCAGACATACAAAAATTGAGGGAATTCTCTACTATGAGTTGTGCACTACAGGAAATATTGAAAGAGGTCAACTCACCTAAAACAAAATGACCAAAAAAAAAAAGATAATTAGGAGTAAGGTGACTAGCAGGCTGATAAAAGCAGAGGAGTGCAACTCTTACTAGGAACAGAACATTATAAGTTTAAATAAGAAGAGATTTGCTATAACAAGATAGTATTTAATGTTTAGCATAATAGGGACAAATCAAGACAAAAATTACTGAAAAGGGGAGATTCAAAGATCCAAATTTGCAAAGAGGAATAGAGATAATGCACACGCAGAAAGAAAGGAGTGACTGTGTGCATGTGTGTGTGTGTGTGTGTGTGTGTGTGTATAAAACTATCCTTTACATATTCGTAATGGTAGCCACATGCCAAAGATTCAGAACTGAAGTATATAACATAAAACAAGCAGAACTAGAGGGAAAACTCACAAAAGCCAACCAAAATAAAGAAAACAGAAACACAAGCAATGGAAACACCAAGCTACTAGAAAGCAAAAGATATAATGGCTATAAGAAGACCTCATATTTCAATAATCACTCTAAATGTAAATGGACTGAACTCACCAATAAAAAGGCACAGAATTGCAGAATGGATCAAAAACAAAACCCAACCATATGCTGCCTCTAGGAGACACATTTCAACTCCAAAGACAAATATAGACTCAAAGTGAAATGGTGGAAAATGATATTTCAAGCAAGTGGCATTCAGAGAAAAGCAGGAGTAGTGGCACTAATATCAGATGAAATAGACTTCAAAATAAAAAAAATGTAAAGAAAGATACTGAAAAACACTTTATAATGATAAAAGGAATCATGCCCCAAGAAGACATAACACTCATTAAAATCTATGCTCCTAATCATGGAGCCCCGAAATATATGAAGCAATTACAAACAGAACTAAAGGGAGAAACAGACCATAACACTATCGTAGTAGGGGACCTAAATACCCCACTGTCAAATGTGGATAGATCATCCAAACAGAAAATCAATTAGAAATAACATTCTTAAATGACTCATTAGACCAACTGGACATAATTGACATTTACAGAGCCTTCCATCTCAAAACAGCTGCTTATACATTCTTCTCTAGTGCACATGGAACATTCTCAAGAATCAGCCACATACTGGGACACAGAGATAGCCTCAACAAATATAAGAGGGTTGAAATCATACCAATCATATTCTGTGATCATAATGCTTTGAAACTAGAGAACAACTGTAAAAAGAAAGCAGAAAGAACCACAAATACTTGGAGATTAAACAACATACTACTGAAGAATGACTGGGTGAGAGAATAAATAAAAAGAGAGATCAAGAAATACATAGAAACAAATGTTAATGATAATATAACATATCGAAAATTTTGGGACACGGTAAAAGCAGTCATAAGAGGAAAGTTACAGACCTACCGCCTAAAACAAGAATGAGCCCAAATAAACAACCCAATGCTTCATCTTAAGAATGAGTTAAAGGCATGGCCACCACTGCAGGTGATCTGCTCCTACAAGATCTTCAAAGAAAACACATGCAATGAAGTGTATGAGGTAAATCCCAGATGCAGAAATGGATAACATTTACCCATGGGATCCCATCCCCATTGTTTGAAGATTTTCCCCATGAGGACTTAAGACTCCCTTATCCCCACTTCCAGGCTGTGCATGCATAGATACCTAGCACACTTCCACAGTAGGAGATAAGATGGCCCTGAGGCAAGGCCCTAGCCAATTGCTCCTGTATGAAATTACTCAGAGCCCGCGTAGAACTGCTATCTGTAGTGATGGTTGGGATAAGAGATAGCATAGACTAAATAAGATGAACGGGTACACTAGAGTTGACTAATATATTCAGATATATGTATGCACATAATATAATATGTCTATGTGTGTGTGTAGATATACATGATCATCAATTCATCCATCCATTCAAAAATAATTTTTTAAAAACATATAGTGTGACAAAATTTGTGTTAGGAAATGGGAAAGACATGCATATACATACATACACACACACACTCACACACACACACATACACACTAATACAGACACAGAGTCTCAGCCATCAGATAGATACAAGCACTGAGGAAAAGAGACAGGCACACAAACACCAGCAACAGTGTGTTGCCAATGCTCCACTAGAATCATATGAGTGGTCCTCAAGGCACATAGGTGGTCAATTCTTTCTGCAGGAAAGTTTAGGAAAAAGGGGCTAGAGTTTCCAGACAAAGGAGACTTGACAAGTGTTCAGATTTGACATCATGACAAAGCTCTATTTTGTTGAAATGAGAGACTGAACTGAACCCAAAACCTGGAACTAAAGGTTTTAGGTGAACACACGACATAATTTTTGTTTTTCTTCCTTTCTTATTCTTACAGTAAGTGAGGTGGTAGATTGCAGAAAGATTAATGATAACAGAAAAATCATTAGGAAGTAATAATCATTTAAGCAAGACATAGTTAAGGTCTACAGTGAGGTAGTAACTGAGGTTGAGGGTAGAATTTGAGAGGAGGAGGGAATTCAAGATATAATTCAGTGGAAGAATAAACAGAAGATAGGGACAAATGGATGATGGGAAGAAGGAAGAGGAAGAAGTCACGGCTATTACCAGTTTCTTCTCTTAGGTAACTGCATTAATAGTGATACCATTCAAAGATGATATCCAGGAGCAGAAGCTAGGTAAAGTGTGTGAGGTGCTCTGTGTATGTGGTGTGTGTCTGCGCATGCATGCACAGATGTGTGTGTGTCTGTGTCTGTAAATATTGCCCACGGGCAGACAGTAGATTAGTAATTGCATAAAGGCTCCCAGATTCCAGGAACAAATCTAGGTTTGTTGAAGCCCGAGACAGGACAAATAAATGCAACAAGAAGGTGGGAAGAAAGGCTGAAAACAGAATGTGGGAAACCAGTACTTGAGGCAGAGAAAGGGGCAGAAGAATCACAGGGAGATTTTCCCAGAGAAGACAAAAGGAAGAGTGATCATGGAAAATCAAGGAGAACATTTTAAGCTAAGTGTAATCAACATTCTCAACAATACCATATAGAGGTCAAGCAAATATTTACAAAAATATTCTTGGATTTTAGTTAAAGATCACTGACGACCCTGGGATAATAGGTAGGAGCTGTGACAGAGGCAGGATTAAGATGTTGAGTATGTGTGACTAGGTTTGGGATGGGAGGAGAAGGTGAGTGCAGTGTAGAAGTAGTAAGCACTGGATAAGAAAAAAACCGTTGATTAAATAGAGCTGGTGGAGGAGAATACAAGGTAAAGGCTGATTTTCTCTAAAAATAAAAACATATTTGAGTATGTGAGAATGCTGAGAAGTCTCAGGCAGAAAGGGAAAGACTCAAAATTTTAGGAAAGCAGATGATTAACAAAGCTAGATTCCAAATTAGGTGTGAGGAGGTACTGCTAGTGCATTGTTTGTTGGTTATTTTTCTGTCTCCACTAGGTCATCAATCAGCTGTGTGCACTTTGGCTTGTCTACCTAATATCTTTATATCTGTTTTTCTCATTTGTAGGACAAAAGTCTGAATTACATGTTCTATGAGACTCATTCTGGATCCAAATAAAAGTACTTGACTCTAAGCATTTAAAATCATCACACCTTAAGAGAAACTGTACAGACTTTTGTTCTAACTGATGTTTATCCCTATCCAATTTCAGATGCTGCTGGCTGTTTTGATTGTGGCATGGGCAGAGAGAGTCCACTGGGACCTTAATCGACAGTCAGAATTAGAAAAGGTTGCCACCACCTGGATCTTCATATTCATTATCCAGTAACCTCTCCTTGCCGGTTCCCAGGAGCCACATCCTGGAAATTACTTCCATTGAAATTTGATAGAGAATTTATTGCTTCAAAAGACACCTATCTTGTTTAGAAAAGCCTTCATATTATAAAGCAAACAAGCATGTCCAGGAAATACTTAGTTTTCTTTGTATGTTATACGGCACTATTACTACATTGTTAAAAAGGAGGAGAATGCTCTCTGAAAGCTTAAGTACAAACCAAAATGAACTATGGATAACTGCATGTGATTAATGAGGAGAAGGCTAATTAGTATCAAGGGTTACACCAGGTGATGATTTCTTCCACCTGCCCTTGGCTCCAACTGACAACTCAGTGGTAACCCTTTGCTACTCTGACCATCATTGAGCATTTGCAGTCTCAGATTTCTCCATTGAGAAACATAGACTGGGGAGGCATCCACCATGTTAGATAACCTTTAACAAGCTTTCACCAGAAACAAGATCCCAAGTTTTGCTGCAGAAATTCTAATGACTTCTCCATTGCACATGCTTAGCAGAGTGGATGCTATAGTAGGCCAGAGGAAACAATTGTAAGATAAATATGTTCACATTTTTAGTGTCCACATTTATTTTGTTGATCATCTCAGTTGTTTTTTTTTTCATGTCAAGAGACATCTCAGTTAATGAGATTATAGTGATTTTATCACGGGTGTTCAAGTCCATCCTTACCATTCATCATATACACTTTGATATAACCATCAGTGTGGCAAAGGTAAAGTTTCTTTAATTCTCTTTTTAATTTTGGAAAAGAGTACATTCATTTAAAATAAGAGGCTAATTTTAGACTAAAACGCTGAGAGCCAGAAGCATAGAAATAACTGTATTGAATAAAAAAAAATAAAAACCACAACTCAAACTAGCTTAATTTGGAAAAGGAATTGATTCATGTAACAACACAGAAAAGGGCATTGATATTGGAGCCAGGGATAGGAATCAAATCGTGATTCTGTCTGAATCTTTTATCTATTCCTTTATTCATGAAGTTTCATTCTTTAACATTTACTTAATCCACGAAGTTAGAATCATGGATCCCAGCACACTTAATCTTACATTTTTCCAGATTTCTCCCCATCCCAGCTCTTACTTGAAAAAAAATCTAACCATACCACTAAACTGCAATGGTTCACGTCCTGATTCCTTGGACTAATTTTTCTGGTCAGCATATGAGGCAATAGTGCTTGGGCTCTGAGGAGGGACCTAAATCCCAATCCTCATTAGCACCAGTTAGTGTTGAGGATGTGCTGTCTTCCAAAAGAGGAAAGGATGTAAGAGAGAAAGCAAGAACTATAAATGTCGACTGAATATGGTTAGGGCAGGAAGGAGGAAACAAGTTATTTTAATTGGAATAGTTGGGACATACATTGTAAATTAGACAGTGTTTGTGTTGAACCTTGAAAGACAAGTATGGCCTGAAGTGTGGGGAAATCCTCCATACAGGTGAAAGAACACAGTCAGCCCATGTGCCTTCATGGGCAATGCATCTAGTTCAGCTCAAGATTTAATAGTTCCGGTGTAGAGGTGATCAGAACCTCAACTGGAGAAAAACCAAGTAGCCTCCCCTGGGGGCATCGCATGTCATGCTTAGAAATTTAGAATTAATCCCAAGTGCAATGCAAAGATCTTAAAGAATTTTAGCCATATTTGCCTTTTTAAAATTTTACTCTGGCAACTTCACTGAAAACCAACTGAAGCAGAGGTAGGGAGATAGCAGCAGAGACAGTGAGACATAATAGAAGGCTTTGAAATTCAATTTTATCATCAATTAATACTTTTTTTAAGAAAAAGAGATGGGACTAATTTAAAATATGTATTCCGTTTTATAAATTTTTTTGGCTGAACCATTGAGAATCATGCAAAATACTTGAGTAGTTTAAGTGGTTTATTTTTCTCCTGTTCTAATATTTTTTTCTCTTTTATTAGGTGCTTTAATGATTAAGCACTCTTAATGCCTTAAAAATTAAAACATCATCAACAAGCATTGTACAGTTAAGAATATAAGGCGTCACATTCTCAATGCACCTCTGAAACTGCAAATCATAACAGACTAGGTATACTAGAATTTAGCTTTTATTTAAAAATATTAAATTAGCTATTCTAATTATCATAATTACACTGGAATATAGTCATGTCCTAGGGCCTGGAAACTGGCTTGTAAAGCAAGTTTCAGGGAAGAATATAAAACTATTTCTTAATTAAGATAGTCAGCATAGCGGAAAGGAGGAAACACCACCTGACCATGGAGTTTTAAAGCCCGGATGGGATGCCACCAGAACTAAATAAATCAGGTTAAGAAAATTGCGAAGGTTACTTGAGCAGCTAATCAATACAACCCGCCACCCCGAACCTCTTGTGATTGCTTATGATTTTTTTGCCTTTGATCCCCATTGTAAGCCATCAGAGAGTTCAGATTTTTTAGCAACCAACTTCCTGTTCTCTTTGTGTAAAGTCTGTAATAAGCGACTCAGTCCTCATCTCTCTTTTGATTCTGTGTTCAGTGTTTGCTCTAGCATGCCAGAGGATGATCTCTCTTTTATGCAGTTTCACATCAATATAAATTGTGTGTGTGTGTGTGTGTGTGTGTGTGTGTGTGTGTGTGTGTGTGTGTTTTCAGAGATTCACTTAATACCACACTTGGAATGTGTAAGAATGCTGATGTCATTCCTTTCACCACCTCTGTCCCACAGAGCACAAGACAGCATAGTAAGAGAGAAACAAAAAGACAGAATGCAGGAGGAAAAAGGAAGTAAAAGTGCTGTCCATTATATATTTCTAATTCGGACTACAAAAAATTTAGTCTGCTCTTTAGGCAAAATGAATAGTAGACTTGGTTTTATATATCTAAAACTGCATCATATAACATTTAGCTGGCTGAATTTATATTGTCTTTGTATCTAAATATTTTAAGTGTATTTGTCATCTGATCATCCATTAATACCACAGTCAGTGGAGCCACAACAGTTGTTTTATTCAATACTTAAAAATTCTACAATGCTATACTATTTCTGACATCATAACAGTATGATAATTAGTGATGTGCTCTGAGAGTACCAGCATCGGAATCACAATAAATGTCTTTTCCAAGTTTTCATAATTTGCTATTTGAATTTTTAGTAATTTCAACACTTGTGTTATTTCTTATCTATATAAGAAGAAATTGACATAGATTAACTCTGTTTTTTTTCTAAATTTGAGGAAGTCTCAAATTTGTACTGTCAGGATTTTTGAGGATAGGTAATATTTCTGGAAACTAAATGCATACTCTGGCCCTTGCCAAAGGAAAATAAACCATCTTCCCACAAGCCTATCTGTTTAAAAACAGTGTCATTGCAGATAATGCCTTAATGGGGTTATTTTTAAGTAGGCCAGCCTGTATGCTTTTCTTTGCAAACTACCAGTTGTTACTACATTTTGATGTGTGGCTTTTCTTGTTTCTAAATCATGGCTCTGTTTCCAGTGTTTATTGAAGAACAACCTCTTAAAATGATACTATCTACAATTTTATTGCTTCATCACTCAAACTCAATGGATGGCTTTGTAGCAACTTTCCCCTTGTCACAAACTATTCTTCAAGAGCTAAAGTAAGTTTTCAGATTTGGAAAAGGCTTCTGAATTCTTGACCAGTACTCCGTATGGAATTTAGGGCCAGCTTTCAATATAATGTCAAGTGAAGTCATTATCATCTTAAAGGAAAAAAAATAAAAAAGTTCAACATGCTTAAGCCAAACATATTGTTAAATAGGAGAAATTAATAAACCTGTTATCCTTTGCTTCATTTTCAGTTTACCTTTCCATTTTCAACTGTGAGATCATTTCAACTTATTTATTTATTTATTTATTAAAAATTATCTCCCTTTTGCCCCACTGTGTGATTTCTCTTCAAATTTCAAATCTAATCTCTACCCATCATATGGTTCTCCCAGAGATTATCTGTGATTCAAACTGATCAGATTCAATATCACTTATAAGTAAAGAAATGCTAATTAAAATGTAATAAATTCTATATTTTATTTTTATTAATCTTGACATATTTGTTAATACAGGCAATTTATCAATCTCAGAAAAGATTTATTTTGTGGATGTAATTGTAGGAAAATTGACACCTGAGACAGTGTGGTTGAAGCAAAAATTACAATTTTCTCAGAAGACTTGGCAGTACACAATAAAATTAAAAATAAATATATTTGACCCAGTTAAAAAAAATATATATATATATACATAAATACGTCTGGAAGATACATTCTAAGAAGTAGAATATATATAAATACATAGGTACAAGAGGTATAGGTACAAGAACAGCTTAAATGACCATCAATGGTGGTTGGTAAAAGATATCGAAATGTATTATTTAGATGAAATACTAAATATTTTTAAAATGAAGTAGATCTATATGTGCTAATTAGAAAACAGCTCTAAGATAAATCCATATGAAGAATAAAATGTGTTTATTGTACTCTGTTATTAGGATACATAGATATACATTGTATATATATACACTGCAATGCTTTTAATGCTTTACATGCTTAAACTATCTCTGAAAGAAAAAAAGAGAAATTGACAATGGGGGCTGACTCTGAGGATTGGAATCAGGAAACTAAAGGAATGAGCAGGAGTGTGTATTTTCATTGTATCTACTTTTGCTCAGTTAGGATTTTTTCCAAGGGAAAATATTATTTTAATCCCATAAAGAATTGGGGCTCTTTAAAATAAAAACACAATTAAAATCGAAATGGATCGTGCCTCTTTATTACAGTGTCATGTTTGGTAATTCTTATAATCCCAAATGACTATTGTAATTTACAATAGTTCCCAGAAGCTGGCAGGCATTTTCTCCTATCTTTGCATCATCCTTCTGACTAATACCCTCTTCTTTCTCAGACCCCACTGCAGTCCTCTGCTCCTTTATGTATGTTTTGCTATTCATCACTATGCAGATGCTATGTACTGATTGTTCCACTTCCATCCCTATCTCCTCCTTGGGAACTCTGCTGCTTCAGAGAATGGGAAGTTAAAAACTGTGCTTCCCAGGAATTGGATGAAGGGTTAAAGAAGTACAAATTAGTAGTTGATAGATGGTCATCAGGAAGGAAAACATAGCATAGGGAATGCAGTTAGCATTATCATATTGGCTAGAGGGAAAATCAGAAGAGAAAAGGAGCAATTAGGTGGATCATTTTATAAACTATATAAATGTCTAACCAATGTACTGTATACTTGAAACTAATTTTTTTTTAAAAAATGTGCTTCCCAGCCTTTTTGCAGCTGTTTCTTGATATAAAGTAGGTTGTACTACGATGATCTTGTAAGAGGTTCTGAGTTTTATTTCTGTAACAGTATTGTAGTATTTCAGTATCCATTCTTCTTTTTCTTTTTTTTTCTGGATGTCCAAGAAGCACTGAGGAAGCAGTGATAATGATCAAAGTTTCCTAATTTGGCCATATTAATTCCAGGTTCACAGCTCTTGCAACTGGTTCTTGGACTCAATAGTTTGGTACATTCATAGTGGTAGCTACCCTCCTGTGTCAGTTCTGTATTGACAATCACAGGCCAGTTATTCTGTAAAATTTCCATCAATTTGGGTTTATCTGACCTTTTCTCATAATTAGATTCAAGTTATTCCTTTATGGCAGGAATATCATAACACTGAAAATGAGTGTATCCTATCAAGTGGCGTATAATTTTGATTCATTCCATTAATGGTGATGTGGACTTGAATCACTTGACTAAGGTGGTATCTACAAGGCTTCTCCATTGTAGAGTTAAAGTTTTCCCCTTTGTAATTAGTAGATATTTCATGAGGAGACACTTTTTTTCTAGCTTGATTGAAATATAAATGGCATTTAACATTGTATAAGTTTAAGGTGTACAATGCGATGGTTTAATATATTTATATGTTGTCAAATGATTACTACTATAGGTTAGTTAACACCTCTATCACCTCACATAATTACTTTTTTCTTTGGTGTTAAGAATGTTAAAGACCTACTCTTTTATCAACTTTTAATTATATAATACATTATGGTTAACTGTGCTTACCATGCTGTACATTAGATTCCTAGAAATTATTCATCTTATAACTCTATGGTTGTGCCCTTTGACCAACATCTCCCATTTTCCAGTATTCAGCCCCTTTCATTATACTGTCCGTTTCTGAGTTCTGTTTTTTATTTTTATTTTTATTTTAGATTTTACATATAGGTTAAATCATATAGTACTTGTCTTTGTCTGATTTATTTCACTTAACATCACTCCTTCAAGGTCCATTTATGTTGTCACAAATGGCAGGATTTTCTTTTTTCTCATGGTTGAATAGTATTCCACTGTATATATCACATTTTCTTTGCCCATTCATCTGTAGTTGGAGACTTAGGTTGTTTCTATATTTTGTCTATTGTGAGAAATGCCGCAATAAAATTAAAAATGAAAAGAAAAGCATTCAACTGATACTATAGAAATACAAAGGGTCATTAGAGCTACTGAGAATAATTATAAACCAACAAATTGGACAACCTAGAAGAAATAGATACATTCCTAGAAACAATTAACCTATAAAAACTAAATAATTAAGAAATAAAAAATCTGAGCAGAGCATTAATAAATAAGGAAATTAAATCAGTAATCAAAAATCCTTCCCTCCCCCCCAAAAAACAGTCCTGAACCAGATGGTGTCCCTGATGAATGCTACCAAACATTTAAAAAAGAATTAATGCCAAGCCTTCTCAAACTCTTCCAAAAATTAAAGAGGAAGAAAAACTACCAAACTCATTTTACAATGCCAGCATTACCCCAATACCAAAGCCAGATAAGTACCCTACAAAAAAAGAAAGGCTACAGGCCAATATCTCTGATGTTTATAGATGCAAAAATTATCAACACCATATTAACAAACTGAATTCAACAAGACACTAAAAGGATCATACAAATTTATCAAGCAAGATTTAATAAAAAGGGTTGTTCATGTGATAATTCTCAAAGTCAGCCAATAACGTAATTCCAAGGAAGGTAATCCAGTGTATGTCTATACAGCACATCTTATCAATTAGAAAACATTGATGAATCATGACACTTTATCACATAATAAGAAAAAAGTTACAAACTTAATGAATTATTACTACCTTTTTTAATTAGGTATGAAAAATATTTTTTATTACTGCTATTAATAATATATATATAAATGTATTTAATCTGTATATATAATTCTACCCATCCCTCTAATGTAGATAAATATTAATTCATATTTCATGCTTACTATATGTTAAAATCTAACATTCTAAAATTATCAAAAAATATAAATTAGTTTATTTAATAAAATAGTCAACACAGGGTGAAGAATCAGCTCTTCACTTTTGTTTAATTAAAAAAAAACTGGTAACTTTTTAACGTGCACATTTATTCTGAAAATTAAGACATCATTTAAAAGACAGATTAGAAAACTGAAATTAAGAAGACCCAAAGACTGTCTCTGCTTCAGCCAATAGCTAGCTCCCTGTGTGATATTGAACAATCACCTTTCTTTCACTATTTGTAATTTCAACTTATAAAATATTTTTCAATTTCATATGACTATGCATTCTCAGACTTTGTATGATAATACTTCCCATATATAGAATAATATTAAAGACGTAAAACCAAAGAATAATTGTCGACTTCATTGGTATCTATATTCATTTTATGTTACGCAAAATATAAGGGGTGAGAAATTGACAGGACATCATGAAAAACAGACTACAAATACATTAATTTTATCCCTGGATCCAATACAACAAAACAATAAAACAATAGTCATTAAACGTTTCATGTGATAAATGTAGACTGTCATGCATTGATCTAATACTAGTCAGTATTGATGGACATAAAGACCATTAATGTCATTTCAGTGTTTTTGGATACCTCACTTCTGCTCAGAAAATACAACATGGAAGTCACATAGGAGTAAACACCATTTAATTTTTTCTATCAAAGTAGAATTGGAATGTGCAGTAATAGAACTAAGCCATTATTGAAGATTTCTTTCTCTCTCAGTATACCCACCAATTGTGTTTCCTTGCCTGTTACAAATGAAAACAAAACAAACAAACAAAAAATTATGCCATTGAAATAGAGGAATCAGTAGGCTTAGGCAAATCAGGGTTATAGTTTAGGCTACTATTTTTTTTTTTTTTTATGACAGAGTGAAGTGGCTAAAAAATTATCCCATTAATTTTCTCTATGAAGAAGTGTTCAGATACAAAATGAATTTCTAAGAAAAATCTAAAAGGTGAACATGTTAAAGTATAAAAGAAAAATCTAGCTTTCACTGAAGTTCTCTGTTATCATGGAAGAAGTATTATACAAAGATACAAGTGATCAAGTTCTGTCAACCTGTCCTCTTCAGTGACACATAATAGTGTGACATTAAGCAAGTGAGTTGTCTCTATAGGATTTAACTTTCATCTCTGTAAGATGGAAAAATAATTCTTACCTGTTGAGAGGAGAACTCTGTAGCAGAAGAGCAATCAAAGCTCTATTAAATTTCAACAATCATTATTTTTACATTTACCATGACTTTTTTATCTGAAAATTTCTGAGAAAATCTATTCTGGACTGATGAAATTGATTTTTTTCTTTATATTTTATCTTACAATTTTGATATTCTTACTTAGAAATATTTTACATATTAACAATGTTTTATGAAAGTTTTATTATATGATTTTTTGTTTTAGTAAAATTAGAAGATGCAATGTATTATAAAGAAAAAAATATTCATAATACCTGTACTCAAAAATAACTATTTTGAGTATTCAATCTCTAAATGTATTTAATGTATGTGTACATATTATTCTATTACCAAATGAGACTGTAATAGTCAATTTCTTTTTAACTTAATATTATGAACATTATTTGAAATCAATAAATTTAATTCTAAAACAGTGTTCTTAATTATTGCATAACTTTCCAGTATATGAATTATATCATGTTACATGTAATCAATCTATTGTTTGACATTAAAATTGTCTCTGAATTTTTATAATTCTAAATGGTATTTTAACATCTTTATTGAGATAGAACTAACATAAAATAAACTACTTATGTGAAATGTGTTCAAAATGATAAGGTTTTGTACTTGTACATACCTTTGAAAGTGTTACCACACACAAGATAATAAACATTAGGGTTTCCATAGGACTCTGTAATTCCTCATCCCTTTCTTATCTCACCTTTTTTCAGGCAACTGCATACTCCTTTCTGTCACTACGTAATAGTTTTCATTTCTTAGAGTGTTGTAAAATGGAATTGTATATTATACATTCGCTATTGCCTGGCTTCTTTCACTGAGCAAGATTATTTTGAAATTAATCCGTGTGGTTCAGTGTAATAGTTCATTTATTTTTATTGCTGAATGATATCCTTTGTATGCATATACCACCTGTATACACTCTTTCGTTGATGTCTGCTTGGGCTATTTTTAGTTTGGGACTATTAAAATTAAAGGTGCTATGAACATCTGTATTAAAGTTTCTGTATAGATACATAATTTTTTTTTCTTCTTGGGTAAGAGTGAAATGGCTATATCATATTGTAGTTGCATATCTGACTTTTTAGAAACTGTTGAATTGTTTTCCAAAGTGGTACAACATTTTATAGTTCCACCAGGAATGTATGAGTGTTTCAGTTGCTCTACATGCTGGATGACATTTGATATAATCAGATTTTTTATTTTTAGCAATTCTAACAAGTGTATAGTGGTGTCTCTTTGAGGTTTTAATTTGCATTTCCCTGATGACTACTACCATAGAACATCGTTCAAGTACTTATTTGCCATAAAAAGGTCTTTTTTCAACAATTCTTGTAGCACAGGTCTAATGGTAATGAATTCTTTCAGCTTTTTTATGTTCGAAAAAGTCTATTGCCCTTAGTTTCTAAAAGGTACCTGCTTGTATAAAACACTAGTTTAACAGGGTTTTGTGTTGTCGTTTTTTCTTTCAGTACATAAAAGATATTGTTCCAATGTCTTCTCACTTGCACGGTTTCTGACCAGAAAGCCATTGTCATCTTATTTCTATTCTCTTTATATGTACTGTGTTTTTTTTCTCCCTTGATGACTCCTTTAAAATTTTTCCCTTACCATATTTTTTGAACAGTCTGATTATGATGTACCTTAGTGTGGTTTTGCTCACATTTCTGGAAATTATAGTTCATTTAGCTTACTGAGTGTTGGGTTTATAGTTTTCATTGAATCTGGAAACTTTCAGCTATTATTTGTGATTTTTTTTCTGCCATCTTCTTCTTTTTAAACTCTAATTACAATGTACATTTAGACCACTTGAATTTTTCCACAGCTTGCTGATGCTTTTTTTATTTCTCAATTTTTTTTTTTTTCTCTCTGGGCTTTATTTTTGATAGTTTATATTGTTGCTCTGGGTCTTTTTTATATCTTCCATGTCTCTACTCAATTTTTGAACATATGGAATATAATTATAATAATCACTTTGATATCCTTATCTAGTATTCTAACATCTGTGTCAGATCTGGTTTGGTTTTATTTCTTAATATGAATTAAATTTTCCTGCTCCTTTGCATGTCTGGTCAAGTTTGATTGCCAGATATTGTCAATTTTTTCCCTTTTTGGATGGGTACTTGCTATTTTTTGTAATCCTATAAAAATTATTGAACTTTTTAAAATTATTTGAAAATAGTTTGATTTTTCTGGATCTTGCTTTTAAGATTATTATTATTATTTTCTTTTAGCAAAGACCACAGCTTTCTTTAGTCTACAAAAATTATTCCTGTCTTCTGAGTAGAGCTGGGACTCAGATGAGGCAAGAGGGGCATCCAAGGTGCAAAGAGGAGACATTCATGCTCAGGCTCCTACGTGGGCCTGCCGGGGTGTAATTAGCAATTTATGAGTGGGGCCCCAGGTTGCAAACTGTCAAGAGGCATTCACTCTCATGGGCCAGTCTTGCACTTGTAGGAATCTGAAAGTAAGTGCCTCCTTAAATTTGCTCTCTGGATGCCTTACTTTTATCACCCTATTTCCATCCTACTTCTGTGTGCTTATACCCCAAGAATGATACAACTTTTCAATTGGCCTGGTAGGAACCATCACTATTCCCAGACCTCTGTGAGAACTGGACACTATTTCTTCTAAGTCTCTCAGATGACTCTTTCCTAGTGCTGTGCAATTTCTTCACACATGCACCAATCAGTACTCAACAGAGACTCCTACCCCCATGGCTTTTCACAATCGTCTTTCTGAACATCCCTCTCTTTATCTGTACTCAAATTATAACTAATTTGACCTCCTGAACTTTTAGCTTCATCTCTTCAACTCAGTGTGTCCTCTGAGCTTTGCTGAATTACCTCTCCCTGAGCCACAGTCTGGAAAACCTCTAAGGCAGGGGTCCCCAATGCAGGAACCTGTCCGTGGTCTGTTAGGACCTGGGAAGCACAGCAGAAAATGAGTGACAGACTACTGAGCAAAGCTTCAACTGTATTTACAGCCACTCCCCAGCACTAGCATCACCACTTCAGCTCCACCTCAGATCATCAGACATTAGATTTTCATAGGAGCGCGGATTCTATTGTGAACTATGCATGTGAGGGATCTGAGTTGTGCACTGCTTATGAGAATCTAGTGCTTGATGATCTGAGATGGAGTTGAGGCAGTAATGCTAGTACTGGGGAGCAGCTGCAAATACTGAACAACAACAGCAGAGAGGTTTGACTGCACAGAGACCATAATAAATTAAATTTTTGCAGTCAAATATCAAAACCTTATCAATGAATGACAAGTGAAAATTAAGCTGTATCTAGTGGTAGGCTTTCTAGTGGCAAATGAGTTAATGTACTTCAATTGTACAGCTGCATCTGGTGGCAGGCTTTAAGTCAGAATCCAACACTTATTTTAGTATGTACCAGGCTCACCCATTATTTTATTTACCACTTACATCCACACCTCTTTCCTGCACTGTGCATTTGTCTTAGTCACAGTTTTGGTAAGCCCACAAGCTAACCCTAACCCAAATAAATTTTAAAAAGTCACTGAAGACCTTCATTAAAAATAGGGAGAGACCCAATAATGAGACAGCAGAAGACTCTAAGACTGCCAACAAAAAGAAAGCTTCATTTAAAAGAAAATATCAAGAGCCCTACTGAAATTACGGGTTCATTGCAACAGATGATTCCCATTCTCCAAGCCTGCTTTGTATAAAATATGGCAACCAGCTGTACAATGAAGCCATGAAAACTTAAAAACTGTTTCGCCACATGAAGACCAAGCATTAAAAGACAAGCCTTTGGGGTTTTTCAAAAAACAAACAAACAAAACAAAAAAAAAACATAAACAGAAGCAATCATTGAAGGCCACCACTTCATCAAATGTGTCTGCACTGAAAGCATCATTTTTAGTGGCTAACCGCATTGCTAAAATTAAGAAGCCTTTTAATATTGGTGAAGAGTTGATCCTGACTGATGCTAAGGACATTCATTGTGAACTTTTAGGAGAGGCTGCAGTTGAAAAGGTGGCACCATAAGTAAATGAACTGATGAAACAGCAGAGGATATTGAGGCACAATTTTTAGAATTAATTAATGAGTCACTATGGTGCACAATCCAGGTTGACGAGTCTACAAATGTTGACAAAAGGCAATGGTGCTTGTTTTGGTGCGATATATTTCTCAGGAGGATGTGCATGAGGATATGTTATGTGCACCTTTGTTGCCAACCAACACCATAGCTACAGAACTATTCAAGTTTTGGAATGATTACATACCAGAAAAAATGAATTGGTCATTTTGTGTCAGTATATGCACAGACCGAGAGGCTGCCATGACTGGACGGCTTTCTGGTTTCACTACTCAGGTCAAAGAGGTCACTTCTGAATGTGAGTCTATGAGGCTATTGTGTCATCCATAAAGAAATGCTGGCTAGCCAAAAAATGCCACCCGAATTTAACAATGTTTTGCAAGATGTGAGTAAAATTATCAACATGTTAAAGTACATGCCCTTAACTTGCATCTGTTTGTGCAGTTCCGTGAGATGGACACAGAGCACACACGACTTCTCTTATACACAGAAGTGAGATGGCTTTCTAAAGGCAGATCACTGGCCAGAGTTTGTGAGTTATGAGAGGTGCTCCAGAGATTTCTTTTAGAAAACAGTCACAATTGGCAGCACATTTCAGTGACACAGAATGGGTAACAAAACTTGCTTACTTGTGTGACATATTGAACCTGCTTAATCAACTCAATTTGCCACTTCACAGGAGAATGACAACTCTGTTCAGGTCAGCAGATAAAGTGGTTGCATTCAAACCCAAACCGGAATTATGGGGGTGACGAGTGAATATTGGGATTTTTGACATGTTTCAAACATTAGCAGAGATTTTGAAAGTGATTGAGCCAGGGCCTTCTTTCTCCCAGCTGGTGCGTGATTACTTATCTCAGCTTTCGAAATAGTTGAGCATTACTTTCCAACCACAAAAGACTCACAAACTGGGAAAGAATGTGCCCATTTGTGAATAAGCCAGGTGAATCGATTTTGTCCATGCTAGAAGAGTTCAACGGCTTGAGATCACAAATCATGATGGCCTTAAAAGTATGTTTGAGACAACTTCAAATCTCCATACGTTCTGGATTAAAGTTAAGACCAAATATCCTGAGATTGCCACAAAAGCACTGAAAAGCCTGCTTCCATTTCCAACATCCTTTCTTTGTGAAGCAGGGTTTTCTGCAGTAACTGCATCCAAAACAAGATTACCGAGTAGACTGCACATAAGCAACACACTCTGGGTGTCACCACTTCCCATCACCCCCAGATGGGACTGTCTAGGTGCAGGAAAACAAGCTCAGGGCTCCCACTGATTCTGCATTATGGTGAGTTGTATAATTACTTTACCATATATTACAATGTAATAATAGAAATAAAGTGTACAATAAATGTAATGCATTTGAATCATCCCAATAATATCCCCCCCAAATAGTCCGTGGAAAAATTGTCTTCATGAAACTGGTCCCTGGTGCCAAAAATGTTGGAGACTGCTGCTCTAACCTACTAAGCTAGGCAATCATCTTACTTGTTTCTCATCTATAAACAATTATCATTTGCCATCCTTTGATCTCCAGTGTCTTGAAAACCATTTGTTTTGCATATTTCCCACTATTTATTGTTGTTGATTGAGGTGAGAGGGAAAATATGATCCTTGCTACTTCATGTCAGTCAGACGTAAAATATCCTATAAGTGATGTTCTGGAAAACGTATCTATTTTTATATATTTCCACACAATTTTATTACTTTATACATAGAAAATCTGTTTTCTGGAGGGGATCTCTGACATTCTAAGTGTCTGCTACGCATTAAGCAACCTTCTGAGTTAAGATTTGTGTATTTGCCATGTACTGGGTCAGCTCCCATGAGGACTAGATGGGAGATTTGACTTAAATTCGCATTCTGACATAAATATTTAGTATAAGTTACTGCTTTTTACAATAATGAGAAGAGTGAGTTCTTGGCAAAGCACAGCAATGTATAGTAGGCTGAATGATGTTAAGTGAACATGGTTCTCTAAGTCTACATAGTTCCTCAAGGGAGAAGAGCTGATGGTGGTTCTCTTAGACACACCCAGAGTGAGGTCTCAGCAGTTTGCAAGGAATCCCAAACAGAAATTTATAAAGTCACTTTCATTCTTCATTCTTTCACCCTGAATTACCAGCCTAATTACCTTTCATGGTTTCAAATTGGGCTTTAACATACACAGTAGCACAACCATACAGAATAATATGTAAGGTCTAGAAATATATATATATTTTTTTACTCTGCCACAAGATCATCTGTCCACAATGACCACAGATTATTTAGTAATGATGAGGTATCACACAAGTACAGTCATACTGCAACTATGAAATGATAATGGATCTTTAGGTGAACCCAATTAGTTTAAGGCCAAGGATATCCAGAAAAGATAATGCTGGTCACAAAAGATTGGTCCAAGAAGCAGGACTTATCTCAATGATCACCACTTAGGGGGGTTGTCCACCTATCTAGGCGCTTGCTTGTCAAGAGCAAAAGCCTCAACACAGCACAGACAGTGCAAGGTGACGGGTCACACCAGGCAGACTCTCTTTTGAGTTTGAATCTGAGGCACACAACCAGAGAGCCGGCAGCAGCGGGTGCAGCTGAAACAAAGACAGAGTAATTGGCTTAGCACAGGAGGCCAAATCAAGAGCAGGAGCAAATAAACACTGACCGCTGAGTAGACAGAGCAATGATATGAAGACTAGAACTGCAAGTATTGTTACTCTGCTTTAATTACCCTTGGCTGGGTGGTGGTGGAAACTATTTGCAGTAATGATGAAGTTCCTTACTTTCCTGTATATCTTATAATAAATTTAATAAAACTCCAATGTTAATCATGGTGCATTTCTTTACCTTGCAGTATTAATAAGTATAATGTCCACTTTTCCTTTCACTTTCAGATGCAGAAGGTTGACTTCATTGTGTTTCCTAGCTCACAGTACACAATCATCATATGTCTATGTCACATCACTTCCTTGAATTTTCTCCACTTCACCCTGATCTCCACGCCTATTCCTCATAGGCACTTCATATGTTTTATATGTCTGGAGATACGTACTTGTAGACTAATTAGAGTTATTTTGTTCACTTATTTTTAAATTATCTAAATGATATTGATATAGAACATCTTCAGTTTCTCACATTTTCATCCATCATGTATTTAAGTAGTCCACATGTTGCACTTTGTACATTTAGATTATTGCTTCTAGGTGGTACGTAATATTCTACAATATTTCTTATATATACTATATATTAACTATACAAACTCTAGATTTTCTTCAGCCCTCAGCAAAAACAAACAATGCTTTAATGATTATCTTTGTGCAAGTCCCTTTATAGACTCCCTGTGCATTTTCAAAAAATGAAATTGATAGGTCTTAGGTTATGAGGACAACTAACAAAATGCACTATACTAGATGTACCATATTTTCCTTCAACCAGCATTGCACAAAAAATACCAATTTCCCCCCACCTTCACAGACCCTGGGATCATTGGTTTTTCTAATTTTCATCAATCTGATTGCAGTAGTGTGACACTTGCTACTTTTAAGATTCTCTGTCTTTAACCTTTGCCATTTTAATTATGATGTGTTAATGTGTATTGCTGTGGGCCTCTTTGGGTTCATTGTGTTTAGGACTCTCTGCACGTCTTGTACATTTTCTTCACCAGTTTAGGGAAGTTTTCTGTCATTCCTTCTAATAGTTCTTCAACTTGCTCTCTCTCTTCTCCTCCTTATACCCTATAATACAAAAGGCTAATATGCTTGATGTTCTACCAGAGGCTCCTGAAAAAAAATCATTTTTTTGACTTTTTTTTTCTGTTCTGATTGGTTGTTTTCTGCTACAATTATCTTTAAAATTGCTGATTTGATCCTCTGCTTCATCTTATCTACCATCAATTCCCTCTAATGTATTCATCATGTCAGTTATAATATTCTTCATTTCTGATATTCTTTTTTTATGTTTTTTACCTCTGTTTTTTATGTTTCCTACTTCTTTGTTAAAGTTCTTACTAAGTTCATCTATTCTTTCCCTAAGTTCAGTGAGCATATTTATGACTAGTGTTTTGAACTCCACATCTGGTAGATTGTTTATCTCCATTTTGTTTAGTTCTTTTTGTGGAGTTTTGTTCTATTTTTTCATTTGAGACATTTTTCTTTGTCTCTTCATTTTGGTTGACTTTCTGTGTTTGTTTCTATGTATTAGGTAGATCTGCTAGGTTTTCCATTCTTGGTAGAATGACTTTGTGTTGTAGGTGTCCTGTAAGCCCAGTGTCACAGTTTTCTTGATTACCTGAGTGAGGTGCTCCAAGTGTGTTCTTTGTGTGGGTTGTGTGTGCCCACCTGTTGTAGATGAGTCTTGATTTCTGTTTGCACATCAACGAGAGGGATTGATCCTTAAGATTAGGACTGGTCATGACTACGCTGGAGTCGCTGTTTCACAGAGGCTGGCCCTACAGAGAAGGATTCACTTTAGCAGGGCTCTGGTGTCTGCCAGTTGTGCCCTTTGAGCATATCATTTGTGGAGGTATTTGAGGGGAGAGTAGTCTGCTGTAGTCTGAAGCCAACACCAGATATGTTTGGTCTGTTGCTCTTTGGGAGGAAATCTGGTACGGGCAGAGGTCAGCCACTGCCTGTGCCTTACCCAGGGCCACCTGGTATAAGCTACAAGGTGATCTGCAGATGGTTGCAACTTGTGCTGGGCTTGAAGGCACCTGGGAAATGCTAAGTTGTGAACCAAGGCTGGCTGCCCCTAGTGACCAGCCTTGCTGCTCAGCAAAGGTATGGGGCACACTGAGGCCAGACACTGCTTGATGGGTTTTGTGAACCTGTGAGAGAGTTTAGGAAATTCTTCAGTACAAATCATGACTGGCCACTAGTATGGAAGATCCATTGTACATAGCTTGGGTGAGCCAGAAAGTTGATTGGGGTTGGGTCTCAGGGAATCACCAGGGTGGGGAAAGAGTATTAGCCAGGTTGAGGAAGACACAGACTTGTTGCCTGCCTGTACCTGCAGGCTGGGTAGGCAAAAGACTCAACAAAGGAGCAATGATGCCTGCCCAGACAGAGCTTCTTCTCCAGCACTCATTCTAAACTCAGATAATTCGGTCCATCCATATGTCCCTGGCACTTTTTGTGCTGCTGCCCCAGACCTGGAGCTCAGAGTGAGTGAGTCTGTCAACAAATAAATCTGTTTGTGGGCCCTTTAAGAGAAATGACTGGTACT
The DNA here is from genome assembly GCF_902729225.1 of Pteropus medius. Taxonomy (NCBI): domain Eukaryota; kingdom Metazoa; phylum Chordata; class Mammalia; order Chiroptera; family Pteropodidae; genus Pteropus; species Pteropus medius. Next base: position 7,506,258 of record NW_024346771.1, read on the forward strand.
CCAGCAGCCTCCTGCCTTACCCAGCGATAATCTCTACTGGTTTTTATAGTCAGGAGTTATAGGGACATCTTTTTCTGGAACTGAAGCCCTAAGCTGGGGAGCTGGAACCCTGGCTCTTCAGCAGGACACCTTTGCAGCCAAGGTATTTCTCCCAATTATTAATCGTTTCTTCGTGGGTGTGGGGCCAGCCTGTTCACTGTTTCCACCGCTCCTATAAGTCTCAATGTGACTTCTGATGTATAGCTTTAGTTATGGGAGTTCTGTTAAGCTGGATTTTAGGCAGTTCTCAATGATGATAGTTTTGTAGTTTAGTAGTAATTTTGATGTGGTCATGAGAGGAGGCAAGAACAGTGATTTCCTTCTCTGCTATCATGACCAGAAATTTTCACCTTCATTTTTTGTTTCTTCTCTTGTCTTTTACTATTTTGCTGCCTTTTTTTGTCTTAGTTGAGCATTGTACATGATTTCATTTTCTGTTCTTTCTTTACATATTAATCATACACACACACACACACACACACACACACACGCACACACACACACATTTACCTTTTGTACTGGTTACCCTTGAGTTTGCAATATATATTCATAACTAATCCAAATCAACTTTCAAATAATACTACATTGTTTCATGGGTAGCATGAGTAACTTATAACAACAAAATATTATTTATTTCTCCTGTCATTGCTCACATTTATTTCATTTATGTAAGCATAAATGATACATCCATAAGCATATATAATTACTTTATTTTGAAAATAACTCTGATAGATCAACTAAAAATAATAAAAGTAAAAATTTTTATTTTTACCTTCCATTACTTATTCTTTGATATGCTTTATTTCTTTATGTAAATCCAGGTTTCTGACCTATATTATTTTCCTTCTCTCTAAAAAAACTTTTTTTAACATTTCTTTCAAGGCAGATCTACTGGCAACAAATTTCTTCAATTTTCATTTGTCTGAGAAAGTCTATTTCTTCTTTACTTTTCATGAACAAGTTTGAGGATACAGAATTCTAACTTTGTGTTTTATTTTCAACATTTATTTATTTATTTATTTATTTATTTATTTATTTATTTAGCAGTTTAAATGTTTCATTTCATTCTCTTCTTGTTTGCATGGTTTCTGAGAAGTCAGTTATTCTTATCTTTGCCCTTCTATATGCAAAACACTTTTTCCTATATTTTTTTCTCAGGATTTTATCTTTATCTTTGATTTTCTGTAGTTTAAAAATGATATATCTATGTATGATTTCTTGTCATTTTTTTCTGCTAGGTGTTCTCTGACCTCACTGCATCTGCAGTTTGATGTATGACATAAATTTTGGTAAATTCTCAGTTATTGTTGTTTCAGATATTATGTTTCTTTCTCTTTTCTTCTCTTTCTATTATTCTTATTTTGCATATGTTACATTTTTGATACTTGCACCATAGTCTTTGAAGAACCTGCTTTTTTCCAGATTTTTTTATTTTGGCTTTTCAGTTTGGCGGGGTTTCTGTTGAAATATTCTTAATCTTAGAATTCTTTCCTTAACTGCATCCATTCTACTAATTAGACCATGAAAGACATTCTTCATTTCTGTTACAGTAATTTTTATTTCTAGTATTTCTTTTTAGTTCTCTTTTAGGTTTTATATCTCTCAGCTTATGTTGCCCATCTGTTTGTGCATGCTGCTTCCTTTATCCATTAAATCCCTTAGCATATTAATCATAGTTATTTTGAAATTCTAGTCTGATAATTCCAACATTACAACCATTTCTGATGCTTATTCTGTGTCTTAAAGTTTTATTTTGTTTTGTTTTGTTTTTTGCCTTTTGGGATAGATAGATAGATAGATAGATAGATAGATAGATAGATAGATATCTACAAATAAAATGCTTCTAAGAATAAAAACGGCTATAAATAGGCCTTCAGCAATGTGGTGGTGAGCTATGGGGTTGGGAAAATGTTCTATAGTCTTACAATTATTTCTCTGCCTTTTAGTGAGCTCGTGCCTCTGGACTTTGAACTTCATAAGTATTTCTCAACTTTTTCTCCCCTCTTAGGTGGGAGAAGATGGTTAGAGTAGGCTGTAGTTGTGTATTCCCCTTCTTCCATGTGGAAATCTAGAACAGTCTGGAGTTGGGTATTTTCCTTTCCCCATGTCAGTTAGGCTCTGATAATATCTCATCAATTTTGGCTCTAGTTACCTAGTTTCTCTTGAAAGCAGGCTTTGTTATGAAGGACACAATGTTCTGACATATTTTAAAATGGTTCCTTTCCTCCTTTCTCGATCAGAAGCATGAAGCATGAGGAGATCTTCCTCTGATATTTACTGTGAGAATTTGGTTGAACTCCTGTGAAATTTGGTAAATCTCACAAAATTGTGAGAACCCCATGGCTGAGGCCTCCTGGAGATTTTACTTCTCAAGAATTGCCTACCCTGAGTCTATTAGTCGCAATCTAGGTTTTCTGTTCTAGTACTATTATTACAGAGTGTTCTACTGGTGAGTCTCTTCTCTGGTGATGCATCACTTCATCTATCTGCCTGCCTTTCTCTCCAATCTTGAAAGCAGTGATTTGCTCTCTATTCTCATTTTTCGAATGGATCCTAAAAAGTGTTCTTGATTTTTCGGTTTATTTAGCTTTTCACTTGTTAAGACAGAATGGAGACTTCCAAGCTTCTTACATAGGGGCCTAGAAACTGGTAGTCCCTTACAGAAACTTTTAATGAGAAGACAGTAAATAATTTATTGAAAATAAGGACACATATACTATAAAGACAGTGAATAAAATATATGACTTGACTCATACTTTAATGTTTTAAATGTAAAAATAGGGAGAGAATCTGTAGTCATTCATTCATTCAAGAATTGTTAATAGAATGCAGAGCCTGTGCCAGACATGATCCCAGCATGAGGAGATGTTTCTAGCCCAGTGTTGGAAGGCTGGAGTGAGTCATGTATCTTGCAGATTAGAGAAGGGTATGTGCTGATTTACAAATATTGCTAGCCAGATGTGGCTGGGTTTTAGCACAATAGCTCTCTCTACAAATTGCAGTAGATGTTTCTACAAAGTCAAGTTTTCTTATGTGGATTGTCTATGACTCAACTTGATTTTTTTTTTTTTTTTACCTCAAATGAATAGACATACTAGATGGCAAGAATCTATCCAGTATTGATACCTATTTGGAAATTTCTAATAATACACAAGTAGAAAGTGAAAAGATACACAGGATAAGCTTTCTTCACATGAATGAGAAAAATCACAATCCTCAGTTGAATGCTAAACATTTCAATGGGAATAAAGTAAGTAAGAGGAGACAAAGAAAACAATATGGGCCTGTTGGGGAAAACATAGCAGGCAAAAGTAGCTTAAAAATTAATTTGTGTGTGTGTTTCAGAAAGTAACAGAATAAACAGCTGGTTCAGAAGGTATATTCAATGTTGAATGATAATTAATACTTTTGAAATAGGATTAATGACTAAAATGTGTAATAACTATAAAAAAAGCTAGAAAACCTTATTGTTTTTAAAAGACATTTAAATAGGCAATTCTAAAAAAGGGAAAATTCAAATGAGTAATAACCATGTGAGCTTTTCCTTTTTTTTAATTCACTAAGAATGAGAGAAAAGTACCAGATTGATGAAAATTAGAAAAATCAATGATCCCAGGGTCTGTGAAGGTGGGAGGAAATTGGCATTTTTGTGCAATGTTGGTGGGAGGAAAATACGGTACAGTCAGTAGAGAGCATTTTGTTTATTGTCTTCATAACCTAACTGCCAACAATTCCAATTGAAAAGCAAGTGAAAAGCAGTAAGTGAAGTACAAGGGAGTGCCCGTAAGATAGTCAACTGACTTCAACAGAAACTTCAAGCCAGAAAGAATTGGCACAAAGTTTTCAAAGTGATGAAGAGCAACTATCTACAACCAAGATTACGCAACACGGCAAGGCTATTATTTAGAATTAAAGGAGTGATAAAGAGCTTCCCAAGCAAGAGAAAACTAAAGGAGTTTATCAGCACCAACCAGCATTATGAGAAATATTAAAGGGAATTTATACCTATCAATTACTTAAATGTCATGGAGTACAAGCACCAATCAAAAGACATAGAGTGGTTGAATAGGTAAGAAAACAAGACCCATACATATGCTGACTATGAGAGACCTACTTCAGATTGAAAGACACACAGAACGAAATTAGAGAGATGGAAAACAATATTTTATGAAAATGGAACAAACAAAAAAACTGGAGTAGCAATACTTATGTCAGACAAAATAGTCTTTAAAATAAAGCTATAACAAGACACAAAGAGGGATCCAGGAATTCCACTTTGGATATATATCCAAAGAAACCCAAAACACCAATTCAAAAAGAGGTAGCCATCCCTATTCATTACAGCATTATTTACAATAGCCAAGATATGGAAGCAACCTGATTTAAAAAAAAAAAAAAAGTACATATATACAATAGAATATTACTGAGCCATAAAAAAGAGTGAAATCCTGCCAATTGCAACAACGTGGATGGGTATTATGTTAAGTGATATGTCAGAGAAAAATAAAGACCATATGATGTTAATTATACTTAGAATCTAAAAAACAAAATAAACAATACAATACAAAAACAAGCTCATAGAAACAGAGGACATTTGAGGGTTGCCATATGGGAGGGAGTTGGGAGGATGGGTAAAAAGAGGGGAAGGGATTAAGAAATGCAAATTGTCAGTTATAAAAACAGTCACAGAGAGGTAAAGTACCACATAGGAAATATAGTCGGTAATATTGTAATAACTATGTCTGGTGTCAGATGGGTACTAGAATTATCAGGGTGATCACTTCGTAAGTTGTATAAATATCTGATTACTATGTTGTAAATCTGAAACTAACATAATACTGCATGTCAACTTTACTTGACAAAAAAAATTATTTTTTAAAAAAATAAGGCAACAAGTAGAAACAAATAATGAGAATTTATGGTGGATATTGGTTCAACAATATTAATAATCACTTTAGTCTATGGCCATGCCACCCTGAACAAGTCTGATCCTGTCTGATCTCAGAAGCTAAGCAGGGTCGGGCCTGGTTAGTACTTGGATGGGAGACTATCTAGGAAGACCAGGTGGTGTAGGTATAAAAAATTAAAAAAATAAGAGATTGTAAGCTGACAAGGTACTTGCAATCTGTGAGATCAACCAAGGGTTGCCTCACCTAAATACACACACACACACACACACACACACACACACACACATATATACATATATACACATATATATACACACACATATATTAATAATATATATTAATTATATATGCATATTATATATATTAATAATCATATATATTAATAATCACTTTGGATAGCAATAGTTTAAATGTACCAATTAAAAGACAGTGATTGTCAGAACTGATTAAAAAAGGACACAATGAATTTTCTACAAGAAATTCACTTTAAATATAAAGATACACATAGATTAAAAGTAAATGGATAGAAATAAATATACTAAGCTAATAATCAAAAGAAAGTTGAAATAGCTATACTGATTTCAGACAGAGAAAACTTCAAAGCAAAGAATGTTACCAGGGATAAAGGACACTACATAATGATAAGGGGGTCAATACTCCAAGAAGACAGATCCTTAACATGTATGCATAAAAATACAGTATCAAACTATATGAGGCAAAACTCATAGAAGGGCAATGAAAATAAATTAATCCAATATCATATTTGAAGACTTCAACACCTCTCTATCAGAAATAGATTTAGCAAGAAGAACTAACTAAGGATTTAGCAGAATTCAATAACATCATTAATCAACAGGATGTAATCAGCATCAATAGACTACTTAATCCAAAAGCAGCAGAAGACATATTCTAATCTCACATGGAATGTTCAGCAAGATAGACTACATTGTGGATCATAAAGAATAGAAATCAAACAATTTTTGCTCTCAGACCATAATGAATTAAACTAAAATCTATACAAAATAATAATAATAATAATAATAATGAAAGATACTAAAATATGTGATTGATCATCACATTTCTAAGAAAAGAACCTGAGTCAAAGATAAAATCTCAAGAGTAATTTTAAAATATTTTTAACTAAATAAAAATGAAAGCAAATTTATCAAAGTTGGAGGGAAGCAGTAATATAGTGCTTACAGGGAAATTTATATCATTAGATGCACATATTAGAAAAGCAGAAAGATCCAAAATCAATCATCTAAGTTTCCAATTTAGGATACTAAGAAGAGAAAGACATATTAAATCCAAAATCAACAGAAAAAAAAAAATAGAAAGATTTAGAGCGCTGATGAATAAAATAGAAAATAGGAAATAGAGAAAAATTTAGAAAACCAAGAGTAATTTCTTTAAAAAATCAATAAAATGATATCTCTAGATAGGAAAAAAGAAAAAAGAGAGAATACAAATTACTAATATAAATAACAGAGAGGGTATCTCTACAGATCCTATGTACATTAAAAAGATAATAAAGGAATATTATGGAAAACTTTATACCTACAAACTTGATAACCTAGCTTAAATAGACCAATTACTTAAAGACATGATTTGCCAAAACTCACAGAACAAATAGACAATCTGCATAGGCTCTTATCTATTAAAGAAATTTAATTAATAATTAATAATTAATAACCTTCACTGAAAGTACTAGGCCCAAATAGGTTCATTGGTGGATTCTACCAAACATTTAAGAAAATAAATTATACTATTTCTATATAACCTCTTTCAGAGAATATAAGCAGAAGGAACACTTTCTAACTCATTTTACAAAGCCAGCATTTTTTTAATAACAAAAAAATACATTAAAAAGGACTATACACCAATATTTTTTATGAACATAGATGAAAATCTTCAACAAATATTAGTGCATTGAACTGAAAAGTTTTTTAAAAATGTACACCACAAACAAGTGGAATTTATTCCTGGTATGTATGACCGAATTTCAACATTCGGAAACCAAGTAATGCAATCTATCACATCAATAGACTAAAAAAGAAGTCACATAATTATATCAATAGGTGTAGAAAAAAGCTTTTGAAAAAATCCAATTATGGTAATCGGGATAAAACCTCTCAGTAAACTTGGGATAGAATGAAACTTCCTCAACTTAAGAAAGACTATCTACAAAAAGCCTATATGTAACATCATACTTAAGTTTGAGAAACTCAAATCTTCCCAACTAATTTCAGATACAAGAAATGTCTGTCCCTTTGCACCACTTTTTTCAATTGGATATTTTAGCTAATGCAATAAAATATGCAAAAAAAAAGGGAAGTAAAAAGTATACATGTTGGTAAAGAAGATATAAAACTGTCTTTGTTTACAGGTGACATGATCATCTATGTAAAAAATCCAAAAGAATTAACAACAACAACAATACAACAAATAAAACAAAACTCCTGGAACTAAGAAGTGATTATAGCAAGGTTGTAGGATACAAGGTTAATATGCAAAAGTCAATTTCTTTCCCACTTAGCATCAATAAACAAGTAGAAAATGAAATCGAACACACAATACCCTTTATATGCCAATAGCACCCTCAAATAATGAATTCTTCAGGCATAAATCTAAGAAAATATATTGAAGATCTATATGAGAAAAACTACAAAACCGATGAATGAAATCAAAGAACTAAATAACTGTAAAGATAATTTATGTCCATGGATAGGAAGATTCAACATTGTCAGATGTCAATTCTTCCTGACTTGATCTATAGAGTCGATGCAATCCTTATCAAAATCCTATCAAATTATTTTTAGATATCAATGAACTAATTCTTAAGTTTAAATGAAGAGACAAAAAACCAACAATAGTCAATGAAAATTTGAATGAGAAGAATAAATTTAGAGGACTGACAACTTAAAGAATTACTATAAAGCTACAGTAATAAAGACAGTGTGATACTAGTGAAGGAATAGGCAAATAGCTCAGTAAACCAGAACAAAAATCACAGAAATAGACCCATATCAATGTAGCCAACTGATCTTTGATAAAGGAGCAAAAGCAATACATGGAGAAAAAGTCTTTTAAACAATGGCACCGAAACGACATGACATCCACATAAAAAATAAAAGTAAATCTTGACACAGACCTTACACCTCTTACAAAAATTTACTTAAAGTCAATCGCAGACTTAAATGTAAAATATAAAATTATAAAACTCCTAGGAAATAACAGAGAAGAAAAACTAGATGAAATAGGATATGGCAATGATTTTTTGATACAACACCAAAGGCATGATCCATGAAAGAAATAAACTCATAAACTTGACTTCATTACAATTAAAAACCTCTGCTCTGTGAAAGACGATGTCAAGGGAATGAGAAGACAAACAAGAGACCGGGAGAAAATATTTGCAAAAGACACATTAGATAAAGGACTATTATCCAAAATAAACAAAGAACTCTTAAAAGAGTATAATGAAAATTTTTAAAAATGAGCCAAAGACCTGAACAGACACTTTCTCAAATAGATATAGATAGATAATAGCTAGATAAATAGATGATAAATGATAAATAGATAGACAAATAGATAGATACATAGATAGATACATAGATAGATGACAAATAAGAATATGAAAAGATGTTCTATATCATATGTCATCAGGGAAATGAAAATTAAAGCTATAATGAGATACCATTACCATTCTGGCTAAAATCTGGAATACTGAGAGCACCAAATGCTGAGGAGAATGTGGAGCAACAGAAACACTCATTCATTGCTTTTGGAAATGAAAAATGGTGCAGTCACTTCAGTGGTTTTTTACATAACTGAACATACTATTACCATATGATTCAGCAAATGCCCTTCTTATTATTTACCTAAATGTGTTGATAACTGTCCATACAAAAATCTACACATGGATGTTTATAGCAGAATAAGTTCTAATTGTCAAAACTTAAAAGGAACCAAGATGTCTTTCAGTGGGTAAAAGAAAAAATAAACTGGTACATCCAGACAATGGAATGTTATTTAGTGCTAAAAAGAAAAAAAAACTATTTTGCCATTAAAAGACGTAGAGGAACCTTAAATATATCACTAAGTGAAAGAAGCAAATCTGAAAAGGCTACAAACTATATGATTCCAACTACATGATATTCTGGAAAAGGCAAGACTATAGAGACAGTTAAAGATCCGTGATTGAGAGGCAGGAAAAAATGGCGTGCATGATAGAAACTGTTCATCTCTCTGGCGACCAAATCAAAGTTGTGACAGAAGCAAAGAGCAAACAGAAGGAAAAATCACCTGGGATCGAGATGGACAAGCCATACAACTCGGGAGAAATTCAAGAAATCACCCTGCAACAGCAGAAGGTAGGATAGGATAAGGACGCGGGGCCGCCTCGTCTCCAGTGGCTGAATGAGACAAAGGCTGCGGCAGTGGCAGTGGCAGCAACAGAAGCCTCTTAAAGGGGCTGTGGACCCGAGCAGACTTTCGTGGTGACGAACCTCCTTGTTCTGAGCACCAGCGCCAGTTCAGCTGCACACAGCAGGCCCCAGGGACTTACAGGGGAACACTGAGATGTCTGAGTGAAGGCCCAGGTGAGACTCGCTCTGTACAGAACTGCCAGTGGTATCCGTTGTTCCTCTGTTGAGCCCTCCCCCTTCCCAGTGTGTGCATACAGCGCCACCATAGCCGAGACTTCATCAAACTGGATAACACAGGTCGATCCTCCCAGAGGATTCCATGAAACTCCACCTCCCCTAACTCACAGCCCCACCCAAGTCACATCCAGGTATATCCTCAGTGAGTCAGGTGCTCCTTGCTGAGCAGCACCTAGACTCACACTGGTGGCAGCTGGCCTCAGTTTCTGGTGTGGCCTTTTGAGGCAACTATAAGCACAGCATCTATGGATTGCTTGCTAAATCTTAACAGGTCACCGGAAAGGGGCAGAGGCTTGGACTAAAATGGCCTGCAGCTGAACCCCTCTCAGGACTGTGCCACTGGACACCTTCACAAAGCCACACTAATAAGACCAGGAGACTTAGGAGCTTTGCTCAATACATAGAAACAGACACAGAAAGGCAGCCAAAATGAGAAGCCAAAAAAGCAAAACTCAAATGAGAGAACAGAACAGAGATACAGAAATAATGGAGTCAAGCAATCTAACAGATGCAGAGTTCAAAATACTGATTGTAAAAATGCTCAGTGAACTATGAGAAGCATAGATGAATTCAGTGAGAACTTCAACAAAGATATTAAAAAAAAACATAAAAATGGAAATGGAAACTATAAAAGGGAACCAGTCAGAAATGAAGAACACATTATCTGAGATGAGAAGTATATTAAATGCGATAAACAAAGTGAATAAAGAAGAGGATCAAATGACCTATACAGAGGATGGGAAAGCCAAGAACACTCAAAAGAATGGTAAGAAAAAAGAAGCCAAGACTATAATAATAATTTAAGGAGCCTATGGGACACTATTAAAGATAAAAAAATATTTGTGCCATTGGGGTACCTGAAGGAAAACAAGAAGTTGAAGATCTATTTGAAGAAACAATGATGAAAAACTTCTCTAACTTGGTGAAGAAAATAGACATAAAACCCCAGGAAGCTTAGAGAGTCCCAAAAACCAAGAACCCATAAAGCCCTACACCAAGACACACCATAATTAAAATGTCAAAGGTTAAATACAAAGAGAGAATCTTAAAAGCGGCAAGAGAAAAGCACTCAGTTACCTACAAGGGAGCACCTATAAACTGGCAGCTGATTTCTCAAAAGAAACTATGCAGGACAGAGGGGTTTGACACATAATATTCGACATGATGAAGACCCAGGATCTACAACCAAGAACACTTTATCCAGCAAAGCTATCATTTAGAGTTGAAGGACAGATTAAGAGCTTCCCAGACAAAAATAAGCTAAAGGAATTTATCATCACCAAGCCAGTATCACAGGAAATGTTGGAGGGACTTCTTTAAGAAAAAAAAACATGTATTAAAAACAGGAATAAAGAATGGTAATGACTACCTTCCTATCAACGGGTACCTCAAATGGAAAAGAATTAAGTGCTCCAACCAAAAGATAGAGTGGCTGAATGGATAAGAAAATAAGACCCCTACATATGCTGTCTACAAGAGACTCGCTTCAGATTAAAAGACACACACAGACTAAAAGGAAGGGGATGGAAAAAGATATTGCTTTGATGGACCTGGAGGGTATTGTGCTAAATGAAATGGGTCGGATAGAGAAAAACAAATATTGCATGATTTCACATACATGTGGAATCTATAGAACAAAATCAGCAACAGCAAAAGTGGAAATAAACTCATAGATACAAGGAATATTTAGAGGGATACTAGGTAAGAGGAGAATTGGGAGGAACAAAAAAAAAGGCAAAGGGATTAAGAAGTACAAATGGATAGTTTCAAAACAGACATGGAGGTTTAAAGTGTAGCATGGGGAAGATGGTTAATAATGTTATACTAAATATGTAAGGGGAAAGATGAGTACTAGATTTAGTGGGGTGATCGCTTTACAAGTTATGTGGATCTCTGATCACTATGCTGGTATATTATTGTAAGCCAACTATAAGTGGAAAAAAACTCATTGAATTGTACAATGTAAATACAAGCAACTAATTGTCTATTATATTTCAATAAAAATGAAAAAAAGAGGCAAAAAAAAAAGATCAGTGATTACCTGAGTTTGGAGGAGGGGAAGAATGAATACGTGTAGCACAGATAATTTTAGGACAAGCAAAATACTCTGTTTGATACTATAATTATGGATATAGGTCATTATACATTTGTCCAAACTTATAGAATGTACAACACCAAGAGTAAACTATAATGTTAATTTTGCACATTGGGTGATTAAAATGTGTCAATGTAGGTTCTTCAGTTATAACAACTGTGTCCTTCTTATGAGGGATGTTGATAATGCAGGAGGCTAAGCGTCTGTGTGGTCAGGGGATATGTGGGAAATCTCTAAAATATCTCAATTTTGCTGTAACCTAATATTTCTCAAAAAATGTATGAATAAAGATAAGAGAGAAAAATTTCACAAGTAAGTTTTATTTAAATCAACTAGGGAAAGCTTAAATATAGGCAATGATACTGAAAATAAAATATATGTGTGTACATACATATATGTATATAATAAGCCTTTTACGACTCAAATATATCATGCTAGTCTATTCTTTCTACCAAAATTTGATAATTTTTCATGAACTAACAAAAGGATATTTATAATATTAAAGGTACATCTGTGAATCTCAGGCCTTGGAAGTTGATATTTCATGATTGTCTTCTGTGTGTATATTTATCTATTTTTTTATTAATTTCTGGTGTTCTAGAGCAGAAACCAATTTCTTAATTCACTTTGCTGAGTTTAGTAACTGATGTGTTCATATTTGACTTTTTTTATTAATTTTGAGGGGTAATATTGGTTAATAAAATTATATAGGTTTCAATCCAAAAAATACATCACCCGTATATTGTATTGTGTGTTTACTACCCAAAGTCAAAAAGCTTGATGTGATAGGTACTTTGTCATGGCAGCCCCCCCTTGACTTTGAAGTCTTTGAGATTGTAGCTCTATACCCTGATCTGGAGGTCAGATTCTGATGAAGCACTCATTTCTGAAGTCAGAGTGACTAGATTTTGACCCCCAAATACTCTTCAAACTAGATTTTACCTTAGAAAATTTAATTATTTTCTCTAAGTTTATATTATAGTGGATATCATTGTTCTTGTCACTATTCTACTGTCACTACTGTCATCATCTTTATCTCTGAAGGAAGAAAGAAAGACAGTGACATTTGTTGAGGGCTGATGTGCAAACCTTACAAGTTCTGTGCTGCTTATGCTGTGCCTACTGTACCACCTCTACCCTTTACTCACATGACATCTAGTTAGTCTCTCTTCTGATACAAACCAAAAAAAATTCCTCTGTCATGTCCTTTTCTTGTTCATCTCATTAAGTATTTCTTTTGCCTATGATGAATGAATTGATGTTTGGCCCTGGAATTCTGATTTTGTGGATAAAAGCCAGAGTGCCCATTCTGAATTCATTTCTACCTATTTAGAGGCATTGTATGCATAGAGATAACAAAGATTTATTGCCCAAAAGGAGAAATCAGGAAGGTACTTCAGAATTTGTACCTCAGAATTAAACTCAATATGCTCCAGGATAATTCATTCAAACATATTCCTTGGCATTCAACTGTTTGATAGTGTTACCATCCGGGTTGATCTGAACTTCATCATCATCCCAACAGCAAGGAGATGAGGGTTAAAGGTGCAGAAGTGTAGTTATCATTTTCCCTCAATTCTTCATTGACACAGTGAAGAATCTTATAGGTCAGTGAGATTTAGAAAATATATATTAAAAGGATATTTTAGAAAAAGCACACTTCTAAGGAGGCGCATGATTTTAGCAAAGAGCTGTACCAACAACCAACAACAACGATAAAAGCCCCACAGAAGTGGGTATGTCTGCATTGTATTTGGGTTGTGATTGATGGTTCCAAAGGCATTTCTAGGTGATTGGCATGTGAAGTCATTTTGAGTGAGCCTTGGCTGCTATATAACACTTTGCCTGGTGCACATGTGCATATCCAAAATTCTACTACCATTGGAGTGCTCTTTTGGCAGTCTCTAGGCTGGGCTTCTATTCCTTTGTTTCCTCTGTTGAACATATTTGACTAGCTACCTAACCATAGAAAGTTAAATGCTTAATCACCAAGCCCAAAAACAATCTTTGCAGTAAGTATAATATACATCTATCTTACTACAGGGAGACAGCAGCAAGCCAGAGATAATTGTTTCTTTTAAATTTCAGGAATTTTGTGTTAAAGAGCCAAACTGTATAAACATGAGTGCAGTGGTAACTTAACTAATTAAAAATTCACTTATGAGAAAAAGAATCAGATGGATTGCAATAATAATGGTAAGTCTAACTGCTTAGTATTCCCCACGGTTTGTCTGCTGATATGAAAACAAGAACAAATGCGATTGTACACTATTAAAGATTATTAACCATGGCAAGTGCAAAATTACTCCTGTAATGCATGTTTTTTTTTTCTCGAAATCATAGTGATCTTAAAAGCCCAAAGCTTAAACCCCTTGTAAACACACATCCATCTTGAGAAATCAAACTGTCGAATGTGGCTGCCAAAAAGGGAGGCCTAACAAAGAGGAAACTACTGCCACCTCTGCATACTGATAGATATGTGACACTACCTGGGTTACAGCTCACATCGACCCAGCTGTCTTCAAGGTTTGGAGAAAGCCTTAGAGAGCTTCCCGAAAGGTTGCTGAAGACAAAGTTGATCTGTTCGAATACTTCAAAGAGGAGATGAAATTGTTCATACAGCCTGTTTGTTATTATGCAGGGCAATCAAAATGACACTGTCTAAAAACAAGATATAGTAACACAGCTACACACTTATTGCTATCCTTATTTTTAAAGCATGTGAAAAAAATTTCCACCTATCTAGGATGAATTCTCAGAAGGGAAAAGGTCTCTAGAAATACAGAAATATAGAAATACATGAGAGATTCAGTAGAACATCTCATCTCAACCACGCAATTGTGTTCTAGTTCAAGGATCTGACTTTTGATGACTATCCTCTTTTCGTTGCTCCAGAAGCTACTATAGTACTAATATGTGAAAGCTGCAGGCAAACAGATTTTGTCTTGCTATAAAGAAGGAGTCCCCAGTGAAAATAACTGCTGATCATTGAAATTTGCTCCTCAGGAAATAGAGATATTATTATTAATCATTAGAAAGACACACGTTGGGCAAAGTAGATAAAACAAAATAACATGATCAAGTAAAATGCTATCAGGGATTTTAAATTTATATCAAGTAAATGCCACAGCCATCCTGGGTGGTAGATATTATTATGCCTATTTTATAGATGAACAACCTGGGGCACAGAGTGGTAAAATGATTTGCTCAAATTCCCACAGCTTATAATGGCAAGTGTATCTGAGGTCAGCTCTGTCAGACTTCAACATCTATTTTTCCCCAACTGCACAGAAATCCTATAAAAAGTAGTCCTGAATTAGACAGAGATCAGACAAAGCAATACATAAGTGAATGGGGCACTTTGCTCTTTACTAATGTAAGATATAAAGTGTCCTAACCCTCGGTTCCAGTTCCTCTATAATCTCAGAGCCTCCCTGGCCATTTTACATTTACATCTTATATCCTTGTGACTCATTACTTTCTGCTTCTGAATCTTGTGTAGCCTTTTTGCTTTTGAATCACGTCAGACAAGACACGAAGATCTCCCCATTCTTTGTTTTCCATAGTACATCAAATCGAATCCCATTCGGAATTTGCTCTTTACTAACTTTATTAAAGACCATGAGAAGAAGCAGGTGACACATTATTCTCTACACTATTCTCCCATATTACCTGTTAGTTCATGCACCTCCTACACTTCTTTGGAATTTCAGTCTAGCCCACCTCCCACCCTTCCCACGCTCTTGCGAGGCAGCTTACTAAACTGGTCTATTTTCTTTAGATCCCTTGAAATCTTGGGGGGATTTTTTTCTTCATCTCTTCATGTAAAATTATCTCTTAATCAGAGGATGCAGTTTTTAATGAGTTTGTGATATGAAAGCAGGCAAAACATAATTGATTTGCTATTTTACAATAATTCTGTCATCGGTATGGCTTAAAGATTAACATAGATATGACTGAAGCCAGGAAGACAAGTTAAGTTCATTTTAATAGTCAGAAAAAAAAGTAAAAATGCCTAAGTCAATTTACTCGTTGTGCTTTCAATTCTCAAATAATCGTGTGGGGCTCCTTGAAAGTCAGCTTTTCTTCTGCCCTCCATCTTGCCTCTCATTCTCCCCAGGAATGAAATGATGCTCCGAATAGGTTAATGCACTAATAGCCAACACCAGTATGTGTCTTTGTAATAATAGAAATTGAAAAAGAGATTGAAATCTTCCATAGAAGTTGTTGCTGGGAGAAAGCCAAGAAAAAGGAGACAAGCTTAGATCTATGACGACAGATGAAGATTGGAAACAAGACAATAGGTAAAATGGAGAAATGATACAAGGTTGTGCAACAAAAGGCAAAATAA
This sequence comes from Pteropus medius, assembly GCF_902729225.1. NCBI lineage: Eukaryota > Metazoa > Chordata > Mammalia > Chiroptera > Pteropodidae > Pteropus > Pteropus medius. The sequence goes on from NW_024346771.1 coordinate 7,522,317, forward strand.
AGTGACAGGCAGAGGGTGGCGAATGTGTCTTATCACAATCCTCACAGGAAAGCATAAAATTCATTGGGAATCTGGATTTAAAACATAGGTCTAAGGCCTTTGATGTTCCAGCTGCCTTTTCAGAAAGAAATGGGAAGGTGTCAGCAATTAAAAGAAGTCTGTTCTGTATTAGAATTCACATCTCTTGGTAATAAAAATATAGGCTGAGGTTTGAGGAAAGTATCCAAAACACAAGTTTTCATTAGGAAGATGAGCTACGTCATGTTGTTCAAAGAATGTGCACCACTAGTGCAGAACTAAGTCCCAGAAGGTGAGACCAAGGTCAGAAATGCAAGAATAAGCCTAAAACAGAGGATGGAACCATAAGATTGAAAACAAGGGAAATATATATAGTGAGAGTAATCAAAGACAAGTAAGACAGGCCTAGGAAAAATGTTATAACATCAGAGCAATGACTTCATTGTATAGACATAAAAGGAGGTGAAGGAGAATGTTGCAAGGTCCTTTGGTGTCACCCCTCATAAATATCTCTCCATTTCTCTCCTTTCCATCACCACTGCTGTAGTTACTATATTTTGCTTCTAAACGGTCACATCAACTTCATCACTGATCTTCCTGTCTCTCTGTTGCCCTCCTTTCGCAATTCACACTACAGCCAGAGTGATTTCTCAAATATGAATGAAGCCAAGATAAACAAGATGGCAAACTGAGTTCACATATCTGCCTTGATATTTTTGCAATTATCTTAATATAATAATAATAAACAGGCACAAAGTACTATATCCGTAAAGGTAAAGAAATTGGACATGAACCATCTACAGACAAGAACATTCTACAAATTTCTGAAAAACAGAAGGTGAATGAAAGAATACTGACTGATGAAAGATCAGAGACAGCTGCATTCCAGAATATTCCTGGAGGAAAAAAAAAAAAGCAGAAATGAGTCAAACTTTAAACAGAACCCTGCAGAGAGATTTTAGTCTTGGCAAGTATAGACTTCACAGAAAGCAATAAAGATAAATTAGAATTCGTTAAAACAGAAATAGTACTGAAACTCTATATCAAGGAATAAATTATATTGTTTTTTTGGTAAACAAAAAGAAACATTCACTCTCAGCAAAAAAGAAAAAGAAAAAAAGTAAATCACTATAATTTTCAGGAATTTACATAAACTGTTTAGACACAACCGAAGTATATAGTATAGGAAGTAGTCTAGGCTGAAATCAACCTTTTAATGTATCATGAATACATATATCAGAAAAATAAAGAATCATCACATATTTGAGGAAAATCTGTATTATAAAACAAAAGTACCAAGAAAAACTTATAATAAAAAAGGTTATACCACAATTACAACTTTTTGCCTTTATACATAATACATAAGATAATCACATGATACCATGCAAAAAGAACTCTTAGAAAATAAGACCACCTTCCATTTAAAAAAAAAAAATGATAACAAAAATTTAAGTAGAAGAGATAAAATATGTGGAAATCTTCCATAAAGAAAATCTTAAGTAAAGAAATAAGAAAAACATGAGATAAATAACAAGTGAAATGGAAGATCAACTTCAGGAGGGCCCACTATAACTCAGAGAAATTGCAGAAAGAGAAAAAAGTTAAAAATAAATAAATAAGTGGGTGGGGAAGTAAAAGTATCGATGAAATAAAAAAAGAAATTCTTCAAGATTTGAAAACAGACATGAAGCTTCAATTTGAACTGATTAAGCAAATATTTAACATGACAAATTTTAAAAAGACCAACAAAGAGTTATTATCTTCTTGAAATTTCAGAATACCAAGAATAAAGAGAGGATTCTGAAAACTTTCAGAGAAAAAGAAATATAATCACATTGCCTCCCAAAAGCAACACATATGAGACTGGCATAAACCTCTCTTTAGCCAGAGTGATGCTAGAAGACAAAGACATTAAGTATGTGATTGTGGGGAGAAAAAAATAATTTTTCCTCCTATCCTTTTAAGTTTTTGTCTGGTTTACTAATCAAACTGACCAAGACAGATAACCAGGAGAAAATAATCAAATTTAATTATGTATGTATATATGAGGATTCCCTAAGAATATGGGGCCTCAGGACACATCCAGCAGTAGAGATTTATATGCCATCTTGAGCTAAGGAGAAGTAGGGAGAGTGTGTGGTTTAGGACTTCAAAAAGCAAGAAAGCAACTCACAGGGTAATAGAAAAGCAAATGTTTGGTAAATAAGTGTTTTCTGGGCCATTTTTAATAATGGGACTTTGGTCAAATGGGCCTTGATAGGCCTGTGTATCACACTTAGTTCATATAAAATTACAGTTATCTATGATAATAGCTCCCCTGCAGCAGTTCCTTTATCTAAATTTCTTTTAGGAAGTTAGGGGGAAGGTCAAATGTTTTTCTTGAGTCTCTTCTTAAAAATAACCAGCTTAAAACAATCAGTATCCCAAAAGGCATATTTTATGGTGGCAAAACTCCGTTCCTCCTTATAATGAAATTAACATGTTTCTTCTCCCATCAATAAAAATGTAAGAAAATCAAACTTGCCATAGCTATTAGGATAAATTGTTAGATGAAATCATGGGTGCCTTAATTATTACAGAATGAAAGAAAAAAAAAAAGAAAAAGAGAAAGAAAGCAAAAGAAAGAAGAAAAGAAAGAGAGAGAAAGGAGGAAAGAAAGAAAGAAAGAAAAAGAAAGGAAAGAAGAGAAAGAAAGAAAGAGTGAAAGAAAGAAAGAAAGAAAGAAAGAAAGAAAAGAAAAAGGAAAAAAAAGAGAGAGAGAAAGAGAAAGAAAGAGAGAAAGAAAGAGAAGAAAAAGGAAAAAGAAAGAGAGAAAGAAACTAAATGCAGAATTAATTAAAGTTTGTTGTCTTTGTCCAGGGGAGAAGTGAATGCTTGTCAGTTTGATATTCTGAGGGTAATGGATCAAAAAAGTTTGGAATAAGGGATTCTTGATTTTCATTTTAAACACTTTTTCTCAAAATTTATTTTTTTATTTTTTGGCAGGGGCGGAGTGGGAAGAAGCAACGAACTGGGAACCAGTTGGTATTTAAGCTACATTTTCTAAGCTAGCACAATGAATTAGTGCCGAAAGTGATACAAGAAGCCCGATATTCCAATTCCTGTTTCTGTGTTTTGTATACCATAAGAATTGCCTTTCGCTGAGCTAAAATTATATTATTTTGGGAAGTGGTTCAAGTGCTTTTGATGTGCATGATTAACACTTAAAATTATGCCAACTCATTTTGTAGTTCATAACCAAATGGCTCTTTCTTACACACTGTGACCTGGTGGCTGAGTGATGCTGAGGTCTGCTGAGCTTGTGAATGAGTTCCAAGTGAGCCATGGCCTCTTGTTCTGAATACAGAATGAGTGTCCATTAGGCTCATTAATTCCTGAGGTTCTTTAATACTTATAGGATACTGTGGCATTTAGGTCACCTTTAGTTTCAAGCTGCCATATCTCACACGAAATTAATGAACATTCAGGGGCAGTTCGACAAATGCATGAATCTCTTGAAAATGAAAAACACTTTAAGATCCAAAGAAAAGTCACATTATTTTTGGCACAAAGAGTTTGGTTCATGCAGTTCACAGTCAATCGGATGAATAGCAACATGTCAAAGGATCATTTGACATTTAGCCAGATTGTCTCCTTGGGGTAGGACCCTCTCCCTTCTCATGCTCAGGTCTTTCTATAAGATTATAGGACTCAGGGCCTGTAGAATAACATCCTCATCTCAACTAAGGGACAATCTTTATCTCTTACTTTCAAAATTCACTGAATGTGTAGCAAATAAAAATTTTATAGAAATTTTATGGCAATCAAAATGATTTCTTTTTTAATAATTCAATTTGGGCTAAAATTCAGCACTAGCAGAAATACAAACCCTTATATTTTTAAAGAACCTTATATTTTGCAGAGATTTTAACGTCTAACATCTTGCCTGATTTTGAGTCTTGTACTAATGCAGCAAGTTTGGAAAGGAAGATAGTCATTCTATTTTAAAAGTGAAGAATAGTTACTGCTGCAGGATTATGGGGAGGATTTTAATAAAAGATTCCAATTTCTTCTTTCATTCTTTGAAATGAAATGCGGAACTGAGGAGTCCATTTGAGCAGTGCCTTTCGTATTTAGTGCTTGCCCTCTGGAAAGTAGATCATCGAAGTACTCCTTAGTTCTTTTTAACAAGTTAAGGGGCTGATTTATTTACCTTGTAGTACGTTTAAAATCACACCGAAGACATTTAAATGCAGTAATTTACTTGGGCCAGGGATCCCAAAGGAAGTGAACAGGATGAGGAGTGGAGAATGCTCCCCATATCCTCCTACTACAAAATAGAATTGTTCAGCAAAAGTCCCAGGCACAGAGCAGGCCCTGCTGTGAGACAGCTTAACTTCAAAATATAGCCCCATAGCTTAGGACTCTGGACAAGACCTTGCTTCTCTCTTCATTAAAGTGACCTCGACGCCTAACTCTCAAGTGTGAATTAGATGAGATGATATCTGTGAGTGTGACTAGCTCAGGACATAAGTCTTAAAAAAATGTTAATTTCTCTTTCCCCACCGATGGTAGGTAGTTCAGTTGCATGTTTATTTAAAAATCAAAAGTCTTTGATCTCCTGGCTATTAACTGATTTCTCTGACGACTTAAAAAAAGAAAAAACAAACAAACAGTTCATTGAGATTTCTGTTCTGAATGGCTTCACTTAAGCTGATGTCCATGGACTGTTTCTGAGTTTTGGGGTTTCGGAATCTAGTTGGCTTTTTCTACTCGGAGAAAAAAAAAATTATCATTGTTGACATAAGAAACACCCAAATCTGTAGAGAATTTTTATGAGTTTATTTGAGCCAAACTGATAATTGCTAGGAAGCAAATTCGCAAAAAATTGAGAAAATACTCCAGAGAATGGCAATTTTGCAGCTTAATTTATTTATTAGATTAAAGGAGGAAACATAAAGAGGGTTTAGATGAAATCATTGGTGGTAGATTAAGGGGGTAGGAGAAAGCAAAATTGGGAAATCTCTGGAATTGGATAAAAAGTAAAATGAAGAGATACATTCTTTACCTTGGTGCATACAAGATAGTTAATACTTTTAACATTTACAACATATAGAGATGGTATTTGGGGAATAAGATAACAATGAGAAGTTCTGTGGTCTTGTGCTCTGATGCGGTGGAGTGGGTCGGCCCTGAGGAGTCTGGGAAAAAAAGGATTACTCTGACATTTCAAGGGTACTTTACCTTACATGCAAAAAGACAATGAACAAGCTTACCTAAGGTAAAGATCAACCTGTCATGTGACTACCTGCCATGACCCGCTTTTAGTTTGGAATTTTTATGCTCAGACCATCTTATGTAGTTACTTTTAGTATCTGAGTTTGCAGAGCCCACCATGCTAACTTCTCCTGAGTTTGTCAGATTTAGTATGTGGCCCTTTTTCTGTCCACATTGTCTTTATCTCTAATAAATGGCAACACCCTAATTTATAATTCAAAAGGGGAAATAACACCCATGTGATAGTCAGGAAAAGGAAAGAGCTTTAGAAATGACTTTTATGGAAGAATATGTTGTCTATCTGCTATACCTTATCGCTGCAGAGGAAAAAATGATGTTTCTTTTGATTCAAACACAAGGAGCACATCCAAATCAATATATAGTGAATTTAATCCCACAAACTGTTAGAATCACAAATAGAGACAGAAAATATTAATGACAGGAAGGCAAATATGCCTCTAGTGGAAAGGTTATGGTGAGAGACCTGCTTGGCCTTCTAAGAAAAGGCAAGGGATGATATTACCCATGATCTTAAACTTTGTCATCAATTTTTACACATAAACTTAAAATGTGATACTTAGCTCATCAAGTTTTGAAATCTGAAAGAGTATATTTCCTGTTTTTAGTCAACAAATATGATAGAGTTTACACTTATCTAAAATATATTTTTAAAGTCCACCCAAATATATGTGCATTTTTCAATGTTTTTAAAAATGTGTGCAAAAATTGACAAATGAAGACAGAAGTAGAGAAAATCATACAATTAATTCTGATAAATTCACAATTAGCTATAAAACAAATATCATGATTTGGATACTTTTGGTTTATCTGTTGTTTTGTTTTTCTTCTTTTATTATTTTATTTTTGAAGAAACTTTTTAAAGCATAGACAAAAAAAAGCCATCACTACTAAATATTTAAATCAGAATACTTTAAAAACATTTATAAAACCACATGCCATTATTTTGCCTAACATAATTAAATTAATTTTCTGCTGTCATATTAAGTACATTATAAAATATCTTTTTCAAAATGTATTCTTATAGTTTATTTATCACTATTTAAAATAATTATATAAAATTTTTAAATGATAAATTAGCAAATAGTTTAAATAAAGAACTCAAATAAGACAGTTTATTGAAGTAAAACAATGTGATCAAATAATCAATCGCCACAAATATCCAATTAAAAAAAACATTAAGGTAATATTTATTACTAAAACATTTATGTTGTTGAGGTAACATATTTTAATTCTTATTTTAAAAAATAAAATTTTTGTGATATTTAACTTTGGTAAAGCTTGGGATAGCTGAACATAGTTTTGCATTGACAAGAGTGTAGTGAGTTGTATCAATTGTCTTTAACACTAGAGTATTGTGATAGGTAATAAAAGTCTGAAGACAATGTTCTTCCCATTGAACATCTCTTGGAAGATTTAGTCTAAGAACAGAGTTTAGACAAAGTGAAATAAATTATGAGTACATAGATTTTCACAGCAGTGTAATTTTAAAGAGCAAAAATATAATGGGGAAAATAAACCTACAATATCACACACTTTAACTAAATGTCCTATATTAAGTCAAGGTGGTATCACATAGTCATTAAAATAATAAATATAAAATTAAAAGACAACATAGAAACATTTAAATACATAAAATTAAATTTTAAAAAGCCCACGAAACTGTACATTTTAACTGTAACAAAATAAAAATATGTAGGAACATAGATTATTGAAAGAAAACACATAAAAATGAAAACAGTAATGTTAAGCTGGAAAGAATATGAATGAACATTAAAAAATAACAAGGCTTATTCTTTTTCTAAAATTTATTTCATATTATTCATTGTAAACCATAAAGGCAAGTATAAGGAAACATAATAATCACCAATATCACCACCCAAAAATAATTGTTATTTAATATTTTGGAAATATATATATATAGAGAGAGAAAATATAACATATGTGAGAAAAATCAAAGACCTAAATGTTAAGCACAACATAACTAACAAAACACTAAGCTAATGTTTAAATTTGGGTCAACTGAATGGAAACGTCCATCCACAATCTATTACCAATTTTATATGAGCCTTAGTTCACATAATCCGTTAAAAGAAATAAATACAGATAAGTAAAATTACTGTCACAGAGATATTGCATTTTTTTCAAAGTTCTGTGAAAATGTTGCTAAAACAATGTCTCAAAGAACTTTTGCCCTTAAATATATATACATATATACATATATATATACTCATAACATACATACTGTAGACTAGAATAATTTATAATATAATATTTCATGTGTATGTGTTTGTGTTTATATATGCATATATATTAAGAGAAGAATGAAGATAGGAAATACATAAAATTGTTACTGGTTCTGGGATACCAGGAATACTGAGATAGCTTGGTCCTTTCCACCGGTGTAGTAAAGAATTACTGATCAGCAGGATTTAAGAAAAGTAAGGTTTATTAAAGTATGTTTTAAGAGAAAAACAGACTATGCTGGAGACAGCTATAGCCTGGTGAATTACAGAAAATATAACATATCATGGCCATGATGGGTGGTTCCAAGGGTGGTGCTAGGTAATTGGCATGTGAGGTCCTTTTGATTGACATTTTGCTGTTACATAAGTCTTCGTTTACTGTGCATGTAGTTACAGAGATTTCAGTCTGTTATATTTAGATTTATGAACTTCTGGGCATATGTATGATATTATAATGCCGGTATAACGAGGCTCGAGTCAAGAAAAGTCAATATATGTACTAACTGGACGTGCACTTATGGCCAGACTAAACCGGCAGTTGATTCTCTCTAATATACTCTTCATCTCAGATATTGTATTCTTCATTTCCGACTGGTTCCCTTTTACAATTTCCACCCCCATTTTTGTTTTTTATCTCTTTCTTAAAGTTATCACTGAGTTCATCTACTCTTCCCCTAAGTTCATTGAGCATTATTATAACCAGTGTTTTGAACTCTGCACCTGGTAGGTTGTATTTTTCCTGGATCTCTATTCTGTTCTTTCATATGGGACATGTTTCTTTGTCTCCCCATTTTGGCTGCCTTTCTGTGTCTGTTTCTATGGAAATCTCCTAAGCTTCCCGGTCTTATTAGTATGGCTTTGTGTGTCAGGCGTCTAGTGAAACAATCTGAGAGGGGTCCAGCTGCAGGCCAAGTCTGGCCTCAGCCTGTACCTCTCCGGGACCACCTGATAAGATTCAACAAGCAATCCCCAGATAACTGACACCCGTTCTGTGCTTATAGTTGCCTCAAGAAGCCTTTCCAGAAACCAAAAATGGGAAGACAAAGAAGCATGTCCCCATGCTCCTTTGCATGAACAGAATGGAGATCCAGGAAAAATTGAGTCAAGCAATCTACCAGGTGCAGAAGCTGGGTGCCGCCAGTGTGGGGCTTGGAATTACTCAGTAAGGAGCACAGGGCATGCTGAGGACACCACTAGATGTGACTTGGGTAGGGCCATAAGTTGTCAGAGGCAGAGTTTCAGGGAACCCCCTAGGTAGAGGGACCTCTGTTATCCAGTTAGATGACGTCTCAGCTATGGCAGCGCTGACTCTGCACACTGGGAGCGGAGAGGGCTCAACGGAGGAACAATGAGTATCGCCAGACTTCTGCCCAAGAGAAAGCCTCACCTCCAGTCCTCACTCTGAAGCCCAACTCATTTACTCCTGTATGTTCTTGGTGCCCCTTGAGCAGCTGACTTGGCGCTGAAGCTCAGAGCGACTGAGTCCATCACTACAAAAGTCCAGTCGCGGTTGTGGCCCATTTAAGAGGAACATCTTCACCTGCCAGCTGCAGCTGCCATAGCCTCTATCTTACTCAGCCACTGCGGACCAGGTAGCCTCGCTTCTCTGCCCCCTCCTACTTCCTACACTTGCAGGGTGATTTCTTATTTCTCTTCCTAGTTTTAGTGTCTCTGTTCATCTAGACCCCAGGTAACTCTACTTGTTGTTTGCTCTGTTTCATCGCAACTCTGGTGTGATCTCAAAAAGCGATGTACAAAGCTTCCACTCTCTACGCCATCTTGCACCAACTCATCTAAATTTTGATCTAATTATATAATAAATTCTGTTTTTAAATTACATTTTTGTGCTTTATGTGATTGTCTGGGAATTCCAGGCCAATGTTTAAAACTTGTTATAAGTAGAAGCTAATGGTTTTTTGTTCCTTATTTGAATTCTAGCAATTTTAGAATTTACCTATTCATTTTGCTGTTGGCAGATGAATTATTGTTTTTGTCTTGCTCAACATATGTTCCTCCACCATATAGATTTTTAAAGATTGAGTTATGTTGTTAAAAGTTACAAGAGAGATTACATGTGATTTTAATAGGAGAGGCATTAATAGTGCAGATTGATACTGTCTGGATTCTTCCCACCTCCAACACTTTCTGCTTGATCTGCATAAACTATGAATTAGTTAATTTCTGTGTGGGAAAAGGTTACATTACTATGTAATGTAATGAAAGAAGAACTGCCCCATGGAAAGTGCAGGTAGCAATTGCTATTATTAGTGACCATTCTAAGTACTAATGTGATATTGTCTGGTAGGCAGACATGAGTGAAGGGAAACAAAGGCAGGCCCAGACCAGAGACTTCCCAAAGACCTTCCTGAAATATCCGTTTTATAGTTATAAATCACTCCTGCATCCTGCAGAACAAAAGAGACAAAAAGGCCATGAAAGAGCTAGTTTAATCCATCCGCAAACACTTGCAAAGTGAGGACTACTGGCCTTCTATTCATCTCAGCCTCATTATACCATCATTATAATATCATTCCTATGCCCAGAAAGCTCATGAATCTAATTAAAATGGACTGAATTCTGGATAACCACATTAACTAATTCATAGTTTATGCACAGTAGGCAGAGTTCTGTAATAGCCAAATGTCAATCTAAACAACCTCATGTGCCAATCAAATAGCACCACCCTTGTGACTACCCATTACAGCCCTAATATAATACAAACCCCACTCCATGCAGTTATAGCTCTTTTAGCTGTAACCTGTCCCTCCCTTGGAACATACTCTATCTTTTGTCTTTTTACTTTCTGAGTTCCACAGGACTGCAGCCTTCCATGAGTTAGCCCGTCTCCTTCTAAACATGTACCTTCATTAAATTTTACTTTTTCTAAATCTCAGTGACCTGCAATTCTTTACTGAGTCAGCAAGGAAGAACTAAAGACTCCCTCCATTCTGCTGGGGCAACGGCGGATTTCACATCCCTCCATCTATGGGGTTAACTCAGAACACAGCCCCTCCTCTCCACATACTCAGAAGATTGATAGCTGCCCAGACAGCAGCCAAGGAAGGTAGTAAACAAAGAGCTTTCTGCAATGCCTACTCCCAAGGATGTTTTCTGCTGCTCCCATGGAGGTTATCTGCTCCTATAACCAAGCAGCACATCTTGCTCCCATTCGTCTGAGAAGGCCACTACTCTTCCAATGAGATAACCCCTCCCTCTGCTTGTATGCATAAAAAACTCTGTTGGCTCTTGGTCAGCAGCTTTATTTTTGTCCCTTCAACCAGCCACTGCTGAAGCTTTCCTACTTTGTGAGTAATAAATGGCATTTCTCACCCTTCTGGTCCTCCTGGTGGGTATTACAGAATATCCAAACCCAAGAACAAGTTCCAGGCCTGAGACTTCCTGCGTTACACTGTGTGGTAACAATATAATGTCACTTTTCCTAGTATTAAGCCCTGTGTTGTATTACTGGCTTAAGTAGTACTTGGGCATTGTATATCACTATTGAATTTAACTTGTATTTTATTTAGAATATTTTATTTAGATTACTTTATAAGATTTTTTTGGGGGGGCGTGGGGGCGGCAGGCATTATAATAACAATACAAAGTAAATTTAGAAGCCTGCATGTTTATATCCTAAAAAGCTTATTTAATAATATCTACTATTATAAAGTTTGAAAGCTTTTACTGAAATTTAATAATAATATTTAAATTATTTTAACAAAAATATAAACAAGATTAACTGCTTAAGTACAACAGATGTTGACTTTTTTAAAAGATTTTGACAACTACTAAAGTTTTAACATTTCTCAATTTATGTAAGACAATATTCACGTGTACGTATCTTAGCATGTTCATGACCCTTGATACAGATCCAGAAAGAGGAGGGCTTTGCCATGTTTAGGATCTCTCTCTCTCTCTCTCTCTTTCTCTCTCTCTCTATCTCTCTCTCTCTCTCATTCTCTCTCTCTCTCTAGAGATTGGAGAGCCATCTTTTCCCTCAGGTCAGGAGTATGCCAGGGAGTTCAAAAGCAGATGCCAGAGTGTAACTATAAAATTAGGAATAGACCCAATATATTAAAAGACTAAAGATTTATACATTTATTACCTTTTGTAATGCAGATCACAATTGAATGGTTTCAACAAAACCATTTCATCATACCCCCTTGATCTTTTTAGCTTAACTAAGGAATTTGAAAAAATGTAAGAATAAATAGAGTTGGGAGTGGAGGTAGGGGGTGCAGGTAGGGGATTACAAAGGCCAGGTAGCAGCATATGTATAAGAATGTTAACATAAGAAACTCCAAACCTGTAGAGAATTTTTATAAGTTAATCTGAGCAAATTTTTATAAGTTAATCTGACATATGCGGAGAACAAGGTCTCTAACACTCCAGAGAATAACAGTTTTGTAGCTCTTTTATGCATTTAAATTTAAGGAAGAAACAAGAAAGATTATGTGGAGGTGGGGAAAAGCAAGGCAGGGATTGTATTACAGGGATTGTATTACAAGGTTATATACTTTCATGAGAGTGCTTACAGTTTATTTCAAAGGTATGTTAATGTAGATGCACAGAAACAATGAACAAGGCTTGCTGAAGGCAAAGATAAATCTTTTACTTAAAAGTTATATGCCTTGGGTGTGCCTACACACCATGACCTGTCCAATTAGAAATTTATGATCAGCTCACCCTGTGAGGTTACTTTTCATAGAACCCCTTTTTTGTTCCACAAATAAGACATGTGAATAGAAATGTGGAATCATAATTCCTTGGATCGTCTCATTTGTGCAACTTTTATAAATCTGCTTTCCTACCTGACAAGTTTTGGATTATTTTTTCCACCTGTTCACTGACCAAACCGCGTATCACTTGAGAATCCTTACTGTGCTTAATTAGTGCTATAAATTAAATTATCTTTTCCTAGGATTTAACCATCTGGAAAAAAAAAGGAAATAGCAATCTCTTGCAGAAAATACATTTTTTTTTGTCATTTGAGGCTTTTGCCATCTTGATTCTAATTTAATTCTTATTTATTATTTAGCTTTAAAAATTATATTCTAACTGGTGGAGTTTTTTGGTGGTTTAATTAAAGAGTTGAGCATTTTTATGTAGTTATTGGCCATTTATCTACCTTTGTTTATAAATTATGTTTTGCTCTTTTGTTATTAAATTGATTGTCTATTTTTTTTACTGGAATTTGGAAGTTTTTTCTATATTTTGTATATAAGTCCTTTTGTTGGATAAATATCTTACAAATATGTTTCTCTTGTTTAGTTTTTTATCAGTCTTGTGATGACCAAAATAATTATGACTGACATCTTATGTATGTATATATACATTTATACATATTTATTTATACTTATATTTGCATTCATAGTTAAGTTACATATTAATATTCTGTACTGTACTTTCTTTTTTTGTATCAACATTCTTATTTCAAGAGCAAAACAAAAGCAAAACAAAAAAAATACTCAAAATTTTAGTCTGTGTGCTTAGTGTAATAATTTGTATTGAATTAATTTTTTATTACTCACGAATTCAAATAATTTGTATTTGAATTAATTTTTTATTACTCACATGGACCATCATTTGATCGTGGAAAGTTTAGATGAGCCAAAATTTTCCATTTGAAATTGTTGACAAGATTCAATTTTGAACACTCTTTTCTCTTGATGTTAATGACATTACAGTCTCCGGGTTGTTTTGAACCACTTTCTTCCTCTTCCCTAGATACTTTGTGGATCTTTGTTTTACCTGTAAATATTGATATGCTAAGGTTTCAGCCCAGTGGTCCCATTCTCTTCTCCACCTTTATTATCCCACTAGTGATATCCCAAGGTTTTAAATAGCAGTTGATATGCCTATAAAGCCCACATATTTATCTCCAGCCTGGACCACCTACCCGAAAAAAAGATGCGGATTTCCAATTGCCTTAATTATTTTAATGTATAATAGGAATTTAAACTTACTAGATTAAAAAGAGAACACAACTTATTTGCACCACAGCCTCAGTTTTACCCATCTTGCTAAAAGGTCACACCAATAATCTAACTACTAGAGACAGAAAACCAGGAGTGTTCTCTAATGCTTTTGTTCCCTTCTCCTCTCATAAACTTTTATCAGCAAATTCTATAAATTTAATGTTGTGGAAATTGTTAAATAGCTTAGCAATCACCCTGCTTTGAATTAAATTGTTACCCCATCAAATACACACACACACACACACACACACACACACACACACTTGGGGTCAGATGGGCCCCTAATCTAGTACAATTGGTGCCCTTATAAGAAAAGAGCCATAGAAAGAGACACATAGGGTAAAAACCATGTGAAAATGGATGATTAGAATGATACATCACAAGCCAAGGAACAGCAGACATTGCTGGTAAATCATCAGAATCTAAAAAGAGGCCAGAAAATATTTTCCTTTGTTTCAGAGTGAGCATGGCCCTGATGATATCTTGATTTGGGACTTCTAGGCTTCAGAACTGTTAGACAATAAAATTCTATTATTCTATGCCACTCGATTTATGGTACATTACTATGGTAGCCTTAGGAAATAATATACATCCCCCGCAAAGATATATAGGATCTGGTTCCTGGCTTTCTCTATGAATTTTTTTCCCTTGTCTTTCTCTTCGTACTTCATTATGCTTCAACCACACTCACTGTCTTCTGTTTTCTGAGCATTCTAAGATTATTCCAGTCTAGGATCATTGCGCTGGCTGCTCCTTCTGTTTGGAATTCTTTCCTCAGATCTTTCCACAGCTATCTTTGCTTTTAATTTAAGTCTCAGCCAGGTCCCACTATCTCATGGCAACTTTATCTATTCTTCTCTCTTAACTAAAACAAATATGTCTTCTCATATCACCCTCCTTTATTTTCATTACAGAATTCTACTTGGAAAAAAATTGGTTTACTGTCTATGTAATCTTTAAGACTCCATGAGAACAAGGACCTCCTTTTGTCACTGCTATCTTCCTTGTGCCTAGAATGTTGCCTGACATGTAAAATACATTCATCAAATTTTTATAATATAAATAAGTGCATAGATCAAAGACATACAAATTAAAACTACAGCAAGAGACTATGTCACTTTATATTAACTATATATTTTTTTTTTCTGTATGCTCCATGCTCTGTCATCTGGGGCTTTGCTACCTGGGAGAGACTTCCCCTCCCAGGGCAAGCTAATTCCTAGAGATACCAATGACTCTTCTGTGATTGTGCCTTTCATATGCAAACCACCCAATTCAGAGCTCATACTACCAACCAACTCCTTTATCTGTCTCTTATATTACAGTATGCAGTATTCTCTTGATCTATCTATTCCAGAGCCAGATATCAGACAACTAGAGATAGCCCTTTACCCCAGAGCCCTCTGAAATCATTTAAGCAAGCCAATCCTAATACTGTTTGCCTGTCCTTCCTTACCTTTGCTATGTAAACCACAATAAACACCCTGCCCATGCTTTTCCATTACCACTTCTGCCTCCTGACCAATTCTGGTGCTTTCCCATGTGACCCTGCATAACATGGCAAGCCCCCTTATTTTGGGAACTATGAGTAACAAACTATCTTTTTAATGGCAGTCATCTTCCGATCTGTTGTCTTCACCATACCTAAATACAAATAAACCTACATTTTAAAACACACACTACTAAGATGGTTAAAATTAAAAAGTCAGTAATAAGAGTTGATGAGAACATAGAGAAATTGGAACATTCATACAATGCTGGTAAAAATATAAAACAATCCACACTATATAAAACAGTTTGTTAGTTCCTTCAAAAGTTAAACATAGAGTGTCCATTTGCCCTAGCAATTCTACTTCTAGGTCTATATCCAAGAGAAATGAAAATATACATTTACATAAAAGGCTTGTGCATGAATGTTCATAGAAGCTTTATTCATAATATCAAAAAGGTGAAAACAACCCAATGTCCATTAACTGATAAATGGATATACAGAATGTGGTATATCTAGGCAATAGAATATTGTTCAGCAATAAACAGAAGTGATGCTAAAACATGAATGAAACTTGAAAATATTATGCTATGTAAAAGATATCAGTCACAAAAGACTACATATTATGTGATTCTATTTATATTAAATGACCAGAATAAGCCAATCAATAGGACATAGAGTGCATTAGTGGTTGCTTAGGGCTGGGGAGTTTGGGTGGATATGTGGGGTGATAGTTAAAAGGTATGGGGTTCCTTGATAGTGGTAATGGTTGCACAACTCTGTGAATATACTAAAAATCATTGAATTGTACACTTTAAATGGATCAATTGTATTGTATGTGAATTATATCTCAATAAAAATGTTACAAAAGAACAGTATGTGATAATAATCTAACAGCTCTGTAGGTCTTGTCATGTACTAGTCTGGGCACTTTATGTATAGTAACTCAGACAGCCTAACCCTGAAGTCTGAGCTCTTAACCATCTTGTTATATTCCTTTTGTGTACCTTATTCCCTTCTAGCTTACTGATTATATCAGACAAGAAAGCAACACTGAGTATTGAAGGGGGATCCAAGTTCAAGGAGAGAGACTTAGCTAAGCAACTGTACAAAAGAGTCACTACTAAACAGACTTGACAAAGAGAATTTAGGAAAAAAGCAAATGATCAAACATCTTAATGTATACATTCAGAATACTTAATGAGGATACTGCATTGTCTAAACAAGAGCAGGCTTTTATGAAAAAGGATTGTTAAGATAAATACGAATAAAGATAACCAAAATTAAAACACAAGAAATATCTTCCAAAACACATTCAGTATATGAAGGGGGCGGGAGGTATGGAACAGAGAAGAGGATATAAATTAAAAGCATACCAAAGATATCTTTTATAAGGGTGGAAGTTATTTAATTTACCAATTTTATTATCAATGTAATAAAATATAGAAATTACAAATAAATAGAGAAGAAAAATAGGCTAAATAATACATATTAAAACCAATAATTATCAAAGTAAGAAAATAAATCAAAGCTGTCAAGACATAGTAATCAACTGAAACCAAAACAAAAAAAGTAACAGAATTTGGATGAAAATTGAACAAATATAACAGTTAAAAAAAATAAGGCTGAAATTTAATAACCTAGACTCTCAAATTCTTTAAATTAATAAATACCTGCATGCTTATTGTAACAGCTGCATGAGAAGCAAAACATCACATAAAGTTTGAACTTAGGTGAAGACTTTCAGGCTAATAAAAACTTAATGTAAGAAAGAAAAGAAAGCTGATGTGAGAATATTCATAACATAAAAAGTAACTTTCAAGATGAAAACCATTAAAAAAGATAAAGAAAAATTTTATAATTATCTAAGGTAAAATATCTAAAAATAATATAATAGTCATGAACCTTTTTGCACTCAAGAACATAACAGTAAAGTATATAAAATAAAACCTGCTAGAACTATAAGGTGAAATTGAAAAAAAATTATGATCATTTGTAATGAGAAATTTTAATACAATTTTCCTCTGATTTTAATACCTTTAATAGAGAAATACTAATGAAATTACAAAGAAATGAAAATCCTCAAAATCTAACATGCATGACATAATGTACATAATCTATGACAAACATAAACATTGTTTTCAAATATAAAGACTGTAGCTTAAAATGTTAAATATTTCAAATACAATAAAACCCTGGCCTGTTGAAAATGCAGAAATGTCTCAGATTCTGGTATTAATTCAATGTGACAAGAATTTAAATATTTAAAAAAATAAAAGTACCAAGAAATATACAGCTGAAAATAAAACAAGTATCTGTTAATTCAATCACAAAAGCAAAATTCAAATTAAAGATATGATACAAAAATTATCAAAGTAAAACAAACAAACAAAAAACACAAAACCTAGGAAATGAGATCAAAATAACATATAAAACTACAGTTTCTAAACTCTATCACATATGCAATAATCTCAGTAGTTCTGATTTGATGATTTAGGGTATAAGAAATCATCCAACTAACCATTTTGACTAATGAGATCCATGAGTGCATTTTAATAATCACTAGGAATAGAGGAGTCGATAATGAAAAGAAAGATTTACTGCTTCACCCTTCCTAAATCCTGGCACAGAGTAAACCTTCTTCAACTCTTCCTGCTTTCAACTTCTTCTGGCAGCTCCTTTGTACAAACCCAGAAGATACTTTTACTTCTTGATTTAGCATCCTGCAAAATATCTACAGTTTCTCTCACATTCCATGAATGAATGAGTTAATGAATTAATGATTGAGTGAACAAGTATGTATCCAGAATATAAACTCTGCATCAATCAGCCATTTTATGAAATCCCCCAGAAAAAGAATACAAATAGACATGGGGAGCTAACCTAGCCCTAAATTCCAATAGGAGAGCCCAAGGAGATGGGGGCAGAACCCAGAAATCAGAATGAAGAAGGAGGGTCATTAAGTTAAGATGTAGGCATTTCCCATAATAAAATTTCAGTAATATTACAATAAAGAGAACTAAATTGAAAACAAAATTATGGCCTTTGGATATGAGAATATAGAAGTCTCTGATAAGCTTCGTAAAAGCAAAAAATAAAATAAAATAATAAAAACTAAAGAAGGAATTGTAGTAAACTTATTACTTTATTGATAAATTGGAATATTAGGGACAATATATGCAGCAGTTTAGGGATGAAAGAGAGCCGTGAAGGAGGGACTGTTCTGAGGCTTCTAAGTATCTGCACTTAGTGTTCAATGCCATTTGCTGAACTGAACTGAATTCCAGTTTTTCACATTATTTTCTTCAAAGTATTAATTAGCAAGTAATTTATTTAATTCAAATAACATTTATTGACAATTCATTATGTGAAAAACGCTATTTCCAGCCACTATTAAAAGATGCTATTTTTATTTTATGTGACCTTGGGAATTTTGGTTAAAGTGGAAGTTTCATTCTGTTGCTGAAGGTGTTGAAATAACAGGAGCACAATGACCAGTTAAGCACGTTATGAACCAAAGGCTCATAGTATAGCTGGCCTTTGGCAGACCCCTCATTCTTCATAAAGAGAAAAGAGAAGCTCTTGCTGGACTCCTAGGAGAAAACTAAGTACCTGAATATTCAGCAGTAATATTTAGCATAGAAACTGCTGACTCTGGTACTTAGCTTTTCCCGTTGTCACGGAATCTCTCAGGAGAACAAGAAGGACTTTGTTTTCCTGCGAATGTTTTTAGCAGAACTCCATTCCCCATGGGAGTCCTTTCAAAGTGGAAACACTGTTCCCGGAAGGACTTATACAGCTTCCTTAAAAGATGTATCTAAAATTGCTAATACAGATACATTTACAAAGAGTTGGAAATAAAAAGGTCACTCATAGCAGCATTAAATGCCTGACCTTTACTTTTTGTTCTAAATTATCCTGCGATTGTACTGCAGTACAAAAAAGCATTCATTGTGAGCTTATTAGAATGCCTACAGATGGAGTCTTCCCCAGTGCTAAAGCAGCAGGTAGCTACACTTAATGTTTTTATCTACATTTTATTTAGCGTTACCACTAGGAAATGAAATGCTAGAAAATGAAATTTGCTGAGAGATTATTTTATTCAGGCATGTGGTAACAGCACATATATAAATATCTTTCTCTGAAGAGAAAAAATATGGGCGGTGAGAAGACTTTTCAGCAAGCCATAGACTTGTCTGCCCTAGATTCTAATGTTAAATAGCCTATCATTGACTGAATGAACTCAGATTTTAAATTATCTGCTCCTTAACATTTTATCCTAAATATTTCTTTGCCTATTGATTTAATCTGAAAATCTCCATATCTTCCTGATTCTTGACATCTGATTTTTATGTCTCTTGAAATCCATGAAAACCTAAATTAGTTCACATTAGGTAAGAATGAAGCCCACTCTTCCAGAAATTTGTAATTAAAAATCAAACTCAAAAGATTAGGGATGTAAAACATCATCTTTCACTACTTCAAACTTCTGATTCCTAGCTTCTCATATCAAAAAATGATGACTGTATCCTCAAATATTTTAAAGAATTTTTCTTTGATTCATATATACTTTTAACCTGTGTTACTTCTTGAAGCTAATGATTTCCTCAAATTTGCTCCCCACTGTATATCAGTACAAGCAGAGTAAATCAAAGCTGACTTTATAGATGTGTCTGTTAGTTTTTGTTGTATATCAAAGAATCCCAAAACTCAATAGCTGAAAGCAATGAATGTAACATGACTCATGATTCTGAGTTGCTCAGCTGGGTTAGATGATCTAAGACAGCTTCACTAACATGTCTGAGTTCTCAGCTGAAGGTGTAGGACACCTGGACACTGGGACTTAAAGATGCCTACTACAGTGCTTACTTGGTCACCATCCTCCAGGAGATAAGCCCAGGCTTTTTCAGGTGGTGCTAGAGGGGTTCCCAGCAGCAAGAGAGCACAAGTGCCAATGCGCAATCATTTTTCAAGTTTCCGGTAGCATATTTGCTAATGCCCCACAGGGCAAAGAAAGTCGCATGAATAAGCTCAAAGTCAGTGTGGGAGGCATGGATACAAGGAGAAAATCAAAGATACCATTTTAAAAATATTCTGTTGAAATGAGTGAGAAAATTGAGGTTTCAAAACTAGTTCCTGCTATGTGTATGCCCAAGAATGTGAAAAAAGGAAAATGCCTATTGACAAAATATTGGCAAACATTTTCTACAAAAGGTCAGATAGTAAATATTTTAGGCCAGACTGTCTCTGTTGAAATTACTAAACTCCACTATTATAACATTAAAGAAGTCAGGCAATATGTAAACAATAGGATATGACTACGTTCCTATAAAACATTATTTACAAAAAACAGGTTGGCAGGCCTGATTTTGCCTGTGTACTAGGGTTCACCACCTTGCCATTAGTACCTATTCCAGTAATTATTGCTGCTAAATAAATCAACATAAAACTTTCTGGTTTTGAACAACATTTCACAGTTTGTGTGGGTGCAGAAGTTGGGGTGGACTCTGGCGGGCGTTCTAGCTCAGGATTTCACTGTAATTGCAGTTAGGTGGGGGCTGGAACTTTTGTGACTAGAGGCCACTGGTTGGCACTAGTCAGGTAAGCTTCCTCACATCATGGCAGCATTGGTGTTATTGAATAGTTTACATTCCAGCTCAGGGATCCAGCTAGTAAAGGGTAATCCAAAGTGCATTTCATTACCAAGCCTCAAGTCACATAGTAACACTTTCATTGTATCCTATTGGAAACAAAAGGTCACACACAATGAAGGGAATGAAAAAATAGGCCACTTATCCTGATGGGGAAGCAGAGAGTCTCTAGAAAAGTAGGTAGGATGGGAGAAATTGATCGAAAGTGAGCACATGACAAATAGAGCTAATATGGAAACATGCAGGGCTGTCAGGTGACAGAGAGCACGTATTTTGCATTCAAAAACAATCAAGCTTAAAGTCTGCCCTGACACTCATCATCCATTTATTCTTTATCCAAAACAAATGAAGTACCAGGTTTAAAAATGTACTTTCATACATTACTTAATCATTTTGGTTTTGATTTCTCCCAGTAAAGTGATCCTATGTCAATATCTCACTGAGTTTTCCTAAGTGTTAAAAGTTAGAGAAGGTAATATGATTCACACATTACCTAACACATATAAAGCCTTGAGTAAATGGCAGCAGTAATTCAGTTAACTATTCTTACTGAAATCATCATGTGCCAAAACATTATGTCTATTAGATCTAAGCTATTTGAGTTTGGTTTACTAGCAAAAGAATGCAGGGATGATATGCTACTGTGGAATTGTAGGAGAGTCAGACTGATGCGGGTTCAAACCCTGGTCTGCCTCAAAGGGCATTAACAGTTGCTAAGTGCCTGGCACAACGGAGTCACTTAAAAAATGTATTTCTCCTTTTTACAGTGGAGATAACATATTTGAATTAAAATATCCCTTTCCAAAATGAGCCAATAATAGCTAAGAAATATCAAATTATTCTTTTTCACATCTCTGAGTCACTATCTTTTACAAAGGGTAAAAATCTCTCAGTTTCTAATATTATTCCATTTAAAGCTTGTAAAATATGTTTAAATATAAATAGCACTCTAAATGCTAAGTAATTAGAACACTAGCAATATTTTATAGTTCTGAACAACATGTACATTAAATAGGAGGGCTAATGTTTACAAGAGGTGAGAATATGTGAAGTACATCACTGCCAGTAAAGGTGGTGAGTTTGATGTTATTAGGGTTTTTAATTCTATAAAATCTGCCTTGTTATATAGTTTAGGTTTTCCATAATTATTCTTATTTTTTTGCCATTGAGAGATATGTTGTAAAGTCTTTTCTACTTAATTTTGATTTCTAATTGTTTTTTTAGAAATTTTTGCTTTACAAAACCTGTTGCTATGTTAATTGGATTCATAAATATGAATAACTGATATTTCTTTATAGTAAATGTTAGCCGTAAGCATTATGAAATGCCCTTCTCTCTGATCTTAATTCCACCATGACAGATATCAATACTATTTCTCCTGTTTTTGTGTGTGTGTGCGTGTCTGTTTACCTGTTACGTCTTTCTAGGGTTTTTTAACCCTATGAATTTTTCTTTTTTTCTCCCCACTTTGTATTGTTGAATTTTGTTTCATTATTTAAACTAAAATCTATTTATTTTGTTATAAATGAGTTGAAATCATTTGCAATAATCTAGCTTTCTTTTTCAAATTGTTTTATGGGATATGGGGTTTGTGTGTATCTGTGTGTTTGTGTGTGTGTGTTTTATTTATATAGTTTATATATTTTTTTACTATACTATCTGTGTATGTTTATTTTTGTTTAATTCTTGATATTCGAAAAGCTTTTCGATTTTAGTTTATGCTCTTGGTCATTTTGTATGCAATACTATGAATAATAACCATGGTTCTCTTATTTATGGAGAAAGATTCTGTATTCTAAGGATTCCCTGCTATGAAGAAGTTTGAAACCAGCTAATAACGTCTATTTTTCATTTCTCTCTACCAACATCTAATTTAAAGTAATATCCTATTCCCAGTTAATTCTTATATAAGGCGTCTGGTATGTATTTATCTCTTCCTTCACTTTTCTCATGACACTTCCCCCTTATCTTTACATCGTTATAACTTATAACCATTAAAAGTCTTGAATTCATTGTAATTGCAGTTTAATCTCATTTTTATAGAATAATATGCATTTAAGGCTCAGTGAAAGTCCTATTGCTGATATTACTGCAGTCATTTTTGTTAGCTCTAATTTGCACTTTGGTAAATTCTTCAGGAGTTTTGACAAATTTTCTAAGTTTTTGCAAGTTCAAGCTATTTTTCTGTGCCCTTCACACATAAAGATCAGTTCATTATATTACTGCATTGTCTTAAGGCACAAAGCATTGCCGTTGAAAAGTCTAATGATCACTTTTTTTTTTCTTTATGCTCTAATTATTGTACAAAAAATATATCTTGGCTTTGAATCATCTGGGTTGAATCTGTAAGATTTGAAATATACCCTTTAATGTGTATTTATAAATCACATGTAATCACCAGAAATTTTTCTTATATTATTAAAACATATTTACTCATTTTCTCAATTTATTACTTCATCTCTTTTTTTATTTTTTTTTATTTTATAAAGCATCTTTCTTTGCTTTTTCTATTTCTATTTATTTATTTATTTATTTATTTACTTTTTTTTTTTTTATTTTTTTAGGCATGGCGACCTTTGGTCGACCTCACAGATTGCAAGTACCTTGTCAGCGTAGGATCCCTTATTTTTTATTTTTTACACCTACAGCACCTGGTCTTCCTAGGTGGTCTCCCATCCAAGTACTAACAGGCTTGACCCTGCTTAGCTTCTGAGATCAGACAGGATTGGGCTTGTTCAGGGCGGCATGGCCGTAGACAACTTTTTCTATTTCTTTTAAGAAATGTTCTAAGTTCATGTGATACCTGAATTTAGTCATTTCTGAACTGAAATTAGTAATTATTCTTTGACATTTATAATTTCTTTTCAAGTATTTATTTTCTTCTTTCACTTTTTAAAAAGTATTTATTTAAATTCCAATTTATTTTGTTCTTCTTTAGCTCCTTTAATTTTCTTGTTTTGAAATATTAAAGTTTTCAATTGTCTTTTGGAGTTATTTTTATTATCTGTAATAGAATTATTCTGCCTTTTTTTTCCTTGTAAATTTGAAAGAATATTGTTCAGTATTCATTTTTAAGTAAAACAAGTTCTTCCGCACAATTAGGAGCAAGTAGAGCAAGAGAAACTTTCCAGTTTAACATCTCTAAGTCTCACTGTTCTGTTGTTTTCACAAAGTAATAAAAATATGGTCTGGCTTCTCCTTCCTCTCCTCCACTTTCACCTCCCTCTCCTTTGTATCTGTTGTCTTCCTTGAGCTCAGTTTGTAGTGAGCAGGACTTTAAGCTCTCTGAACGAACACAAATCTCTTGGACTTTCTTCCATTCCTTTCCACACAATTTTTAATTTCAAGAGTGTTGTGTGGCTATTCGTAGTCTGTTCTCATCTACTCATATTTTGGTTTATGAAGATACATTTTCACCTTTTTGTCTTTACTTTTCTTTCTTTAAATAATGTTTTCTGCAGATTTTAGTTCTTATTTTCTGGTTTCTCTATTAATTTAGGAAAGATAAAAGTCAGGAAGATTCCAAAACTACTCTGTCTTCATCTTAGAATTCTTTTATTTCTCTCGTTAGCATAAAATACTTTTCAAGAAACCTCTGACTCTCTTCTTGAAATTAAGGTTGAAAATAGAATTACAGGTCTGATTCTACATGAAAACTAGCAAGTAGATGATGTTGTAATTTTTTTCCCCTTTTCTATTCAAAGTTTACCCTTAAAGCTAAAGCTGCAGTCAGGCCTTTCAAACTTCCTTAAACCAAATAGTTCGCGAGTATGCCCAGTGGAAACAAAGAAATCCAAATTCTGTTAGAAAGACTGAAAGGGACGTAAATATTAAGTGAAGTAAACTATATTGCTTTGTTAGGAAATCCTTGGATGATTCTGTGTATGGCTCTTTGCTACGTGACAATATTTCTTCACTGTCACTAGGAGAGCAAGATTTAAGTTGTTCCTTTTCCTTAAAGCAATTTAAACAACTTACAATAAGAGGTATGAGTGTTTCTTCAAATTCTACTTTTTGCTTTTTGTAGTGAGAATTTTCCCATGATTGATACTTTGTAGTATCTCACTGTCTCTCAGTGCTAGAAATAATCAAGAAAAAAATTGTAATTACCAGTGACCACTGTCAATCATTTCTGGAGAAGCATCGATCAGACCATGTACATGGAGTTACATATATCACTTTTGGTCATCATTTCTGTGAGCCCTGACCAGAAGTCTGAAAAACATGTGTGCATAATAGATGATTATATTTTAATGTTTTTTTGAGATAATAATAAAGAAATGCTATCAGAAAATGATCACTTACATTACAGAAAATTTATTAATCGATCTGTGTACTAGAAAGAGGAAGGGATTTCCTTAACTTTTGGCCAAAATTTCCCTCAAAATATCTATATAAAAGACAAGTAATCAGAAAAATACTTATGAACTCCAATATATATACAATAGTTGTAAATTAAAAAAAAAAGGCTCAGTCTATAAAGTTACCAATATAGTATTACTTAAATAATAATATATATAGTATTTATAGTTATGTACATTTACATATACACATGTATATACACACATAATAGCTAACTAGCTTGCTTGCTGGTTAGAGAGCAAATGAAATGCACAATAAATAAATGGGGAGTATCTATTTTCTGATATAGAATATAATTTATGCTAATCTATATAAGTTATAAAATCAAGTTTAAATGGGAGTTTATTTCTTTTCTCTTCTACCATTTCTTCTCTCTCATTTTTTTTATACTTCAGAAAATTTTGGAAGGATCTCTAAAAATGTATGTAACTGGGTAGTGAGATTATGCTTTTTAAAATTAATTTAATTTTAAATTAATGAATATATTATTTGTATAATATTGTTTTACTCAACAATCTGTGGAGATATATATTTTTTAATTTTTAACCAAATCCTTCTGATTTGTCCTTTGCTTATACACAAATTTCCTTATACATAGTCCCTTATA
Source organism: Pteropus medius (assembly GCF_902729225.1). NCBI lineage: Eukaryota > Metazoa > Chordata > Mammalia > Chiroptera > Pteropodidae > Pteropus > Pteropus medius. Next base: position 7,547,942 of record NW_024346771.1, read on the forward strand.
GTGACCTTTGATTAGTTTGGAAGCACCAAGGTGTGTATTACAAATATCCCTTAAACAAAGCTTCCTTTCTGCCATCATTCCTCTTTGGCTGGGTTCTGGTGAGTATTGCTATATTTTCTAGTTACCTTCTTCTGGACATAAAATGAGTAACTCATACTTGCAAAGCAACACTTCTTCAATAGGGTACACATAGGCATGCAAATATTTTTTTGAATTAGTGTTTTGGTTTTCTTTGGATAAATACCCAGAAATAAAATTGCTGGGTCATACAGTAGTTCATTTTTAAGTTTTTAAGAACTTCCAGACTGTTTTCCATAGTGGCTGACCTAATTTATAATCTCATTAACAGTGCACAAAGGTTCCCTTTTCTCCACCTCCTAGTCAACACTTGTTTTTTGATTTATAGATGATAGCCATTCTGACAAGTGTGAGGTGATATCTCTTTGTGGTTTTAATTTGTATTTCTAATGATTAGTGACCTTGAGCATCTTTTCTATGTCTATTGGCCACCTGCATGTTCTCTTTGGAGAAATGCTTACTCAGGTCCTTTGCCTATTCAAGTTCTGTTTAATTGGATTGTTTGTTTTATTGGTGTTGAGTTATAAATTTTGGGTTGTAACCTCTTATCAGATATATCATTGGCAAATGTTTTCTCCTATTCAGTAAGTTGTCTTTTTATTTTATTGATGGTTTCCTGTGCAAAAGCTTTTTTAGTTTAAAGTAGTCCCATTTGTTTATTTTTTCTTTAGTTTCTCGTGCCCAAGGAGTTATATCAGGAAAAAAAAAAAAATGTTACTAAGAGCAATGTCAGAGAGTTTGCTGCCTGTGTTTTCCTCTAGGAGTTATATGGTTTCAGGTCTTACAAGTAAGTCTTTAATCCATTTTGAGTTTATTCTTGTATATGGTGTAAGAAGGTGGCCCAGTTTCATTTTTTTTGCATGTATCTATCCAGTTTTCCCAATGCCATTTATTGAATGTCTGTCTTTATCCCATTGTATATTCTTGCCTCCATTGCCATAGATTAAATGACCATATAGGCATGGATCTATTTCTGGGCTCTGTATTCTGTTCCATTGATCTATGTATCTGCTTTTATGCCAGTAGCGTGCTGTTTTGCTTACTATAGGCTTATAGTATAGTTTGATATTAGGGTAGCATGATCCTTCTAACTTTATTCTTAAGATGGCCGTGGCTATTTGAAGTCTTTTATAGTTCCATATACATTTTAAGATTATTTATTCTAGTTCTGTTAAAAATGCCATTAGTATTTTGATAGGAATTGCACTGAATCTATAGATTGCTTTAAATACTATGGATATTTTAACAATGTTAATTCTTCCTACCAGTGAGCATGTTATATGCTTCCATTTATTTGTATCTTCAATTTCTTTTTTTCAATAACATTATTTTCTGAGTACAGGTCTGGTGGTGTTCACTAGTGGAGTATAAAAATGAAACCAATTTCTTGATATTAATTTTGTATACTGCTACACTATTGAATTCATTTATCAGTTCTAACAGTTTCTTGGAATCTTTAGGTTCTCTATACAGAGTATCATGTCATCTGAAAATAATGACAGTTTTATTTCTTCCTTTTCAATTCGGATGCCTTTTATTATTATTAGTATTAGTATTATTTTGTCTGTTTACTGTGATTAGGACTTTCAATACTGTGATGAATAAGAGTGGTAAAAATTGACATCCTTATCTTGTTCTTGATCTTAAGGAAAATGCTTTTAGCTCTTCCCCATTGAGTATGATGTTAGTTGTGGGCTTATCATATATGGTCTTTATTATGTCGAGGTATGTTCTCTCTATTCTCACTTTGCTTGGAGTTTTTATTATAAAAAGTAGATTTTGTCAAATGTTTATCTGCATCTATTGATATGATCATATGATTTTTATTCTTCATTTTGTTTATATGGTGTATCACATTGATTGATTTACAGACATTAAACCAATCTTGCATCCCAGGAATAAATCCAACTTCATCCTGGTGTATGATCTTTTTATTGTATTGCTGAATTCAGTTTACTAAATATTGAGGATTTTTGCATCTATGTTGATTGGGGATATCGGCCTATAATTTTTTATATTTTTATTTTTTTGTAATGTCTCTGTCTGGTTTTCGAATCAGGCTAATGGTGCCCTCATAAAATGAGCTTGGGAGCCTTCCCCCCTCTTGAATTTTTTGGAATAGTTTGAGAAGAATAGTTGTTAATTTTTCTTGAATGTTTGGTAAAATTCACCTAAAAGTAAAAGTCCTAGATTAGATGAAGCCATCTAATCTAGGACTTTTGTTTGTTGTGAGCTTTTTGACTACCGATTTGATTTTGTTAGTAGCAATTGGTTGGTTCAGATTTCCATTTCTTCTTAATTCAGTCTTGGAAGATTATATGTTTCTAGGAATGCATTCATTTCTTTCAAATTGACCAATTTTTTGGCATATAATTCCTCATAGTATTTTATTACAATCCTTTGTATTTCTGGGGTGTCAGATGTTACTTCTCTCTTATTTCTAATATTATTTATTTTGGTCCTGTCTTTTTCTTGAGGAGTCTAGTTAAAGTTTATCAATTTTGTTTACTTTTTCAAGAACCAGCTCTTGGTTTTATCAATCTTTTTATTAATTTTTAAAACTCTATTTCATTTATTTCCTCTCTGATTTTTATTATTCCCTTCCTTATTACTTCAGGCTTCGTTTGTTGTTTTTTTATAGTTCCTTTAGGTGTAACGTTAGATTGCTTATTTGAGATTTTTCTTGTTTCTTGAGGTAGGCCTATATTGCTCTAAATTATCCCTTCAGTATTGCTTTTGCTATGTCCACAGATTTCGGGTCATTGTGATTTCATTTTCATTTGTCTCAAGGTATCTTTGGATTTATTACTTGATCTTGTTGTCGACCCACTCATTGTTTAGTAGCATACTATTTAGCCTCCATGTGTTTGTTTATTTTTCAATTTTATTCTTGTAGTTGATTTTTAGTTTCTTACCATCGTGGTTGGAGAAGACACTTGATATAATTTCAATCTTTTAAATTTATTAAGACTTGTCTTAACTTAGGTCTATCTTGGAATATGTTTCAAGTACACTTAAGAAGAATGTATATTCTGCTGCTTTAAGGGGAAAAATGCTCTAAAAAATGTTAACTAAATTCATCTGAACTAGTTTATCAATTAAGGCTGCTGTTTTCTTTTGATTTTCCATCTAGAAGATCTGTCCATTGGTGTGAATGGGGTGTAAAAGTCCCCTACTATGATTGTATTACTTTCAGTCTCTCCTTTTCTGTAAGTCAATGTTTGCTTTATATATTTATGTGTTCCTATGTTGGGTGCATAAATGTTTACTAGAATTATATTCTCATGTTGAACTCATCTTTTTTTCATTATATAATATTCTTCTTTGTCTCTTATTATAAACTTTGTTTTAAAGTTTATTTTGTTTAAGTATTATTATTCTTTTTTTTATTTGCATAAAATATCTTTTCCATTCCTTTACTTTTAGTGTGTGTGTGTTTTTCGATATAAAGTAGGTCTCTTTATACAGCATGTGTATGGTTCTAGCTTTCTTATCCATTCGGCTACCCTATGTCTTTTGACTGAAGTATTTTATCAATTTACATTTAAAATGATTATTGATAAGTACATAGTTATTGCCATTTTATTAATCATATTTATGTTATTTTTTCTTCCCATTCTTCTTAAAGAATTCCCTTCAACATTTCTTGTAATATAGGCTTGGTGGTGGTGAATTCCTTCATTTTTCTTTTCTGGGAAGCTCTTCATCTCATCTTCAATTTTAAATGATAGCCTTGCTTGTTCGAGTAGTCTTGGTTGTAGGATCTTGTTTTTCATTACATTGATTATCACGCCAATCCTTTCTGGCCTGGAAAGTTTCTGTTGAGAAATCAGCTGACATTTTTACAGAAGCTCCCTTGTAAGTAACTAGCTCCCTTTCTCTTACTGCTTTTAGAAGTCTGTCTTTGTCTTTAAGCTTTGTCATTTTAATTATGGTGTGTCTTGGTGTGGGCCTCTTTGAGTTCACCTTGTTTGGGACTCTGTAATTCCTGGACTTGTATGTCTATTTCTTTTGCTACGTCAAGAATTTTTTCAGTTATTATTTTCTCAAATACATTCTCAATCCTTCGCTTTCTTTATTCTCCTTCTGGTCCTTCTATGATGTGAATATTATTGTGCTTGATGTTGTCCCAGACGTCCCTCAGACAGAGGTCTCCAAACACCAGGCTGCAGACCGGTACTAGTCTGTGGCCTAATGGGGACCAGGCCGCACAGTAGGAAGTGAGTGGCAGGCAAGCAAGCAAAGCGTCATCTGTATTTGCAGCCGCTCCCCAGCACTAGCAGCACTGCCTCAGGGCAACCTCGGATCATCATGCATTAGATTCTCATAGGAGCACTGGTCCCTGGTACCAAAAAGGTTAGGTACCACTGCCTTAGACTATTCTCATTTTGTTTTTATTATTTTGTTTTTGTTTTTCTGATTGGGTATTTATTGCTACCATGTCTTCCAAATCACTGATTCTATCCTCTGCTTTAGCCAGTCCACTAGTGATTCTTTCTAGTGTATTCCCCATTTCAGTTAGTGTATTCCTCATTTCTGACTGGTTCATCTTTATGGTTTCTCTGCCCTTTTATATACTTACTATCTCTTTGTTGACTTTCTTACTGAGCTCATCTATTCTTCTCCCAAGTTCATGGAGAGTTCTTATAACCAGTGTTTTGAATTCTGTATCTAGTAAGTTGCTTGCCTCCATTTCATTTAGCTCTTTTTCTGGAGTTCTCTTTCTTTCTTTTTTTTAATTTGGAACATATATCTTTGTTTTCTCATTTTTGCTGCCTCACTGTGTTTGTTTCTATGTACTAAGTATTTCTGCTATGTTCTATAGTAGGTGTCCTGTGTGGCCCCATGGTGTAGTCTCCTTGATCAATTATGCCAGGTGCTCCAAGAGTGACCCTGTTATGTGCCCTTCTGTTGTAGTTGAGCCTTGATTGTTTTTGTCATTTCAGTGGGTGAGATTGACTCTCTGGCTGACTGGCTGTGAAGATTGGACACACCCACAACGTAAGAACTTCTGCATGGTGGCTGACCTCATGAAATGGGGTTCACCCCAATGGGTTTGTGCAGCTGTTGAAACCACTCCTTGAGTGTGTCACTTAGGGGGCTGATCAGGTGGTGCTTTGTTGAAGTCTAACCTTGATTGTGTCAGTTCTAAAGCCCCTTTGGTGGCACTCTTATGCAAGCCACTGCCTGTGACTAGCCCAAGACTACCTGTTAGGAGCTACAAAGCTATTCGCGCTTGGTTGTTGCCTGAGTTGGACCTGGAGGTATGTGGGAGAGACCACATAGCAAACTGAGGCCAACTGCCACCAGTACTGGTCCTGGGACAACTCAGAAAAAGGCCTGAGGCTGCCTGCTTGCTGCTCCTTAAGACTCAGCAGCTAAAAGAGCCTTGGGGCCTGGTTGCCTGCCACCAAAAAGTATCTCCTGAGGTGTGTGAGTGGAGGCCTGTTGATTGATGCCAAAGGAAGCTCCTGCTGAGAATGAGGGGTAGAGCTGGTTACCCAGTAATCACCCGAAATTACCACCAGACAATTTGTGAGTTAGTTTGGTGAGTCACTGGGGTAGAGCAAGTAGATCTTTCCAGATCAATGCAGATTCAATTTTGGCTGTGTGGGGGGAGGGTTCAACATAGGAGAGATAGTGCTCACCTGCAGGTTGTGTTGGAGGAGGGCTCAGCAAAGGGACAATGGCAGCTGTCTCTCTAACCCTCACCTTGAATCCACACAATTCAATCTTTCCCTGTATGTCTCTGGTACCTCCTGAGCTGCTATTCCTCTGCCGGATCCCAGAGCAAGTGCCTAGGAGTGAGTGAGCCTGTGCATGGTCCCTTTAAGAGGATGTCTGAATTTCCAGCTGCCTTGCAGCTCACTCTGAGAGCTGGAATCTCCAGTGATTTTCCTATCCAGATTTTGTGGGGGTTCCTCTTCCTAGTACTGGAACCCTGGGCTGGGTTGCCCCAGTGTGGGGCTGGGGTCCCATGCTCCTCAGTAGGAGCCCCTGCAGCTTAGATATTTCTCTTGATGCTCAACCACCACATATGAGTGTAAGACCAGCCCATTTCACATCTCTGCTTCTCCTACCAGTCTCAATGTGACCTCCTCTTTATTTCTTCAGTTATATGAGTTCTGTTCAGCTAGACTTTAGATCGTTCTCCAGGTTGACTGTTTCATAAATTAGTTGCAATTTTAATGTTGTCATGGGAAGAGGCATGAACAGTGTTTATCTACCCGACCATCTTGACCTAAACTGGCAAAGTGGCTTTTTAAATTTTTACTTTGTATCCCATCACCCTGCATAAGACTCAGGCATAAGTATAGTCAGGTTGGGTTGAGAAACACACGAAGTAATAGAAAACATACTCTCCTCAAAATCTTTACTCCCCTTTGACCACTAAGTCTTTTTATATGTCACATTTCATCTTTCTTAAGGTGGAACCTCCTTGCAGGACACATCTCAGTAAATGGACTTTTGGTAGGCCAAAACTCCACTTTCTTTCCATGACTTCCCAATTCCTTCAGAATCACTCTAAAAGAGTTTGTAAATAGTTATATGGAACTACATTCATTTTAGGGCTATCATAATAAGTATGGCTGGTTTCAGTTACTTGGTCTAAAATCCAAAGTAACTTTCGAAGTTTATTTTGATTAACTAAATATCATTTGTTCTTTTAAAAATTTCAACTGCTCACCATTCTTCAACTTTATTTTGAAATACTGTATTTTAATAGCAATTTGATTGTAATATGACAACTTCAATATCTTTCTCGATAATTCCTAATTACTCCTTTATAACATTTCTATAAAAAAATAATTTCAGAATGAGTAAACAGATAACCACTGCAAAAATCTAAATAAACCTTAACTGAATTAATAGGAATTTAATATTGATAGTATGAGTGGCTATAACATCACTATACAGTCTTTTAATCACACTCAAACTCAATAATTTAATTTATGTATACAAAAATTTGCATTAAACAACATTCTATTTGCCAGGCATTAGTTGTTGAACATGAGACACATCAGTAAATAAAAATAAATTAATAAATAAATCATAATTTTCTTGTGGGTCTATGAAAGAAAAAAAAAATATGTAGAGCAGAGTAAGGGAGATTGTAAACGTTCAATGATAGTAAGGAGGCAGGTTGCAATATCAAATAAGGTAGTCGAGGTTGGGCTATATTAGAAAATCATATCTAAACAGATATTTGCAAGTGGGATATCAGCTTCGTAGTTCTGAAAAAAAAAAAAAAGGCATTGCAAGCAGAGAAACAGTTAAGACAAACACTCTAAGATAGGAGTATCCCTAGCATGTACGAGGAACAACAAGTGAAGTTAGAGAAAAGGTGAGAAACACAACTGGGAGCAGGTGAAAAGTTGAGTCTTTAGAAGGTTTAAACAGAAATGACATTATTCAATCTCCATTTTAAAAGGCAGTTTGCTTGAGATTGACTGTAAAGGGAAAGATAAAAGTAGAGGGACATATTAGCTGGCTGTTGCAATAATTCAGATAGGAGATACTTGTATGGAGGCTGAGAAATGCAGAAAAGACTGTCATCCTTAACTGCTACTCTCATCTTACCCCTAATATTTAATACTTGGTTTGACCATGTTCATATCCGTCAGGTCCATAACCTTTCTTTATTTTCATTTTGCCTGCTACTTTCTTGGTTAACCTCCTCATTATTTTTTTTTATAGATTTACCAGCATTTACTTAATGAATCCTTATTTCAGTTATTTCTCGTATTTTACTTATGTGACAATGCCAAAGTAAGCATTTTCACATGTGTATTTACAAACAAGTGGTAGCATTTCTATAGAACACATCTGTAAAAAGGAGATGTTGAGTCAAAATATAAGTAAATTGGTGTTCTGGTTGTACGTTTGTTTTATTTGCTTTTTAATTTTGCTTTTCTTAAAGCGACAAATATTTATTATCTCACAGTTTCTGTATGACAGGAATTTTGGAATGTGTCTAGTTCAGAAACTGACACAAAGTTGCGATAATGATGCTGGCCAGAGATGTAGTCATCTGATAGCTTGACTAAGGCTGGAAATTCTGCCTTCAATATAGTTTGCTCATATGGCTGTTGGTAAAAGAATACAGTTCATCCCACATGGGCTATATGAACTGCATCTGTGTTATCAACTGGATTTTTCAGTGTAAGTAATCCAAGAAAGCAAGAAAAAAGCCATAATGTCATATATGACATATGTAGTCACCATTTTGGTTCTTTCCATTTTTTTCTATAGATCCAGATTTCAATCTGGTTTCATTTTCCATCTGCCTAAAAGATGTTCTGTAACATTTTTTTTTTTTTTTGTAGTTAGGTACTGATAGTAATAAATTCTTTCAGCTTTTGTGTCAGTGAAAGTCATTATTCTCTTTTCACTTTTTAAAGACATTATCACTGAGTATAGAATTCTGGTTTTAAAGTATTTTATTTCAGTACTTAAAAGATGGTAATCCACTAACTTTTGCTTGCAGGTTTTTTAATAAGAAATCTGCTATTATTACCTTTGTTCCTCTTTACATAACATTTTTTTCTGCTACAGATTTTAAGATTTTTATTTTTATCGCTGGTTTAAAATAATTTGATTTTGGTCCAATTTTTTTCATGTTTCTGAGTGTGTGGTTTTTTTGAGCTGCTCAGCTTTATGAACATATGGAATACAATTATAGTAACTTTTTAAAATGTTACTGTCAGCTAAACTTGATAATCTGTGTCAGTTCTGTGTTTATTTCAGTTAATTTCTTTTTTTCACTGTGGGTTGTATTTTCTTGCTTAGTTGTATGCCTGACAATCTTTGATTGAATGCCAGACAGTGTGCATTTTAACTTTTTGAGTGCCTGAAATTTTTTTTATGTTTCTAAAATCTTGAGTTTTGTCATGGGATGCATTTGATTTACTTGGAAACAGTTGAATCCTTTGGCTCTTGCTTTTATGATTTGTTTAGGTAGGACTAGAGCAGTTTTCAGTATATGGATAATTATTCATAACTGAGGCAAGACAGTTCTATGTGCTCTGCCCAGTGCCAAGGGAATCATGAGAATTTCCAGTCTAGCTTGTGGAAACTGGTACCTTCTTGGCCCTGGGCCATATAGATCGTTTTTTTCTAATTTATTCAGGTGGAAGTTGTTCTGGCCACAGATAGTCACACATACATGTACCTGCCAAATGTAACTCAGCTAAATATGTAGTGAGGGGATTCTCTATAAATATGTGAAGATCTCTTTCTATAAAATTGCTCTTCTCAGAAATCTGTTCTGAAAAATCTAACTCTCTTGGACTCCCTAGACTTTCAGATCCATATTCACAACTCGGGGAGTCTGCTTGACTCTGCCTGGGCTTCCCCTCTCTGTGTTGTGGCCTGGAACCTCAAGGGAGTTAGCTGGGACACAGAGTTTACCTCATTCATTTCTCTTCTCTTACTGATCACTATCCTTCACGGACTGATACCTATTGTCCTTAAAAAATGTAGTTTCATATATTTTGTTTAGTTTTTGTTTTGTTTCAATGAGGAAAGTAAATCTGGTTCTGGTAACTCCATCTTGAACTGAAGCAAAGTCTTTGTCATTTCTTATTAAATTTTCTATATCTTTCTAATTGATTTTCTTTCCTCCTCAACAATCTATTACAAAACACTGTAAGTGACAATCACCTTTCTAAAACACAAACCTTAACACATCACATGTAAACTTAAAACTGTTCAAAGGTTTGCATTTCTTTCAAAATAGAATTCAAACACTGATATATAATGAACATCAGTGTTCAGGATTCACACACGTTTCCAGAATCTTCACAATGATTCCTGTATGAGAGTCCTACTGAAATAACTGAAATATCAGCATATCACATTCTCAGAAACCTCTCTTTTCTTTGGCTTCACTTTGTCTGGAAAGTTCTTCCCTTTCTCCCTGCCGATACCTATTCTTCTTTCCAATAACTTAAGGATTGATTTATCAATTAACTTAAAATCTTCTTTTGGTCTTCTTAGCACTTGGTATAGTGTTTTGTTCAAAATACATAATTCATAAATGTATAAATATTTGATGAGTGAATTAATTCATTAATAAATGAATGAATGAATGAGTAAAGTGAGATTTGAGAAAAGTAATCATGGAATGTATTGTGTAAATTGATCAGAGGAAAGAATGCAAGTTTCCAATGTCTTAAGAGCCATATTGAATTCCAAGCATGTAGCATCTGTCAATTCTGTTTTAGAAAGAAAATAATTAGCAGTGCATCCATTTCTTTTAATCAGTGCTTCAACTTTGACGATTATATGGCAAGGCCTTCTAGTCAGAGAGTGACACTGAGTAATTTTTCCTAAAATAAACAGAGCATGGGATTTAATTGGGAGTAGTTCATTTGAAGAGCAGAAAATTGTGCTGGTTTCATTTTTATACTTTCGGTCAAAGGATAGAAAATAGCAAAGACTAATGCTGTGCTGTGGAATCGGGCGTCTTACATTCAAATCTCCATTGTACACCTTATTCTTTTGTTACTTCGAACATTGCCTATCTATCTGGGTTTATTCTCAGACATAATCCACTTTGTACTCTACTTTCTAGTTAGTTAGAATGAGATGTTACATATATATGTATATATATATACATATATGTATATGTATATGTGTATATGTATATATGTATATATATATGCATATGTATATATATGTGTATATATGTGTATAATACATATATACATATATACACATATATATACACATATATATGTGTGCGTATATATATATATATATATACATATATATAAATGTCATTTTATAAAAAATATTATTAAACTAAACTAAAATAATACTTGCAATATTACCAAGCCCAGTTGTGGCACATTGTAAACAATCAGTACATATTAGTTGGCATCATTTTGTTTCAATCCTACATCTCAATTGTTCAATTAGCATCTTAAATCAGCAATGTATGGAAAAGTTTAATTTTTTGTAAAAGTTTTTAAAAATTGCATTATTCAGAACTCTCAGTGTAAGAACCATACAGACAAAAAATATACTTTGCTGTTATATGTTTTGTTTTGTTTTGTTTTTGTTTTTTTTCTGAATGACTCCACTTAGCAAAACTTGCAGAAAAACAGTTTTGTTTTCTCAGCTCTTAACTGCTGACAACACTTTCTATTGCCATGTTTCATATATATATAAACTTTAAATTTCTTGACAAAGTCATGAAAATGTTATTTGAATGCATATTCTTTACCATTTGGATTACAGCTCGTTTCTCTCAGCATTCCACTCACCTCAAATTTTGGGCTTTATTTTTTCCTGTATCCTTGTCTATTCCACTTTACTCTGAGCGGTTTTTCAGTGAATTTCACATTTCTCAAATCTTCTTTTTGATTACATTCACCTAAGATTTTAGAACTACACCTTCAATCTTACAAAATCAAATTTTCTGACTATGAGGACACAAGCCACTTTTTAATCTAGTCAAGAGATAAGAAATTAGAATTAATGTAAGGAGGTTATCCAGTATAAACATTGAATCCATATAAAGGAAAAGAAATCTTGTAAATTCAATCTATTCAAAGAGAGCATGAGCCACTGCGTAAAATGAGATCCTCCCTCTAATAAGGTGAAGTTTTCACTCAGAGATGGATAACCACTGCTCAGGCATCCTCTGTCAGCAACGATTCCTACAGTGGGAGAAGGAAGGATGTCATATCAGTCTCTAAATCTGCTTGTGCTTTAGAATTAAGAAGGGAGGGGTTTTTATTTATTTCACAGATACTGAGACTCTGAAGTAGTTTTTAAGTAATCCAGAAATTCTTTTAAGATTCTTACCTTCAAGAACTGAACCTTAATTCCCCTCTCCTTGACTGTGGACTAGACTCAATAATCCGCTTCTACAGAGTAGAACCTAGTGGAATGTTATGTAACTGGGAAACCAAGCATGTGGTGTCCTCCTTGTCCTCTCTCTAGGATTACTTGTTCAGGGAGTAGCCAGCTGTAAAGTCATGAGGACACTCAAACACAGTATGGGACAGGTCATGCACGAGGAGCTGTGGCTTTCTTTTAAAGGCGAGTCCTGTAGTCAATAGTCATATGGCTGTGCCTCCTTGGAAGTGGGTCCTCCAGCCTGAGTCATACCTACATGTATGTAGCCCAAACTAACATGTTGACTCAGTCTCAACAGAAATCCTTTGCCAGAAGAGCCCAGATCATCTGCCTCCTAATTCCCGCCCCTCAGAAACTGTGGGAGGTAATAAAATTTATTGTAATAAGCAATGAAGTGCTGGCACAATTTGTTACACAGCAAACAAATTAGCAGTAGCAGTAACTGACGCAAAATTCTGTCTGGAGTCTCTGACTCAATGGGCTTGAGGTGAAACTTAGAACATATTTAATATAATCATCTTCTTGATTCTGAGGTAGCTTTTTCTATCACTAGGTATTTAGGAACTGTTATAAGTTTCTCTCCAAGTGTGTACTAGCTTGATAGTACCTATACCTAAGGCCCACTTTATGTTAATAATATCATTCTACCTATTGTTATCTCTCTTACTCTACCTGGTCATCAAGCACATGGAGGTAAAGGTGTTACCTGTTAAGTATTGTACTTTTAAAACAAGTAGGTTTCATTTTTAAAAAATAATATATGCTTATTATAAAACTTAGAAAATATAAAAAAGCATAAAGCGCACTCATATATTCTTCCAAATACTTTTATTGTTCTATTTTGATAATTTATATTTAATTACAAATAATCATGACGCTACTATCATATAATTTCTTATCAATTTTTTGCTTACCACTGTAGGTGCCTGACATATAATGAAGCTCAATAAATATTTGTTGAAGAACTATTTCCTAAGCACTTTCCAAAATATTTAAAATTCTCTACAAGAAACAAATAGATGGCTGAAGAATATTGCATTATATATATTTACAATCATTAGTTTTCAAATTACTAAATGAAAAGTTATAAATATTTTAAGGCTTTTGACACATTTTAACATATTGCTTCCTGGGAAGGCAATGGCATTCTGATTTTGAAAGTGATTTTAAATGGTGAAAGTTTCCTAGGAGAAACTTTACATTTTATAACAAAATAGAACAAAGATGAGAAAGGAAAACCAGTGGGTATCATAAGATTTATAAGCACAAGATCAAAACTACACACCCAGATCTGATACTCTACTTACCTGAAAATTTAAGGAAACAAAAGCTTTTTTTCCAAGAGGATAGGAAAAGGAATAAACTGAAGAAGAGAAAGGATGATGTAATGAATTGAGTGTGGGGTATAGCTCCCCAGACATCTTCAGACACCTAGCCAATATTCCTCTAAGTCAGTGGGCTGGCAGTAGGTTGATCTTTCACAATATTTCTTATTAGAATATTTCTCATTAGAATGTGACTTAAAGGAATATTGAGGTGTAACCTATTGGCTGATTCACCTAGGGTAGAAGAATGACAATTATAAAAACTTTAGGGCATACAGTTTAACCCTTAGGAGAATATTTGTTTAAAGAAAAACAATGTATAACAATCAATACAAATGCAGGAACGATCTTTATGTGGTAAATTGGCAAATAAACAACCCAAAGTAAGCCTTGTCAATATGCAATACTGTTTTATTTATAAAGCTATTTACAATTACAAGACAGTGACCTCAAGATAAAATGTAGATTACACATGCATGAAAATCTGGAAAGTCTGAGCTCATGTTAACTGAGACATAGGACACATCAGGTGATGTGAATATTAGGTATTAGGGGACACGAGAAATCCTAGAGAATAATGAAGACAAGTCATACTGTAGAAATGGTTCATATCTGCTAGAGAGGTTGCTGAGAAAAAAATGTTATATTTTGTGCCTTACAGTTATGGATTCTACATGATGATGATGATGATGATGATGATGATGATGACAATAAAATAATAATTTCTTTTTATTATTGGGAACAAAGGAATTCTGTATTGGTTAGTGGTATATTTATTGTTCTTGGTTATTTTTCCCCAATGCTTTAAATATTTTGAAGAATACGACTGTAATAAATATGAAGATTCAAGAGAAAATCAGATTAACTTATGTTCAAAAGCCAAAGCCATAGCTATCATTTATCTGAATATGTCTGAATGAAATGGAAATTTTGATAATACATACATAATTATTATTTAGAGCAGAGGTCTTCAACTCCTGAGCTGCAGACCAATACTGGTCCGTGGCCTGTTAGGAACCAGGCTGCACAGCAGGAGGTGAGCAGTGGGCAAATGAGTGAGCAAAGCTTCATCTATATTTGCAGTCGCTCTCCAGCACTAGTATCACCATCTCAGCTCCACCTCAGATCATCAGGTATCAGATTCTTATAGGAGCAAAAAGGTTAAAGACCACCGATTTAGAGAATGTGGTAATTTGTAAAAAAAAAAAAACTTAAAAAATGACAATATTTTCCTTAGATAAGATTCTAATAAGCCAATTTAAAATCATTATAGAACTAAGAGGCAAAAATTGGAGCCCCAACCAAATACCAGATACTTTTATGGAAAAGAAAAAGAGGTAATATAGATTTCCTAAAATTCTTATACTGGCAATGTTCTGTTCAGGCACACATCCCTGACTCTGACACATTAAGAAAGGATACTTGGTCCATGGTTTAAAAGAAATGAATTTCTAGTCATTTCAAATTTTGATTGACAGTTCAAGAAAAAAGCAATTCTCAACTTTTCTCTTTTTTTCCAAGGAGAACTAAAAATCTGCCAAGACATAAACAAAATATGCATAGCCCTATCTTCCTCCAAGTCTCCCAGACACGGGCAAGTAAATCAATGAAACAGTTCTCTTTTCCACAATCCATGTCTCTATGGAGCTGATGCAATCATTGGTAACACCCTACGTAATTTTATGGCTGTGCTTGTTCAGCAGCAATAGCATTCGATTAGAGGGAAAAAATGATCCATCTGGTTTCTATGGCTGTGTTGATGACCAAATCGAATCAACCACCCAGCTAAACTGATCAATTGTGCAGAGAGTGGCCATTAATACAGCTGGAAATACCATTTCAAAAGAAAAATAGTCACTTCAGAGGCTTCCTATGACTGCCGAGTCAGTCTATGACAACATAACTTTGAGAGACTAGATTCTTAGTAGCATGGAATTGTAATTTGGGGAAATCGTAAAGCTTTCACGTACATAGAAGTTACAGAGACTAATCATCTTTCGCTGGTTTTACTTTCTTATTTATAAAATGTAATTGACTAGGTTCTGCACTTGGTTTGGACAGTGGAACGGACAAATGCTGCAACAAAAGTAGTTCGGAGGAGAGAGAGAAATCCAGATCTGGGATTATATATACTGAACTTTGAGCAAACCTCTACAGGTTTCTTGACTTCTTCAGTTTTCTTCATCATTAAGGTGAATGCCATAATGCCTATGTGGCCTGTTATTTTGAGAATTATATAAGCAAATATATATTTATAAGAATCCAGTAGTCTAGAATAGAGGAAGTATTCAATAAAGATTTAATAAATAAATTATTTTAGGAAGAAATGAATGATGAACAAAGAAAGTATTAAGGTTACATATAAGTTTC
Source organism: Pteropus medius (assembly GCF_902729225.1). Lineage (NCBI taxonomy): Eukaryota > Metazoa > Chordata > Mammalia > Chiroptera > Pteropodidae > Pteropus > Pteropus medius. The sequence goes on from NW_024346771.1 coordinate 7,563,583, forward strand.
TTAAAACTAGGAAGAGGAAAAGAAAGACATTATTTAAATCTGACTGGCTACCCTACATTCTTCTTGTCCCTGTCATGTCGACTAAGATGATACAAAAAAAAAAAAATGGTGAAAATGAAAGTCAAATGAGAGCACTATTAGGAGCTGTCAGTGATGGAACAGTTGCTACATGTCAAACATTTACATATATTCTTAAGTAATAATGAGGATAATAATAATAGACCTATCGTGTGCCAAGCACTGTTCTAAGCACTTTGTATATGTCCACTCACTTATAATTTTGTCAAAACCTTGTAAAGTAGGTCCTATGTTTACCTGCATGTCTTACATGAAGTTATTATCCCCATCCACACACGAAAAACTAAAGCTAGTAGATTTCCTAAGGCTAAGACTGATACCCACGAGTATCTGACTTCAGAGTCTGCAGATTTTATTGTGATTGCTTCACAAGGGAAGTTTCTCTCTAGAAAAGATGAGGATAATTGAGAAAGGACCACATGGATTTGCTAATGGTAATGAAAAAAGCATAAAATCTGGAGGCTGAGAAGAAAAGGGATGTTCAGCAGGTGGCAAGTCTTGGCAAGAGACTGAAGAATGGATGCTTAACATTGGGACACCGCCTCTCAATCTATTGGGAGGATGGAGCTGAATTGTGCCCAGTTCAGGTGCTCCACTAGGTTACAACACACTTTACTATAGAATCACCTTACAGGAGTAAGTGTATTAATCATTTGTACTGAGAAAAATAAAAAGTTGGAATGATATCTGGGGCTAAACTGAGCAGTCTGCATCAATGATAGTTTCCAAACACATTTACATCAGCATTCTAATTATTATGCATATGTTTTAGAGAAACTGAAAATTATTTGTTTGCAAAAGGTTTTAAATCTAAGATCAATTAAAATGTCAAAACTGAGACCTGTCTTATTTTCAGGGTCTGTGAAAATATATATTGAGTTAACCAATCAGTGTTTCCTGTCCTGGGATTTTATTTTAAATATGTCGTATCTAACTGAAAAATCTCTTCATAAGAAAGGAGCTCTCATTGTCTGTATTATGAAATGCACTTATAAATACCCAACTGTAAATTTAACCCACTTCTACCTTTCACTTTACTGGTATTAAAGAGCCCCTTAAATGCATGGCTATCAATATCTAGTTTCCTAGTCATCCCTGAATCATTTAGTTCACTTATCTGATTTATTGTGAAGCCATGCTTATTTATATTACTCATCTCCATGCTTATTTATATTCATATTACTCACCTCTCTCAAATTCATTCAGCTTATTTTCCTTTCAGTCAAAGAGGTGGAAGCCCTCTCAGGAAAGAACACAGTGCTGAGTCCAGCAGGTAGAAATTCATCTCAAATCGGATCCTTGATTCTCAGGAGGCCTGACTCTACTGGATGTTTTGACGCTCTGGTCTGCTGGAACCCCATATCCAGCTGTTTGAGAAGTTTATCACGGTTTCCTAGAGCCTAGAAATGAAGTCTAAAAGAAACTTTATTTTTTACCTCTCTTTTTCCATTTATCGACCCCCATCTTACCACTTCACATTCTCTAAAAATCTCTAGTTCTCCTGTGAATGAAAATGGAGATCAACACTTTGAAATATCTCCCCTAACATTCCACCTGGCTATGTCAGAGTACAAGTGGAGATGCATTTCTAAATATTCAAATATGTAAATGTTAGAAATCAAGCTAATAAACAGTTAAAATATGTCTTATAATATTAACTTGAAAAAAACCTTTTAATTTTTAAAGTTATATTAAAATGTATAAACCTGTTTTTTAAAAAAAAATTAGCATGGTTTTTAATGTGACTAAAATTTAGCAAAATATTAGTCAAATAAAGCATGATTCTTTTAGAAAAAATTTTTTAAATGTAATGATGTCATCTAAAGCATATAATGCACATCACTTATATGAGGACTTTATCTCTTTATTTTTTTTGTATTTTTCTATTACGGTTGACATAATATTATATTATTTTCAAGTCTATAACATAGTGATAGATTTATATAACTTATGAAGAGATCACCTTGATTAATCTAGCACCCATCTGACATTATACATATTTATTACAATATCACTGACTATATTCCCTATGCTATACTTTACATACTCATGACTATTTTGTAACTACGAATTTGTACTTCTTAATCCTTTCACTTTTTCACCCATCTTCCTAACACTCCTCCCATCTGGCAACTATCAAAATGTTCTCTGTATCTATGAGTTTGTTTCTGTTTTGTTTGTTTATTTTGTTTTTTTAAATTCCACATATAAGTAAATAATATGTCATTTATCCTTCTCTGTCTTACTTACTCCATTCTGTCTGACTTACTCTTCTAGGTTCATCTGTGTTGTTGCAAAAGGCAAAATTTCATTGTTTTTATGGCTGAGTAATATTGTTGAATGATGTACCATTTATTTATTTATTCATCTATCAATAGACATTTAAGTTGCTTCCATATCCTGGCTTTTGTAAATAATGCTGTAATGAACGTATGGATGCATATGTTGTTGTTGTTGTTGTTGTTGTTGTTGTTGTTGTTGTTTAATTAGTGTTTGGGGTTCCTTTGGATAAATATCCAAAGTGGAATTATTGAGTTCTTCTTTGTCACTTGTTATAGCCTTTGTTTCAAAGCCTATTTTGTCTGGTAATAATATTGCTTACCCCAGCTTTTTTTCATTTCTATTTGTATGAAATATCTTTTTACAACCCTATACTTTCAGTTTGTGTGTGTCTTTTGATTTGAAGTGAGTCTCCTGTAGGCAACATATATAAGGGTCTTGTTTTCTTATCCATTTACCCCAACCTATGTCTTTTGATAGGAGCATTTAATCCATTTATATTTAAAGTAATTATTGATAGGTGTGTAGTTATTGACATTTTATTATTCATATTTTTTTACCTTTCCTTTCCTTTTTCTTCTTAAAAAATTCCCTTTAACATTTCTTGTAATACTGGTTTTGTGGTGATGAATTCCTTTACCTTTTGCTTGTCTGGGAAGCTCTTTATCTGCCCTTCGATTCTAAATGATAGTTTTACTGAATATAGTAGTCTTTCTTGTAGGTCCTTGCTTTTCATCGCTTTGAATATTTTGTGCCATTCTTTCTGACCTGCAAAGTTTCTGACAGTTTTATGAGAGCTCCCTTGTAAGTAACTACCTGCCTTTCTCTTTCTACTTTTAAGATTCTCTCTGCCTTTAAGCTTTGCCATTTTAATTATGGTGTATTTTGATATGGGCCTGTTTGAGTTCGCCTTGTTTGGAAATCTCTGCACTTCCCAGACTTCTATGTCTATTTCCTTCACCAGGTTAGGGAAGTTTTCTGTCATTATTTTTCAAATAGGTTCTCAATCCTTTGCGCTCTCTCTTCTCTTTCTGATATCTCTCTGATGAAAATGTAGGTATGCTTGATGTTGTCTCAGAGGCCCCTTCAACTATCCTCATTAGTTAGAGGCTTTTTTTTTCCTGTTCTGATTAGATGTTTTCTGTTACCTTATCTTCTAAATTGCTGTTCAATCCTCTGCTTCATTTAAGCTACTATCAATTCCTCATAAGGTATTCTTCATTTTAATTATTGTAGTCTTCATTTCTGACTGGTTCTTTTTTATGTTTTCTATCTCTATTTTTATGTTTCCTACGTCTTTGTTGAAGTTCTCGCTGAAATTATTGAGCATCTTTATAGCCAGTGTTTTGAATTCTGAATCTGGTAGATTGTTTGTCTCCATTTTGTTTAGTTCTTTTTCTGGAGTTTTGTTCAGTTCTTTCATTTGGGATATGTTTCTTTGTCTCCCCATTTTGGCTGCTTCCCTAAGTTTGTGTGCTGCTGCAGATTCACTGTCTCAGGGTAAGGGGAAAGCTCGGGCAGTTGGAAGAGAACGCAGGGAGCCGTGGGCAACTGTGACACAGCTCTTTATTCCAGCAAGGGCACAGCCCACTTCACAAGGCGGTGGTGTTATCCAGCAAGGGCACAGCCAGCCTCGTATGGTGGCAGCGCCTTTTATACACAAGTTAAACAATAGTGGCACACTGCCAGAAGGTGAAAGCCCACACCTGCATACCGGGCACCCAGTTACATAAGGAGAAAAGTGTTGAGCTTCTTCCTCTCGGAAGTTAGCTACAGGTGAGGGGAAGGAGCCTAACTATCGTCATCTTTACTTTCTCTGCACAGTTTGTTTTTATGTATTAGGTAGAGCTGTTATGTCTCCCAGTCTTGGTAGAGTGGCCTTATGTAGTGGGTGTCCTGTTGGAACCAGTGGCACAGTCTCTCTGGTCACCTTGAGTCGGGTGCTAAGGGTGTGTCCTTTGTGTGGGTTGTGTGTGCCCTCCTGTTGTTGAGTGTTGATTGCTCTTCGCACATGAACAGGAGGACTTGACTTTCAGGGTGATTAGTTCTGAGAACTGGCTATGACTACACTGGAGAAGCTGTTTTGCAGCAGTTGACTCTACATAGCAGAATTTGCATGGCTCTGGTACCTGCCAAGTCTACTCACTGGGTGTGTCACTTGTGGAAATGATTGGGTAATGCTCAGGTGTGATCTGAAGCTGGCCACCAGGTATGTTGGTTCTACGCTTATTGGGAGGGGCTTTAGTGCAGACTAAACTCAGATGCTGCCTGTGCCTTGCCTGGGGCCACTTAGTGTATGCTACAAAGTTATTTGTAGATGATTACCACTTGTGTGCTGTGCTTGGAGGTGCGTGGGAAAGGCTAAGCTACAAACTGAGGCTGGCTGCTGCTGGGCCTGGGGCTGTTTAGCAAGAGGTACGGGACACACCAGGGGCTGATGCTGCTTTTGGAGGTTCATGAACATTTGAGATATTTTAGGAAATTCCACAGCATAATCCAAGACAGGCTGTTTGTCCAGAACAGCCACTGGAGGTGGCTTGGGTGAACATGCAGGTTGGGTGGGGCAGTGTCTCAGGGAATCCTCCGGGGGAGTGGGAGTGGGAATGATGTTAGCCAGGTTGATGAAAACTCAGCTATGACTCCTGTAGGTTGAGTGGCAAGAGAGCTCAACAAAGGAACAAAGGCTTTTGCCAGTCTTTCTGTCTGGGAGAAAGCTGCCCCTCCAGCTCTCAACCTGAGCCAGACAATTCAGTTTCTCCCTATATGTTTCTGGTGCCTTTTGAGATACTGCCCAGTACTGGAGCTCAGAGTGAGTAAATGCATCTATGAGTAAGTCCATGAGTGGGCCATTTAATTAAGAGGAACACCCAGTACTCCGAGATCCCTCCTTCTCACTCAGCCACAATCTCTGCTGGTTTTCATAGCCAAAAGTTATGGAGACTTCTTTTCCTGGCAATGAAACCCTGGGCTGGGGAGCCGAGTGTGGGGCTGGGATCTCTCGCTCCTCAGAGGAGACCTCCATGGTCAAAATATCCCTCTTGAGTTTTAACAGACATATGTGGGTGCGCACCAGCCCGTTCTGTGTCTCTGCCCCTCCTACTAGTCACCACATGGCTTTTTCTGTGTATCTCCAGTTGTAGGATGTCTGTTTAGCTAGACATCAGGTGATTCTCAATGATCTTTGTTTTGTTGTTTATTTGTAATTTTAATGTCACCATGGGAAGAAGCAACCACAGCATTTACCTACTCTGCCATCCTGACCAAAAGCATCAGTAAATCTGATTTTCATTATCTCTCAAAGCAATATCAAGTTCCACACTATCAGTATTTGTTATTATTTTTAAATTTTATAATGCCAGGTTATAAAGAAAACTGAAACTAATAATATTGCTCAGTGTGTTAAAGTCTGTCTTTTAGCAAGACTGTACCTTCATAAATGAAAGGCATGGGCATGGCTAAATAAAAATTAAATTTTAAAGCTTGGCACAGAAGAGTTATGAGATCTGTATGATCTTCTGCAGAGTACAAAGCTGATTGTTTTCTCTCTCATATGCCTCAATTCCAAGCCCTGTAGATAGTAAATTATAAGTTGTTCACTATTAATTAAATGGTCTTTATTTGAATATAATTTATTATAGAAAACTTGATTATGTATTCTAGGAACTCAGTGTGCTGAGATTAGATGTACATTACAACATAGACAACTATGGTCCTACAAAGAAATGTGTGTCCTTATTTTTCTGCAGTGTTCTTTAAATCCCTATATTTTCTTTAGGCTTCAGCACTGATGTCAGACCTGGGCCTCCACACCAGTCTGGCACCAGAACAACATGGCGTAGCTTACACACAGTCTCAATAACTTTGCTCTTGTAACATATACTCAATTACTTACCAATATCTGACATTATTAACAGTAAGAATTTTAAAGGTATTGGTTAAAAATCTTACATACATTGACATATACCCAGAGCCTAACAGAAAGCCCAGAGCTCAGAAGTTAAAATAAGTGTGTGTTGAAATATTAATTATAGTAAGAGGCTCTTTTACAGTTGAAATATTAGTTTCGATAACCAAATATAACAAATCTTTCCTCTTTTGTCATCCTTGGGAAACAAAGTCATTTACATGCAGAATGGTTTCCAAATCTTGGTTCTAAAGATTTTGCATTTAATTTATGCGGACAAGAATGAGACACAGATTGATAATAAACTAAACAATAAGTAAAATGTCCTATGTTGCTTGGTACGGAGAGTATGTGCTAGTAAGGATAGGATGACTAGTAAGGCTGGAATCGTCAGAAAGGTGAGTATCAATTGGCTCTCAAAGAATAAATAAAGATTTCAGTGATTGAAAAGAGAGAAAAGTCAGTGTCAGATGAGCAAATTGCTAAAGGAAGAGATTATCATCATGTTTCTCAAGATAGTAAAGTTATAGAAACAGAATGAGAATATTGGTAGAGCAGTCACATAAAGTAAGTTTGCATGATTAAGATGAAATCAAATCGATTGTTCAAAACCTTAAACCTAGGAAAATAATTTAGATTTTATATGAATTAGGCTATTATTGAATGTTTTGAAGACAAAAAAATATTATTTTTAATTAGACCATCAGACAGACACTCCTGATAGCCATGATAGCTGTGAAAGTCACCTTCCAAATAAAAAAAATTCGGAGTGTGTATGTGTGTGTGTGTGTGTGTGTGTGTTTCTTAAGATTTAATGAGGATAAAAGGAGTGGAAGGAATCAGATTAAGATAAGTCCTTTGCCCCATAGACCCTTGGTTTCTCAAACTTAACATTTTCTTCTGAACTCTATGACAAAATGTCACATTCCTATGTAAGCCATGCACATCAACCACATGGAATTTGGAGTTGGAAGCATTTCAAGGACAATGATATAATAGCTTCTTTTTCCCTAGTACGGTGACATTTTGGTAACATATAAAAATGTCAGAGTGTGACAAATCCAAACTTAAACCAAAATAGATGAGGAACTTGAAGTTGTATGTCATTGGAAGCAATTTTAAATTGACTCAATTCAATGTCTTGGTGTTTTATGTCACTCGACATATGATAAAGTGATGGTTTATTCAAATTTCCTGATAAGCACTGAGAGTTCTCAAGTTTGTAAGAAAGAGTAAATAATATTTCAGTTTTTATTTTATGCAAATATGGGAATCAATTTAAAAGTAAATGTTAAAAATACTACATCTTTATTCTTCTTTTAAATACCCAATTCACATTTTTCATACCATTGTTTAAATACTGTTGTTTTGTGATTTCATTTGTAAAACAAAATGTGTGTATGTGTGTACATGTGCATGTGTGTGTTTATAAAGAAACTCATGAGAACAGGAGGCTTTCTACACAACAGAGAACTAACATGGCTCATGTCCTGACGGCTCACTATCTGCCTCACCTTGGTCTAAAAGCTCTCAAGGATCTTATTTTTCTCACCATTATTATAAATGGTAAGTTTTTGTTTGATTTTTTTTTTTTACTTTGTTTTATTGTCCCCATCAGACACTCCTATTGAACACATGGGGAGACTGTAGTAAAGGAAGGTTAAGAAATCTAACAAAGTTGAGCAAATGCAAGTGGTGAGCCCAGAAATCAGACAACATGACCTCAAAGCTCACATGCTTAGCCTTGAGCCATACAGTCTCCATATTTTCTGGTATGCTTCAGGGGTGCTTTAGAATCAGTAAAGTTTTGGCATTGTAAATAACAGGAACAAAGCATGCTGCAAATTGTAATGCATACTATGCTTTACAGAACTCTATTTATTTTATTTATAGTAAAAATCAGTATTAATTTTTAATTACATGGGGAACATATTAATGCATTTCTTTTACTAAAAATTAAAACATTGCAGATAGGCAAAATTTTCCTTTCACTACAGCCCTCAAATGCATCCCCTCTACCTCCCAAAGACATTAGTGTTATTAGCTTATAGTTGATCCTCTCGACACTTTAAAATGTAGACATTTATATTGTATACACACATATATAAAATATATAGTATTTAATTACATAAACTGTATTATCTAGTATATATCACTTTTTACATCCTTCTATTGTTTAATAATAGATTTTTATTCCATCCATAGAAAAAAATTAGTATATAATATTCCAAAGTAAAAAATGTCAGTTTAGCAACTACCTTCTTAATAATTTGTTTTTGTTTTGCTTCAATAAAAAAACCTTTTTTTTTTCAGAACTTGTTATATGTATGTGTGAATCTTTTTCTAAGAAGTATGCCTCAAAAACTTACTGGATCATGTGGTATTTGTACTTGGTATTTTGATAGCAATTCCAAATTGCTATTCAATTTCCATGTGCCAATTTATTTTCCAACAGCAGTGTACAGGAGTTTCAATTTCCCAACAAATTCACCAAGACTTTATGTTATCAAACATTTTAATGTCTGCATTCCAATATGTTAAAATGGTATTGTTTAATCGGATTTCTTTGATTAGAGTAACTTAGAAAATCTTATTTAACATAATATTACAGTTTTTTATTTCTTTGTAATTTGCCTGTCTTTATTCATTGCCCATTTTTCTAAATGTTTGGTTGTCTTTTCTTTAGTTTTATAGTTCTTAATGCACTGAATACTAATCTTTTGCCTGATATAATTTTATTTTCTATTAAGTGTTAGAAGTTAAATTATTTTATTTTGCATTTTTGTTTATCTTGACATCACATTTTGGATACTAAAATTACAAATAGTTCTTTAAGAAAGCTATAGGTCTTTAAGACCACAGACAAATATGTTTTTGAATAAAATTACTTTAATAGAGTCTTACTTTAGAAAATGTATCAAATAAATTATGAAATTTGCATGTTTACAAACTTGGTGAGTATCCTTGATTTCAAATCAGAAGTTACAATAGAGAGAAGTGTAGGTCAGCATTAGGGCAATTCCATCATATTTTGCTATTTCAAATTTGTCAAATGGAAACACTATTAATTTCTAGTAAGGGAATGTTGGTATTGTTTTCACTGGATTTGGGGCAACCAAAGGCCAACCTGAAACCAAAAGGTAGACAGGACATAGGAGAGGCACAAACGAAGGCAGGGACACAGTGATGGAGAGAAACAGATGCAATCAAAGGCACCCAAAGGAGAAAACCAAACAACAACGACAACAAAAAAGGAGATCTGTACCTTAGCAAGGGGTAGCAATGTGTATTAATAACGATCTTTGCTTATCCAGTTCAGTAAAAGTGGGCTCAGATCCTCTACTTACATACATCGCCTAAGGTGAAGAAGCGAATAGTTTCCTATGAGATTATTAAAAAGAATGCCATTTATATAAACACTAATAGTGTTTTGATAAAGAATCCATAAGGAATATTAAGTGAGAAGACAAAAGTCTGGTGAATACAGATTTAATACCTCTGATGTAGTACATGTGGATAGATTTTTTTTCAAAATTGAATCTTTTCCTCTAAGTTTTCAATATGGTTACAACTGTGACAAAAGGATAAGATATTGATAAAATCTAGAGCCTTTTTCCCCAAGCATCCATGTGAATTTGTTAAATTGATGGTTCTAGTCCACCCAGATATGTTTGAAGGCACTCAAGGCACATCTACAAGAGATGCCCACTTGACTCTCATATTCGTTGAAGCCACCCACTATTTATCATCCCTTTTAATCCTCCCTGGTCCTCTGATCCCTCCTCATCCCAGATCCTATTAACTTCAGGCCATTTAAAGGTTTTTAGGAAGATCACCTTTGCAAATCACTAAAATAGTTTTTTTTTTAGAGTGTGGAGAGGGAACTAGAGTGGGATAAGACAATGAAGGAAGTCCAGGGAAAGAGCACTGCAATATTTCAGACAGGACGGAAGACTTCTATTTCAGCAATGGAAGTAGGATCAAGCAGATGTATATGTAAAATATACAAAATGCTAATTCCTAACAAGTCAAAAAAGAAGAGATGTAATAATGAAGAAAAAATTAATGCCCTGAATTCTGTTGTGTCAGTATAACTTCATTAAATGAGAACTCAGCATACATCAATGATATTGTTTAAGCAAACAAGGTAATAGCATCAATAGAATCAACATGCTATTTTTATGTCAGTATTATGTTTGATTTAAGAGAGAGTATAAATAATTACTACACAGAATAGTCTTTGAGAATGTTGCAGTTTGTGCCATATAGGAAACTTCAAAGTAACTTTAAAGTAATTGTTTCAGATTTGGTGCTTCCTAAAATGTTATGGAGACTCTAAAAATGTTTCATTTGTAAGATACCAAATATCTGGATAATCATAGTATTTTCAGTAGAGTTTCCAAATGTATGAATGATTTGATCTCCTGTCCACTGGAGGAGCCAGGAAAGATTGTTCTAGCCAGCCAGAGTGAGAAAGAATTGGAACAGCAGGTCAAGTGTATGTTATCAGAAATTGGCCACATGAAATGGGAAAGACAGAGAGTATCAAACTAATAGGAGCATCAGAGCTAAGGGTCAAGCTGAAGCAACCATTACAAATGTGCTATAAGAGCCTGGGAACAAATTTCATTGTAGATCATGGCAGTGAACTGGAAAAGGTAGCAAACAGTTTACAAGGTGCCTTCTTATACGATCATTCAGTTCCTTAAAATTATTCTATGTGGAAATTCTAAATAGAAACACTAAATTCCTTCTTGTGAGAGTTTTAGATTGAGAGGAAATGTAAATAAGTAAGATGCCTAAGATAATGCTTAACACTTTTTAGGTGTTCAATTATGTCTTTTGATTTCTGTTTCCCCCATGTTTTTGTTTGTTTGTTTTGCTACCACAAAACAAAATAACAGCGTAGACTAGGAGTTTTGTTTGCAAAGCCACATCTCCCATCCTGTTTCCTAATAGACTATACTACTGCAATGTTTCATGATCTTAAGCTTAATTACTGTATATGGCTGCCTGGCTTTCAAATGTTTCCTACTGAAATCACATGAACACCCAAAGCAGTGCCTTATAACTCGTCTCAAAGATACCAGAAATGACATTAGTTATCTGAAGATGTAGGTAGTTGGGGATGTCTAGAATCAGAAGAACAGAATGTGACTTATTCTCTTTAAATGGAGTTTTGTGAATTTTACTTTCCATGAAAGTTTGCAAAAAACACAGGTTTGGTTCATTAAACAGTTGCCTACATTTCACTCAGCTGCCATGATAGAAGACCTTACAGAAATCAGATGCTTGCTAACTGTCAATTCGAAGGAATTAACATCTGTCTTTAAGATATGACTTCAGGCATATTTCATAAGACACTTGAAGTAGCCAAAATTATTTAGTTTACTGAACCAAGCTAATGACATGGGAATATAGAATTCTATTCTTCTGAGAGTAATATTTCCACTATTCTATATTGACTTTAAATAGATAGTCTTCATGGGTAGTTAAAACCTATTAAAATGAATAATTGCTTTATCTATGTTTAACAATTTCTGTATTCTTATTAATTTTATTTGAATAAAAATGAGAATTTTTCAGTTAGTTAACTCCTATGTATTACTAAAGCACCTGCCTTATAGAATTATAGACATTTAAAAATAGAATGGACCATAAAAAATCTAATATAGGAGAGAATAATGATAATAGATCGGATTTTATTTTGTGTCAGATAGTGTTAAATGTTCTACCAGCATCGTTTTATATTCTAGGGCAATGATTCCTAAACAGGTTTACACCAGAGTCAGCTGGGGAAGTGGTACTTCAATAAGCCTGGGCCTGTGAGATGAAATTAGCTCTCCAGATTACCAAAGTTTAAGAAACTCTGCTCTTGGAGGTGAAAACTATTGAACCATCATTATGCATACTGAGAAAACTGGAGTTTGTAGGTAATAACCTGCTGGAAGTCACTTAGCCAGTAGGCAGTAGAGTCAGTATCTGGACCTTTGTTAGCTGAGGCTGACAGGGTAGTACAATTTGTAGCTCTCTCTGCTCTACAAGTCAATAACCCAACTGGCCAGCCCAGATGACCTAGTGATGGCTGCTTGGACTGCTATACTGAGAAAAATGATGAGATCACACTGTAACTCATAAAACAATTATGACCAGCTGCCAATGTTTTCCATGAAGGTAGGAGCAGTCACCCAGTTCAATGTCTTTGATTTGAAAATAGCTCAAGGGCAGTTCTGTGTTTTCATTCTGCTAAACTTCATATTGGCTTTAACAGTTTTTGGTGAAAGACCCCAAGTCTCAGAAACATCTTATATGATCTTTAAAAAGGTATTAAAGGTAAAGAGAAGCTCAGTGAATCGAAAGGCAGGGCACAAGTTCCAGTCCCTGCCCTAAAACTAATGTGTTCTATGAACTTAGACAAGATATCTTTTTGCTGGTGAATAGCAGTTTTCTCATGGATAACTTGAATTATTTGGACTCGGTCATCAGAAACCTTTCTTTCTTCCTAGTATAACATAGTTAATGCTCTAAATTTTAACAACAATAATCCTTACAGTTTAGAAGTAATATTCTGACCCAAAATTTCAGTTTTTGATCATTTCCAAAACATCAACCACCTAATTAATCTTTCAGGACCTCCAGAAGTGAATATTAAAGGGACAAACTGCCAGGGTATCTAATGTCACGAACATCTCTATTTTGGAGGATGGAAATGAGAAGGGTGGCTGTGTAAAAGATTGAAAAAATGTGACAAGTTCTGACGTCTAAGGAAAAATTACTAGCATAGTTATGAAAATTTTCAAACTTGATGGTAGAAAAAAAGTAAAGAATTTATGCAAAAAAAATGTAATTATTGGTGATAGATCCATGTGTAAAAATTGTCCAGTCCATGTTGTTGCCATATTTCTAGGGTGAATTTTTTTTAATCTTTTTTTGTCCCTTTTATAATTTATTATAAGGTAGAATGTCATGAAATAGCCACCTTTAAGAGTGCAAATAATCTTAACTATTCTGTAATCCCATCCCCATCTTGCTTTCTCTCACTTTCTTGTAATCTTCCTTACATTCCATCCTTAATCTCAAATGCATAAAAGAAATTGCAAAATTGTTATTTTCTGGAGCATATGAGATCTTGCTCCCTGGCATCTCATCAGTTTGGCTCAAATAAACTTATAAAAATTCTCTACAGATTTGGACATTTCTTATGTTGACACTGGGGAATTCTTACCATAGGAAAAAGCTGTATGTGTCATAGAACCAGAATGCTTAGAGTTAAGAAGTTTGGGGGATTTTTGTTTGTTTGTTTGTTTGTTTGTTTGTTTTTTACCCTCGTTGTTCTATTTCGGTAGAGTTGCTTAACACTTGGGGCACTTAACACAGAATGGTGAAACTGACCCATTTCATAGAGGGCAGGAAACTTTTCTGTATTTAAACAATAGTATGCTACCTACCCTCTTTTTAATCACTAATATTTTCCATTGGCTTTTTCTCAGACTGCATCTTATTTTCGCAGATCATATTCTTTACATATTTCTGCCACCAATTATCTGCCTCCCATTCCGTTAGGGGGAAAATAACCCTGCCTCTCCAATCCCACAGTCACTGAGCTTAAATCAGAGAAAGAGACTGAGCAAAGCACACAATTACTAAAAAGAAATGTCCTGAACAGTCATTTCTCAATGTGACTATGACTCCAATCCACAAAGGCAGCATTCTTTGATTACTATCATCAAAAGCCCATTACTCTAAAAAGGACAAGACACATTTTGTTAAGGTGTTTTTATAGCTGAGGTTGCTAAATATTGAGTACTTTACCCCTATCTAGTCATGCGGGGAGCACTGAAGTATTTAAAATACGAGGCAATCACGCCCTGAACCCAATATTTACTCTGAATTGCTTAGCTATATTTCATCCACTCCCCTGGTCTTCTGAATTTTCATCAACAGAACATATATCATGAAATTCTCCAGTGAGGGGGAAGGTCACAACACCTTTCAGTGACTCACGGTGATGACATTAAAATCTGAAGATATATTCATTTTTTGAGATACGCTGTTCCCTTAGGAAATGAGGATAGACCAAGAGTTCATCCTAAAGAAAATCGGACCAATCATTTTTCTCTGCTCTTAAATCAAGCAGAACTTCTATATTCACTTTGCATAATACTATTTTCTTTTCCTCTTGCACATTTCCCCTCCCTACTACATCTACTGTATTCATGTATTGGTCAGACAGGATAACTGAGCTCAACATATATCTTAAAAAAAAATTATGAATGTGTTTATTTCTTAAAAATCTTGGGTTTATATCTAGTAATAGGTAATTCACTTCAGAGAGAAAGCTTTTCTTAGCTTACCATTTAAAGGGAATAGGTAGAGGCGAAACATAGGGAGTCAGCAGGAGCTCCATGGAAAACAGCCTAGTGCAGCGAGGTTGAATTTTGAGTTTCAGCTCTGCCACTTTGCAGCTGTGAGAAGCTGGCAAACCATTTAATCCATCAGAGCCTTTGATTCCTTATCTGCAAATTTAGAATTATTGAAAATAAAAGATAGCATTTGATAATGCATCCACGTGTCATAAATTGTCAGCTAGTATTATTATTACAGGTGGAATCCTAGACATTAATCTTATTTTAAATTAACTTACATTTACATAAACTAAGTATACTTATTAAGGGTAAGGACTACATAATTTTTTTTTGTATTATTTGAATATAAACATTGGTTGATGAAGGTAATTTATTATTGATCTTGGCATTAGAAAATGTGTTTGAAATTTCATTCCGTTATCTTCTTGCTACAGTTTTCTGAGCAAGACAGCACACATTTTTAGCTTTGTTATTTTTAAAAATTGGAATTAATAATACCTTACAGGTATGAAATCGGCATGAAATGAAATTCATATATGAACACAAATAGAATGTGTCTAGCACATGGTAGTGATATTTTGAAAAAAATTTCTTAAATTGCATTGGCTTTAGATAAATTTATTCCTATGGAAATAAAAGTATTTAAAAACATGCTAGATTCTAAAAATACAGAATAAAAAGGAAAGGTGGCAATTATAGTGTAGATGATTTTTATCTCTGACTAGAACCAATATAGAATATACAATATCAACAGAAACACAATCAAATCCACATAAGGCCCTGATACTTATATATCACCTGAGTGTTAACAGTTGCTTTGCACTTTGAACCATATGGATGACATTTACAATAGACCAATTCTGAAGAATTTTATACTTTTTTCATTTCTTAAATTATGACCTGAAGACAAATATTATTATTTTGCAACCTGTAGTGAAATGGGGCAACAACTAAATATATTTGATTTGGTCAAGATTTGAAATAATAGACATTTTAAATAGAATTCGGGAAATGCAAGTCTGCCTTTTGAGTCAAATCATGATATCACAATTATGTAGCAGAAATTGTACTAACTGCAAAATTCTCAAGAAATATGATTCCATAAAGCACTCATTGTTTCTATTATTAATAAATGTTATACAAGGAAATGGCAATGACAAATGCTGTTAAAAAGAATTAAGCCCTTTTACTGAAAGAATATAGTACTTTTGATATGCTGATATGACAATAAAATATAGAAATGACAGAAAAACTTCATAATGTGCCCTAGTCAGAACATCTGTCCAAGCTAACTTACTGTTCTTGTCCCTGTTGCTCACAGAATTTCACCCACCTTGGCCTTTCAACTCCTCCCATCCCTTACTCATGTCTAGCATGCCCTACCTCAGAGCTTGCATTTGCTGTTTTTCTTCTCCCTTATGTTTTTGTTTCCTTTCATTATTTTATTTATGTCACTGCTCAAATGACATCTTCAGAGATGCTTCGTTCTCCAGTTCTACATGCAGTATAGAATGGTATTGCCATTTAATCTTTATCACTTCCCTGCCCTGGCCCCTCCTTCCTTCTTCCCTTCTTTGCTCACTCCTTGTTCCCCCCACCCCTCCACTCTCTCTCTTGCCTTCTTTTTCCCTCCTTTTTTTAGTTTTGGTAGTACTTCATCTTTGTCATTGAAATATTAATACACACACACACACACACTCACACACATATACATACACAGATATACACATATATACATATTATATATAATTTTCTTGTCTTATTCTTCAACTTGATCCATAAGATAAGGACTTTGTCTCTTCAATTCACTGTTGAATCCCAAACCCTGTTGTTATGCAGTAAATTCTCAATAAATCATTATCAAATAAATATTCCATTGGAAAAAAATTAAAAAAGTGTCTATTAGCAGTCCATAAATGTTGATACATGTTGAAGAATTTCCAAATTTAGAAAGCTCAAAGAGTTATATACACAGACAGATAAATGCAGGAGACAGCACAGTCTGAAATTCAGTAAAGCGAAGTCCTGGAGAACCTCTCGCCATCAGATAGAAGTCAAGAAGTTAAAGGGGTTGTACTCAGAGAAGATAAATCTTCCAGCTCTCATCACCACCTTGCTCACACAAAGTTGCTGTCTGCAAGGGATTTTTCCCAGAGGTCAAATCAGGGGGAATTTCTCACTCAGCTACTACCTCAAGGTGGGAAGGGAGCAAGATATCTCATACCCCGAAGACAACTTAACTATCACTTGCAGCATATGCCTGGCTACCACCACTCAGCAGACAGATTTTAGTACATAACATAGGCAGTTAAATAAGAATTTGCCAAAACAGAATAATTAAAAGCAAGATTTGAAATTTAACCAACAATATGAAAGTAACAAAAATCAATAAAAAAAGATATACAATAGCTGAGAAATTTATATCTTCAAAGATATAAAAAGAATATCACATCTGATATATAAATTATCAAATAAAGTCATTTTAATTTGAGAATATGTTTCCAAAATTAAGACTGTAAAAAAAAAAACTTAACAGATGGGATGTTGAACAGAATGGATACAACTATAGAGTTAATGGTTGGAAAATGAATCAAAGTAATTTTGTCTAGAATGTAGTACAAATAGACTAATATGTGATATGGATGAAAGTAAATTTAGAAAGAATAAAACCTAGAATGGCATCTTGATATAAAAATAAATAAGATAAATAAGAGTCATAAAACCAAATTTTTGTAATCGAGAAATTTAGCATTCAGTTGAGAAAATAGAATACACACACACACACACACACACACACACACACACACACAAGAATAATAGTAACTCCAAAATATTTTAAAGAACTTGGGGACTTTAAGCCACACAATGTTAGTGATAAAAGTCAGTACCTTCCAAAATAATTGTGACACGTTAGTATGCCTGCTAGATTTGAGGAAGAAAAGTTTTGTCTTCATAGGGCTCAGTCTATATTAAATACATTTTGAAGATGTTAGTGTTTTGTTGGAAAACCCTACAACCCCATCACATGAACGCAAAACATATTTCTTATCTGTTTATATTTACAATGGCCAGTGGAAAAGAAACATAAATAAACACTAAATATGTGTTTTTAAAATGGTGATACACTGTTTGGGAAAAGTGAATGGGAGAGGCAACAGCTGAGGAGAATGCTAAAAATCTTTATTCTTCCCAGAGTAAGAATGTCTTCTCTCAGGGAGAACTAAGAACCACTTGCCAAGAGAATGATTTTTCTCTACCCATGTCTTCTGTCAGAAGACAGACATAATTTGATGATGGTATATGTATCTTGATGTGCTATCCTAAGAATAATTCTCCAAGGAAACTTTAACCTGTTGTGTTTGATAGCCTCTAATCACTGGCAGGGTCTGTTCCCTGAGGACTTTCATGCCCACACAGCTGACAGAACCTTTCCAATTAGTGAGCAGGGCCTCCTATTTGTCCTAGAAATCATATAAAGACAATTGAAAAGAACACAAGTTAAAGTAGAGTATTAAGTTTTAATATATTTGAATGGTGCCTGAGCTTGAGTCAATGGACCATTCCCTCCTTCGCTTTATATTTCGTACAGCTCTTATTCATTAAATATCACTGAACACACTCAACAACTCTTTAGGAGATCAAATGTTTGAATGGGAAAGATCATTAAGAAACAATCTCTGTCTGTGAAAAACAGAAAATAACCTGCTGTATGGGGAGAAACCACATGGGATGAGGAGTGCACATCCTCATTCATTTTGCAATTTGGATTGTTGAAAACAAAAAAAAAATTCGTGAAATGGTATGTAAAAATTTCTGCACACCTTATAATCCCCAAATTTCCCAATTCAGTCTTTTTTTTTTTCTTAGTGTGGTGTCAAGGCAGGAGCTGTGAGAGGACCCAGATTTGTAAATTTGGAAGGAGTTTAAGAAGTAAAACTCTCAGAAGTGTTAGTTTCAACTATGTAGTGAATTTTTCCTCAAAGTTGCCATGCACCATTAAGTTCCATCTTCCACTAGGCATAGAAACTGCTAGAGGGCAAATGCAGCACCTAGAAAAGTAAATATTTCTTTTACAAGATTATGATTGTTAATCTGTAACTGGAAATGGATGGGGAATAAAAGCTCAGTCTACCACATTGTTCGGCAATAACTTGGGCATGGGGGATTTTCTGATGCCTAGAGGGTGTTGGAAAGACTAAACCTTATTTGTAATCATACAGAGTAGCAGACAGGATGATTTTTTGTAGTCCTAAAATTCAATTAGGATTCTTTCTTCAGCTGTTTATTACTTATTTGACCTAGAGCAATATCACTAAACCATCTTTCTCTTTAGGCTTGTTGTGATAGTTTTCTAACATCGTGTGTATGAAATGCCTAGTGAATGGTACATAGATGTTACTAGTGATGCTAATAATACAGGTGCCATGGGTAGGAGAAGAGGTAGCATTTGTAATGATGATGGTTTACTCCAAAGGAATAAAAAGCCACCAAAAGCATCTCTACAATAGAAAATAAAGTAATTGTCATTTCCTTCAAGATTATTCTTAATCTGATCCCCACATATCTTTCTAGTCTTATCTCACAATATTTTGTATATAAAATCTCCCTCCTCAGTTTGTCTCCTCTGTCCCTAGAAATGCCCTCCATTTTCCAAACAAAATATCATTGCTCAAACTGATCTATCAATTAATCTGCACAAGCTTTTCTTTGCTTTGTTCACGTCCTGTTCAAGTCAAAAAAAGGTGGGTGGAACAGAACAAGATGGACATATATAGAGAAAAATGATGAAGAATTAGGTGATGAATGGTTAGAAGGATAGTTAAATGGATAAACAGATGGTGAAAAGATGGAGAGAGAGAAAGCGATAGAAAGATGCCACCGCCAACGAAGATGATGATGATGACAGATAGATAGATGATAGATAGATAGATAGATAGATAGATAGATAGATAGATAGATAGATAGAAAGATAGATAGATAGATAGATAGATAGATATACATGGATACATGGATAACAGATTTAAGTATTGTCTAATATTTTTTATTCTTTATTTAAGATTGGGCTTCCATCTGCATTTATTTCTCTTCACTTTGAAAACTATTTTCAACAATTCTTGTAGAGCAGGTCTATAAAAGATAAAATCTCTTCACTTGTCTGAATTAAAATGAAATTATCTTACCTCCATTTTTAAAAATATAATTTTTAAAGTACAATTTTATATACATTAAAATATTCCCATTTTAATAAATTTGGGCAAACTATATATATATATGTTACTAGTGATGCTACTAGTCACCAATACTAAAATCAAGATATAGAATATTTTATGTTGGACGAAAAAGAAAATCCTCTGTATCCCATCCTAGTCTAGCTGCTATGCCTAGACAATCACTGATCTGCTTTCTAACTACAGATTCAAATTACCTTTCCACCGCTGAGATAAATAGAATCATATAGTATACACAGTTTTGTGTCAGTCTTCTTTTGTCCATCACAGTGTTTCTTAGATTCATTAATGCTGTTATGTTCATCGGTAATGACTGTTTGTTTTCTTGTTGAGTAGTATCATATATAAATATACAATAATTTGTTTCTCCATTCACTTGTTGCTAAATTTGGGTCCAATTTTCACTTGTTTTTGAAAAAAAAAGTTTCTATGAACATTTGTGTACAAGTCTTTGTGTAGATATGTGTGTTTAAGTCCCTTCAGTATATATCTACAAGTGTTATTGCTAGGATGCACGATAAATAAATGTTATATTTAACTACAAACTGCTAAACTATTTTCCAAAGAGATTATTTCAGTCTACATTTCTTACCACTCTCCAGCAATGATGCTATACATTTTTGCCAACACTTAGTATTATTAATCTTTGTAATTTTAGTAGTTTTATAGGTATTTAATCATATCATACTTGGTTAATTTGCATTTCCTTATGTCCAGTTTTGTTAAGCACTTCTTTTCATGTGCCTATTGGCTATTCACATGTCTTTTCTGTAAAGTGTTAAAAGTTTTGGCTTTTATTTATTTATTTTTAAATTTACAGAAAATAAAGTAACTTTATTGTTGTCATATAATTCTATGAGTTTTGACATAAGATTAGATTCATGTATAATACCAAAAAGTATTATCACCCCAAAACCAATTAAATGTATATGTAGGGGTCTATTTCCAGATGCTCTATTTTGTTCTAATGACCAATATGTCCCTTAATCTTGTAGTTTTATAGTAACTCATGAAATCAGGTAGTATGGATCTTCCAGTATTGATCTTTTTCTTAATTGTTTTTGCTACTATAGGCCCTTGTTTCCCCCATAGACGTTTTAATATCAACTTGTCATTTTCTGAAAAAGAAAAAAAGATTATTGAAATTTTGGTTGATGTATTAAATTTAAAGGTGAATTTGGAGAGAACTGACATAAACAATATCGAGTTGTTTCTTTCATAAATATTGTATATCTCCCTTTTTTAAGTCATTGTTAAATTTCTCAATCAATGTTTTATAATTTCCAGTGTAAAATATTACCTAAGTTGTGTTGGTTTATTACATAAGCCTTTAGAGTTAGGCTTTTTTATGCTATTGCAAATATTATAATTTTTAAATTTAAATTCTCAATTTTCATTGTTAATATGTGGAAATACACTTGATTTTTGTATATTATTGTGTATCATATGAACTGCTAAACTCGCTTCTTAGTTTTGGTAGCTATTTTGTAGATTCCTTAGTACTTTCTGTCTACACAATTATTTTGTCTCTAAAAAGAGACGATTTATTTATTCCTGTCCAAAATATATGCCTTTTAATTATTTTATTTTTTTTACCTTTATGTAGCGGTTAGGACTTCTAATACAATGCTGAACAGAAGTGGCGATTGTTCGTTCTAGCTGATACTACAGGGAGAATCATTCTTTCAACATTAAGAATGATTTTATATGTAGAGTTTTATTGATCATCTTTTCTAGGTATAAAATGTTCACTTTTATATCTAGTTGCTAAATATTTTCATAATAAATGTGTGTTAAATTTTCTAATGTTTTCTCAGCATCTATTGATATTCATTTATGCTCTTTATCTTTTACGGAATTTTTATTTTGCTTGATTTTTCAAATGTTAAAACAGTCTTTTCTTCCTGGGATAAATCTATTTTGGTCATGATATATTATGCTTTTCATCTGTGTGACTGGATTCAATTTGTTAATATTTTTGTTGAGAATTGTACCTTTGTTACTTATTGTTATTACAGCTTCCAAATAATTTCATAAAATCACCAGTGATCTTTTTGGGCCTAGAGTTTACATTGTGGAATTATTTTTAATGATCAATTCAGTTTATTTAAGAGGTATAGGATGATTCAGATTTTATTTTTCTCCTTGAGTTATTTCATGAGAGTTTTTATCTTTCCAGAAATAAGTCCTTTATATCTGTTGCCAAATATTTAGTCATACAGTTTTTCATAAATATTATCTTACCTTTTAATAATGATGTCTCTTTGTTTTCCTTCATTCTTGATATTTGTAATTATATCTTCTCTCTTTTGTTTTTGATGAGTCTGCATGGATCTTTATAACTAAAACAATTTTTGTTCTCAAAGAATCGGGCTTTTGTTTCATTGATTTTTCTGTGTTGCTTTTATGATTTCTTTTGTGTCGATTTTAGTTCTTAGCTTTATTTATTTAATTTATAATCAAGTTGTTCCTATTTACTAGCTTCTTAAGGTAGAAACATAGGCCACTGATTTTAGACAAGTTTTCTTTTCTAATACAAGCATTTAATGATACACAAGTTGCGTTAGTTGTAGCCCACAAATTATGATATATTCTGTTTTCTATTTTCATTCAGTTCAGACATTTTCTAATTACCTTTATAATGTCTTCATTGGTTTACGGGTTATTAAGAAGTGTGCTGCTTAGTTAACAAATATTTGAGGATTTTAAAGTTACCTTTATATTAGTAATTCTTAACTGAATTCTGTTGAGGTCAAGGCACATACTTTGAATGATTTAAATTATCTTAAAGTTATTGAGGTTTGTTTAGTGCCCAGGAATATGGTCTATCTTGGGTAAGGTTTATTTTAAACTTAAAACCAGTATTATTTAGTTGTTGGATACAGTATTTTATAAATATCAATTAGGTCCACTTATTTTATGGTTATTTTCAAATATTTTGCAGTGTTACTAATTTTCTGTCAACTTGTTCTAACAATTATTGAGAAAAAAGTGTTACTTTTTCAACTATAATTATAGTTCTATTTCTTATTAATTTTGTCAGTTTTTGCTTTTGTTATTTTAAAGTTCTAATATTGAGTGTACATTTAGAAAAGATATGCCTTCATAAAGATATAGTTCTTTATTGCTGTAAAAATATACCCCTCTAGCCCTGGTAATATTGATTATTTTATGAGAGTTTTTCTAAAATCCATTTTGTCATGCTTAGTATGTTTTTGATATTTTTTTCTGTTAAGCCATTATCTTTTTATCAGCTATGCATAAAGAATCTTTGCCCCCATCCCACCCTCTGGATTCTTTAAGATTTTTCTCTTTTCACAGGTTTTCAGAACTTTGAATATAAAGAGTCATGGTCATTTCCTTATTTATTTTAATGCTACTTGATGTTTTCCTGAGTTTCTCAACTCTCTATAACCATAAATTTCATCAAATTTCTTTCTTTAACTGTTTTATTGCCTTTTTTTTTAATTTAGGACTTTAATTATACCCATATCAATTATCTTGATTGTATTTTACAGGTAACAAACTCTACTAATTTTATGTTTTTAATTTTTTTGCCTGTGCTTAATTTGGACAGTTTCATTATAATATTTTCAGTTTTACTACTTTTGTCTACAACATCTAAAAAAAATAATTCATTTCTTCCAGTAAACTTTTAATTTCTGATGTTTTCATGCCTAGAAGTTATATTTATGTTTTCTAGCTTTTATTTTTTCCATATTATATTTATGCTTTGTTTATATCCTCAGTCATATGAAACACAGTTATAATAGCTATTTCAATGTCCTTGTCTGCTGATTTCCTTATCTGTCTCTTTTAGACCTGTTCATCAACTAATTTTTCTTCAGATATGGGTCACATTTTCCTGTCTTTTAGTAGCAAAAAATATATATATTTGTTGGATGATGGATGTTATAATTTTATGTTGCTGAGTGCTGGGTTTGTGTGTGTGTGTGTGTGTTATTGTGTGTGTGTATTGTGTTTACTTTTGCAAATTAATTTGGTATTTTTGAACCCTTGTTTTTAAACCCTTTAAGGAAAGGTCTAGATTATTTATTTTGTGGATAATATAGGCCTACATTTAATGGATAGCCTTTATTAACCATAGGCTAATGCCAAAATGTCTATTATGAGACAGTACTGAAATCTTCATGAATATAAGATCTCTCCATCCTGGCTGAGGAGAGCTCAAATAATTTCTGACCTTGTGAGAGATCTGGGAATTCTTTATCTTCCAGCTTCCTCATAATTATTCTTTTCTCAGAAGTCTGGACTTGTAGAATGTTATTCTAGCGATGTACATGCTATTATTCAGATTTTTTAAAAAATCAGATATCCTTTGTAGGAAACTGAAACTCTATTCCTGCACACGTCCCTTCTTTCTGGAACTCTGTTGTGTAAATTTTAGCTACCTCAATGTTCTTAAATTTCAGTCTTGGTTTCCTCATCTCAATAAGTTTGCCAAGGTTGGTTCAAGTTCCTCTTCCTATAGTCTGAATTAATTTAAGGCAGTAAGTCTGGGCCATGGCATGGTTTGTCCCATTCGTTTCCTTTCTGAGGGTGAGGGTAGGGAAATAAAAATTCTGAAACACCTATTGCCGATGTTGGGACATTTTGTTTCCACTATTTTGTCCTTTTTCAAATTTATATATGGTTATGAATTAATTCTAGACCTTGTTATTACCGCACGGACAGATTCAGAAGCCCTGACCTTCAGTTTTGAAGGCTATTTCATTACATGTATAATTCCAGAATCAGAATTTTGTTTCCCCTTTCAGCACTTTAGACATGCCATTCGATTGTTACCTGTTCTGAAATGTATCTTTTATAACTCTTACTATTTTTGAGATGTTCTCTTTATCTTTGTTTTTTAGGATTTTGACAGTGACATGACTACATGCCTAGGCACTTTGTTTTATTTTGTTCAATTGTATTTTTTTGTTTGTTTTCAGTATCCATCCTGCTTGGATTTTCTGTTTCTGTTTTGTTTTGTTTTCTCTGCTCTTTACTTATTTTTATTTTCAATTATTATTTTATATTAATATTATTTTATATTAGTTTCAGGTTATAAAATATTGATTAGACATTTATATAGTTTACAAAATTATCTCTCCAATTAGTCTAGTAATTATTTATACTACACATAGTATTTATAACATTGTTGACTATATTCTCTATGCTGTACTTTAAATCCCCTCGACTATTTCATAACT
Organism: Pteropus medius; assembly: GCF_902729225.1. NCBI lineage: Eukaryota > Metazoa > Chordata > Mammalia > Chiroptera > Pteropodidae > Pteropus > Pteropus medius. The sequence goes on from NW_024346771.1 coordinate 7,588,652, forward strand.
ACAAATTTGTATTTTTTGAACCCTTCCCTTTTTTATCCAACCCCCATTACCCTCATATCTGCAACCTTCAGTTTGTTCTCTATATCTATGAGTCTGTTTCTATTTTATATGTTTATTTGTTTTTTTATTTTCTGCACAGAAGCGAAATTACATGGTATTTGTATTCCTGTCTGACTTATTTCATTTAGCTTAATATCTTCCAGGTGCATTCATATTCTCACAAATGGTAATATTTCATTCTTCTTTATGGCCAATAGTCCATTGTATATATGTATTACTTCTTATTTATCCAATCGTCTATTGATGGACACTTAGGTTGCTTCCATATCTTGACTATTGTAAATAATGCTGCAATGAACATAGGGATACATATATCTTTTTGAATTAGTATTTTCAATTTATTTGGATAAATACCCAGAAGTTGGATTGCTGGGTCATAAAGTAATTTTATGTTTAATTTTTTGAGAAACCTCCAAACATTTTCCATAGTGTGGCTGCACCAATCTGCAATTTCACCAACAGTGCATAAGGGTTCCCTTTTCTCCACATCCTTGCCAATACTTGTTTGTTAGTTTTTGATAATGTCCATTCTAATAGCTGTGAGGTGATATTATGGTTTTAATTTGCATTTCTCTAATAATTAATGATGTTGAGCATTTTTTTTTTTTTGTATATGTCTATTGGCTATCTGTAGGTCCTCTTTGGAGGAATGACTCTTCAGATTCTCTGCCCATTTTTCAATTGAGGTTTTAGATTTTTTTGGTGTCTACTTGTGTGAGTTCATCGGATGTATCATAGGTAAATATCTTCTCTAATTCAGTAGGCTGTCTTTTCATTTTGTTGATAGTTTCCTATGCAGTGCAAAAACATTTTAGTTTGATGTAGTCCCATTAGTATGTTGTTGTTTGTTTCCCTTGCCTGAGAATTTATTACTAAGAACAATGTCAAAAATTTATTGTGCACATTTTCTTTTATGCATTTCATGGTGTTGAGTCTTACATTTAAATGTTTAATCCATTTTGAGTTTATTCTTGTATATGATGAAAGAATGTAGTCCATTTTTTTTTTTTTATGTATCTGTCCAGTTTTCCCAACACCATTTATTGCATAGACTATCTTTATCTCTTTGTATATTCTTGCCTTCTTTGTCATAGATTAAATGTACATATAAGTGTGAATTTATTTCTGGGCTCTCTATTCTGTTCCATTGAGCTTTGTGTCTGTTTTCATGCAATGTACCATACTATTTTGATTATTATAACCTAGTAGTATAGTTTGATATCAGGTAGCATGATATTTCCAGTTTTGTTATTTTTTTCACAAGATTGTTGTGGCTATTTGGGGTATTTTATGGTCCCCTATAAATTTTTAAATTATTTTTTCTAGTTCTGTGAAAAATACCATTGGTATTTTAATAGGGATTGCATTGAATCTAAGGATCATTTTGGTAATATAGGCATTTTAACAACATTAATTTTATTTTATCTATGAGCACAATATATACTTCTTATTATTCAAATTTCTTCAATTTCTTCAGTGTTTTATAATTTTGCAAGTACAACTCTTTTATCTCTTTGGTTAAATTTATTCCTAGGGGCTTTTTTAAGCAATTATAAATGGGATTGTTTTCTTAATTTCTCTTTCTGATAATTTGTTATTGGCGTATAGGAATAAAACCAATTTCTGAATATTAATTTGTATTCTGTTACTTTACTGAATTAATCAGATCTAACATATATTTTTTGTGTGTGGAATTTTTAGGGATTTCCATATATAATATCATGTAATCTGCAAATAATGATAGTTTTACTTCTTCCTTTCCAATTTGGATGCCTTTTATTACTTTCCTGTCTGATTGCTGTGGCTAAGATTTCCAATACTATGTTGAATAGAAGTGGTAAAGTGGACATCCTTGTGTTGTTCCTGATCATAAGATAAATACTTTTAGATTTTCCCTATCAAATATGATGTTAGCTCTGAGTTTGTCATATATGGCCTTAATTATGTTGCGATATGTTCTCTCCATTCTTGATTTGCTGAGATTTTCATCATAAATAGATGTGAGATTTTGTCAAATGCTTTTTCTGCAACAATTGATACGATGATTTGATTTTTATCTTTCAATTTGCTAATATGGTGTATCACATTAATTGACATGCAGATATTGAACCAACTTTGCACCTCAGGAATAACTTCAACTTGATCATGGTGTGTGATCTTTTTTAATGTGTTGCAGAAACGGTTTGCTAATATTTTATGGAAGATTTTTGCATCTGTGTTCATCAGGAATATTGGCCTTAAATTTTCTTTTTTGTATGTCTTCAGCTTTGGAATTAGGGTAATGGTGGCCTCATAAAATGAGGTAGGGAGCCTTCCATCCTCTTGACTTTTTAAAAATAGTTTGAGAAAGATAGGTGTTAATTCTTTGAATGTTTGGTAAAATTCACCTGTGAAGCCGTCTGATCTAGGGCTTTTGTTTCTTGTGAGCTTTTTGATTACTAATTTGATTTCGTTAGTAGTAACCAGTCTGTTCAGATTTTCTGTTACTTCTTGATACAGTCTTATAAGATTGTATATTTATAAGAATTTATCATTTCTTCTAGATTATTCAATTTGACAGTATATAATTTTTCAGAGTATTTTCTTATAACCTTTGTATTTCTGTTGTGTCAGTTGTCACTTCTTCCATTTCATTTCTGATTTTATTTATTTGGGTCCTCTCTCTTTTTTTCTTGATGAGTCTGGTTAAAGGTTTATCAATTTTATTTATCTTTTTAAAGAATCAGCTCTTGGTTTCATTGATCTTTCGTATTTCTTTTACCCTATTTTATTTATTCTCCTCTGATATTTATTATTTCCTTCCTTCTACTCACTCTGGGCTTTATTTGCTGTTCTTTTCTTTTCTTTTCTTTTTTCCAGTGTTTTAGGGGTAAGGTTAGATTGTTTATTTGAGTTTTCTCCTGTTTCTTGAGGTAGGCCTATATTTCTATGAATTTCCTTCCTAAGACTGCTTACATTGTGTCCTATAGATTTTGAGTCATTGTGTTTTTATTTTCATTTGTCTTATGGTATCTCTTGATTTCTTCCTTGATCTCATTGTTAACCTATTCTTTGTTTAGTAGTGCGTTATTTAGCATTCACGGGTTTGTGTGTTTTTCAGTTTTTTTTCTTGTAATTGACCTCTAGTTTTATATCATTGTGGTTGCAGAAGTTGCTTGATATGATTTTAATCTTCTTAAATTTATATACTTGTTTTATGGCCTGACACATGGACTATCCTGGAAAATGTTCCATGTACACTTGAGAAGAATGCATATTCTGCTGCTTTGCTGTAAAATGCTCTAAAAATATCAAATCCAACTAATCTAATGTATCATTTAAGACTGCTGTTTCCTTATTGATTTTCTGTCTGGAAGATTTATCATTTGAGTCAACGGGTTGTTAAAGTGTCCTATAATGACTGTATTACTGACAATCTCTTCCTTTATGTTGGTTAATATTTGCTTTACGTATTTAGGTGCTCCTATGTTGGGGCATAAATATTTACTAGGGTTATATCCTCTCGTTGGATTGATCTCTTTATCATTATAAAATGTTCTGCTTTGTCTCTTATTATATATAGACTTTGTTTTAAAGTATGCTTTGTCTGATATAAGTACTGCTACTCTAGCACTTTTAAAATTTTTATTTGCATGACATATCTTTTTTCATTTCTTTACTTTCAGTCTGTGTGTGTCTTTTAACCTGAAATGAGTCTCTTGTAGACAGCATTTGTATGAGTCTTGTTGTTTCTACCTATTCAGCTCTCCTATGTCTTTTGATTGGAGCAGTTCATCCGTTTTCACTTAAAGTGATTATTGATAGCTACATAATTATTGCCATTTTATTATGAATATTTATACCTCACCCTTTTTTTCTTAAAGAAGTCGCTTTAACATTTCTAATAATATTAGTTTGGTGCCAGTGAATTCCTTTAGTTTTTTCTTATCTAGAAAGCTCTTAATCTCTTCTTCAGCTTTGAATGTAGCCTTGCCGAGTAGAGTAGTCTTAGTTGTAGGTCCTTGCTTTTCATCACTTTGAATATTCATGCCAATCTCATCTGGCCTGCGAAGTTTCTGTTGAGAAATCAGCTGACAGTCTTAAGGGAGCTCACTTGTAGGTAACTGCCTTTCTCTTACTGCTTTTAAGATTCTCTCTTTGTCTTTAAACTTTGCCATTTTATGATGTATCTTGATTTTGGCCTATTTGGTTTCATCTTGTTTGGGACTCTCTGAGCTTCCTGGACTTGTATTTCTGTTTTCTTTGCCAGGTTAAGAAAAGTTTTCTGTCATTATTTCTTCAAATAGTTTCTCACTCTCTTGCTCTCTTTTTTCTTCTGGTACCCCTATGTTGTGAATGTTATTACCTTTGACGTTGTCTCAGAGTTCCCTTAAATTATCCTCTCCCCAGCGGTGTTGTTCTATGCTGGGTATCCCAGTGCAGGGTTTGGACCCCTTGCTCTTCTGGGGGCACCTCTGCAGTCAAGATATCTCTCCCGATTCTTAACCACCACCTGTGGGTGTGGGACCAGCCTGTTTCATGTCTCTGCCCCTCTTGCCAGTCTCAATGTGGCCTTTTCTTTACGTCTTTAGTTATAGGACTTCCATTCAGCTAGTCTTCAGAAGTTTCTCCAGGTTGATTGTTCTATAATTTAGTTGTGATTTTAATGTGGTCATGGGAGGAGGCAAGCACAGTATTTAATTATCTTGACTAGACTCTCCAGGTTTTATAAGTTTCTTTTTGTTTGTTTTGTTCTGTGTTTTGATGTCTTTAATCATTTGGAAAATTTTTATCCATTATTGTTCAAATATGTTTTTCTATTCCATTCTCTCTTTTATCTTCTGTAGGGACCCCAATTACAGGTATGTTAAACCCTTTAAACATTTTCCACATATCTCATAGATTGTATTTTTTTTTCTTTTATTTTAGTTTAGGTAGTTTATGTTATTCTTTCTTCAGGATTATTGTGTATAGGCTGATTTTAAATCATTAAATATATTTTTCAATTCTGATATCTTTTCTAATTTTGCTTTTTCTCTTTGTTTTTTCTTTTTTTTATGACTTTTGCCAAATTATTCACTTGCTTATGCGTGTTACCCCAATTTCCACTAGATCTTTAAATAGATTTATTATAGCAATTTTAAAATCCTTATCTAGTAATTACAAAAATTGGGTTTATTTACATTGACTGTTTCTCCACTTGAATATAGGTCATATTTTTTTCTTCTTTGCATGTTTTATAAATTTTGACCAAATGCCAGCCATTGTGGGATATTGAACAAAAAAGACTTAAGAAAATATATCTACTATGGAGAAAAGCACCTTTTATTTTCAGTTTGCTAGTGTGGGAGGGTGGGTCAGGCTTCAAATATTTTGAGGGCAGAATTAGAACTTTTTCTTCAGAGGATGTGGGGTTTGAGCACTGGTGAGTCTTCAGAGATTTCTTTATTCCTTAAAGAGCAGCCATTAACTTTTGGAACTGTGGGAAGCTTCTCTGTGGTTTTGGGCCTGGCTGTCTGTTTGGGTTGTCACATGGAGTTCTTTTTATTCTTCAGCCACACTCCTGGCTTTCTGATTCACAAAAAATTTTGTTCCTTATTACTATCTTGCTTCCAGGCTTTGATGGTCTTTGTCATGCACTTGAAAGACTTTTTGCTTCTGAAGATGGTTTCAGACTTTATCAACTCCTGCACCTTAGTGTCTTTTTTCACTAGGTGAAGGCCTGTGGTAAAAAGAAAGAACTTGGCTATTGGGTATAGACTTAATTTATGGCTAGGATTCTTTGGGATTTCTCTCTCTCTCTCTCTCTCTCTCTCATATCTCTTATTTATGTCATGATTCAGGTCTCTTTAATTTTATGATTACTTCTACACCATCATGAGAGATGAGAAATAGTTTTATAATATGTAGAATACTGCATATGAATGCAGCATAGAGTCATGAAATAAACACAAGACAGAAAGTAAGAGAACTTGTTTCTATTCAGCTCTAAACTTGGCCAGCTCCACACAGTGAAATGAGCTACTATCTTGCAAAAAACACCAGGCCAAATTAAATTTCCTCTTTTTCTAAGTCAGAGTATATTCAATTCACTTCACCAAACATGACATATCTTCTCTGTGTCAAAGACTGCAGTAGATATCGTAAAAAGAAAAAAAAAAATCAATGTAGTTTCTCCCCTGAAGGAGGGGCCATTGACGTATAAAGAGATGACACCATAATACTACATATTGAAGCCCAAGAAAGACATTTTCCCAAGTCTGGTTGAACCAAAGAAGTCTCTCTGGGGAAGTGGTGACTATGTTAATTCCTATTAAGACTGAGTAGTAAGAGAAGGAATATGAGGAACAAAGGTGAAGGGAATTTCAGAGAGAAAGATACTGAATGAGCCTGTGTATCTCCTAAGAAAGCTTTAGAGATGGCTACCTTAGATGCTCTAGTCCAGAAATGGCAATGAGCTCTCTCTTTGTAGCATATGACCAGGGATCCTACTAAACCTTAATAGCCTGGGTGCCTATGTTAACTGTCAGTGTGGTAGTAGTGGTAACTACAACAATTTACTGTTATTCTGGTGGGCCAAAATTTTGTTCCTTGTCTAGTCTATTCCTCAAAATTTTGATCTCTATTTATTAATCGCCATTGTACATCAGAGAAAACAGACGTTCACAGATCCCACATAGCTGATAAGCAACTTTTCTGGAATTTTCAATCATATCTGCCCAATGATCTCCACAACATCTCTTTGTCTCTGAGCTTGGATTCTCTCTTACTCTTACTGTCTCTTTCAAGCATAGAATGCCTAGAACACTAAAACTTGATCTTTGCTGCATATTCTCCCTAGAGCCTTGGGGATTCATATGTCTGGGTACTCCAGCAGGCATTGCCTGCTGAGCATCCCTTTGCAAGAATGTATCTAATTACTGAATCTTATAGTCTTTGGGATTGAGCCAGCTCACCACTAATTGATTACCGATTGTAATATGACTTTCCCCAAATAAAAAACCTAAATCGAAATACCCTTAAATGTAAAATGAAGTGTTTGGGCTAGATCATCTAAGAACACTTGCAGTTTTTAAACAACTATACTATTACAATAATTTATAATGGCTATGTTAAGGAGTCTTTATTTACTAAAATGATAGCATAATTTATTTGCTTCTGAGGAAGTTCAATGATCTGGTTCTTCAGACTTCATGCTTTCTCAGAACTTTATACCTTCAGAGTATTTTTCTCTTCCTGCCCAAGGTCAGGCTAAGTAAACCTCAAGCCTCATTCAGTGTGAAACCCTGGGATGCAGACTGCTTCAACAAGCAGCATCTGGAATCTGGTAAGTTAGCCTATACCAGCAACATCACATCAACTGATAACTTGTTAGAAATGCAAATTCTTAAGACCCATCCCAGAAGTACTAATTAAAAAACTCTAGGAGTGGGTCAAACAATTTATATTTTAACTCTTTGACATTGTCTTAACTAGATAGATAGATAGATAGATAGATAGATAAATAGATAGATAGATTGATTATAGATATAGATGATATAGATATGGAGATAGAGAATATAGATGATATAGATATAGATAGATATAGATGATATAGATGATATAGATAAAGATATAGATGATATAGATATAAATATAGATATAGATAGATATATAGATGTCTCCCCAAGCAATGGCAACAAAAAGCAAAAATAAATAAATGAGACTACATCAGATGGCCAATAGACATATAAAAAGATACTCAGCATTATTAATCATAAGGGAAATGTAAATCAAAACCACAGTGAGATATCTCACACCTGTGAGAATGGCTGTTTTCAAAAAGATAAAAATTAACAGGTGGTAAAGAGGATGGGAGTAAAAGGAATCCTTGTGTGTTGTGGTCAGATTGCAAATTGGTGCAGTCACTATGGAAAACAATATGGAGGTTCTTCAAAATATTAAAAACAGAACTAACATATGACCCAGTGATTCCACTTCTTGATGTTTATCTGAAGAAAATAAAAACATTAATTTGAAAAGATATATGCACCATTATGTTTATTGAATCATTATTTTCGTTAGCCAAGATATAGAAGTAACCTCGGTGTTCATTGAATGATAAATGGATAAAGAAGATGTGGTTTATATACATATAGAATGAAATATTACTCAGCCATAAAAAAGAATCTTATCACTTACAATGTGGATAGACAAGGCAAAGGGGAGTAACAGGTAGAAACTTCCAGTTATAAAATAAATAAGTCACAAAGGTGTAACCTACAGCACAAGGAACCTAGTCAATAATATTGCAGTAACTTCGTATCACGACAGATTTACTGTGGTGATCATATTTAAGGTATATAAATGTGGAATCACTATTTTTTACTAATATAATATTATATGTCAACTATACTTTAATAAAAAAAAGGTGTGATAAGCACTATGATTCTTATAAATCATAAGAATTATGATTGGGCTATGAAAAAATAGAGGGACCATATCATCCCAGTTTGGAGGTATTAGGAGAGATTCTGAGAGGAGAAGGTACTGGAGATGAATTCCAAACCTAACTATAAACAAAGGGAAGTGACAGAACATTCTAGAAAAGGGAATGTACACAGTAAGAGCATAGGACACTTAGAAAATTAAAATAACTCAGATTGGTTTAAGAACAAGATATACAACAAAGAATAAAAGGAGGTGAGACTGGAGAGGCTGGCCTGGAGCCTGATCATGAAGAAAAGAAAAACAACATAGTGAGAATGCATTTTTTAGAGGTGTCACATTGTCATTAGTTCATAGAAAAGATGGATGTGAGAGGGCTAGAAGCAGAACTGTGAATTAGTCCATAGGTAATGAGTCAAAGTAGTAACAGTAGGGATTCTGAGAAGTCATCAAATAAGGACATAGCTATACTTTTGCAAATGTTCACCTTTCCTAGAAAAAAAAAGGAGTATCATTCTTTGCTAAACTTGCAATACATAGGGCTATATTCTGCAAGGAACCTCTTCAAAGAGAAAAACTGAGAAAGTCATGTAAATCCTAAAAACTGAGGATGGAATTTGGGAACAAATGTCATATAAATATTCTCTCTTGTGCTAAGCCAATATGTACATGCATGTACAAACTTTGTATTTTAAAAGACAATAATTTGTGTTTATGAATTGTCCTTCTCTAAATGTAGAAGAACTCCACAAAGCTGAAATATTGTTCACCTCTCTTTCTCTCTTTTTTTTACTTACTATATTTTTAATAAAATAAATATTTGAATCAGTAAGTTCTTCCCGGGTTTTATGAAGATCTCATAGACATTAATGAGGGGTTAATGTCAAAATACTGTAACACATGAACAAGTTTTACCTGAAGGTTTTATTTTCTGGCTTAAAATATATAAATTTTTTGCCACAGAACTATAGAAAAATTGATCTGTAGAAAAACTACCATGATAGCACTAAAAGTTTCCATGTACCCCACAACCAGCCTCTGACACATTAAGATTCTATATCAATATCATCTATCTGCTATAATTAATTAATATTGATTTATTATTAACTAAAGTTCATGCTTTATTCAGATTTTCTTAGTTTCCACTCAAATTCCTTGCTTAGTTCCAAGATCCCATGCAAGATAACATATTACATTTAGTCATGAAGATTCTTTAGGCTCCTCTTATCTAGGATGGTTTCTCAGACTTTGTTTTTGATGACCATAAGAGTTTTGAAGAGCACTAGTTAAATATTTTATATAATGTCCCTCAGTCAGGATCATTTTGGGGGGGAAAGGGAACAGAAGGCCACAGAGGTAAGGTGCATTTCTCATGGCATTATATCAAGGATACATACTCTTACATGACTCATTGCCATTGATATTAACCTTGATCACTAGGTTAAGGGGATACTTGTCGATTTTCTCCTCTGTAAGTTTACTCTTTTCCCCCTTTTCATACTGTATTCTTCTTAAGAAAGTCACTATGTGTAGCCCATGCTCAAATAGTGGAGAGCTATGCTCCACCACCTCAGGAGCAAAACATGTACATAACCATTTGGAATTCTTTATGAGAGATTTGCTTCTTTTCTCCCATTTATTTACTTATTCGATGGTTTTACAATTAGTTTGGACTCAGAAATTTATTCTGTACTTTGCATTATAATCCAGCAATACTTTGTTTTCTCGCTTAGATTGTTGCAAACTCAGACCACTGGAAGCTCCTTCTGTTGACACAAGCTCATTGTAATTATATTTTGAGTAGAACCTTATTTTCTGGCACCAGAAGTTGTTCTATCCAATATACTTCCTGCATAATTCTAGAATCAGTCATATCTCTAAGGATACCTGGTTCCTGTTTATTGAAGAATGATATTAGAAATTAACATCTGAGTACCAGGTATGCTCATTGCTCCTGATGTGTTTCCACCTTTAGACCATTTCAGCTGATGGAACAAGGACATACATATGTGCACACTAACCAGAGTATATACTCATATCTATACATATTTCTGTCATATTGATTCAACTGAAATTCACTACCACATGGATCATTCTGGCCTCCTTTTTTTTGGCTTATTTCTAACCTCTTATTCCAACAGTAGAGAAACTGGCTCCCACCACCCACCTTAAATGTTCAATTTGAATACACATGTATAGCAGCATCTGAATTTTTAACCAGTAATCCCATGGGAAACAACTTTACCAACTAGAGTGCAATGTTTATATACAGTTTTATTTATCTTTAGACTTAAAACTCCACTCATATCTAAAATTACTTTGGTAAGGACCTTTCCCTCCTACGCCATTCAGTGAAGCTTTTTATATATTTGTAATACAGTTAGATTATTTTGTCATATTCTGGATTCTATCCCATGATCTTCTTACCTTTTACATTATTTTTAGTTTGCATACATTAAGGTTCATTTAAGATTCTTTTTTTTTTGCTATAAAGTTCTATCGATTTTGACAAACACATATGTCATATATTTATAGTATCATACAGAACATCATTCTGAACATTCCCCTGTGTTTTACCTAATCGACCCTGCTCTTATCTCCTCAAACTCCTGGCAACCACTAGAGTTTTGCCTTTACAACCATTTCTATAGTTTTGCCTTTTCTAGAATGTCATACAATTGGAATCACAGAGTATGTAGCTTTTTCATACCTGCTTCTTTCACTTAGCATGTGTATTTAAGATTCATCCATGTTCTTTTTGCACTTAACAGCTGATTTTTTTTATCACTGAAATCATTTTATTTTATGGATGTAGCACAATTTGTTTATCAATTCACCAATTGAAAGATATCTTGATTGCTTCCAGTATTTGAGGGTTATGAATAAAGCTGCTGTAAACATTCACAGCCAGGTTTTGGAGTGGGCATAATATTTCAGATCTCTAAACTTTTGCTGGTCAAATCTGACTCTGTCCTCATACTGACCTCCTTTCCTTCAGTTTCCTACAGAGTCTTCAGGGTGAAATGTAGCCATAGTTTCCTCAATCTCTTCACAGATGGAGATCTGCAGCCATTGCTTACCTCATCATTCCCATCCATCTCATAGTACCACAGATGTCTTGCTGAGCCTCCTCCATTCCTCCAGAAAATCTCTTGAAATCTTGTTCAATGTGTTGTAAACCATGGTGAATCCAAAGCCAAATCTAGCACTAAAACAGCTTTGCCAAACCTTGGTTTGTTTTGGAAAGAGTAACTTCGACTAGACTTTTATATTCAAAAATTCTTAATCATCAAGTTGTAGTCAATTGCCTGAATCTCAGTCCCTTAGCCTCTAACATAATTTTCTTCCTTTTACTATTCTTTTCTTTTTCTGGTATCTTTTTTGCCTTATTTCTTCTTTCATCATTGACCTTTTTCTCATCAATTATTTTTGTGCATCACATGCTTCTAGGAAGTCCTGATTCCATAATGAATAAACCCTTCTATATCGCCACATTTTAAAGGCAGAAAACAGCTTATTCATTCTCACATCCATAATCAGGTTTTCTTACTATAAATGATATTGCTTTTTTTGTGTGCTTCTTTTTGTTGTTTTTTCCCGTGTGAAAAAATAAGATTTTATGAGAGTTAAATATGCAAATCTCCCATAAGTACCTGGGTAAGTTATTTTTAAAATATTAGTTATTTTTCATTTACCTTTATCCCGCAGAATTTCATTTTCCAACATTCTTATCAAACCCTTTTCTTCTTGTCTTCTCAAGGCTGTGATATCTAAGGTGAAAGTGAATTCAGACTAAAAATTTGCTAAAACTTTTAAGTACCTCGTCACACTACAAGAGAGATTGTTTTGTATTTAAAGGCTTATTGTCATCTTCAAAAGTTTTACCATATAGAAGGTTGACAACCCATTAATATTCAGTAGGATCAATAGTGAATCTACATGCATATGACATACAGTGCAGGCCAACTCAATACTAAATACTTTAAAATATATTATTTATATTTTATTGCAGATGTCAATGATATCTGCATGATATTTAATGAGCACCTACTATATGCACCAGGTTTTAACTTATTAAATTATTTAATATAACTATTGCAAATCAATGTGTAGGTAAAAATTTTAATTTGTTCAACATCACAATCAGTAAGTAACAGAGCTTACTAGTATAGAGCCGCAGACATAGTACATGCTTAATAAATGTTTGCTAAATCAGTTTTTGAAAGTGCTGGGACTTCATCTAAAGATGGGCTCTCTCCATTTTCTTATCCAAGGAATACTTTCTAACTGCACTATTTCAAAGGTTGAGAATAACAGCTTCAGGGCGCGTGGCTTACAGAGATTTGATTTCCTATTACAAATGTTTCTCAACTTATGATGAAGTTATATCCCAATAAACCCATCATAAATTGAAAATATTTTAAGTCAAAAATGCATTTAATAAACCTAATCTACCAAATATCATAGGTTGGCCTAGCCTACCTTAAACATGCTCAGAACACTAACAACCTAAAGTTAGGCAAAATCATCTTGCTGCCACTATCCAGCATGATGAGAGAGTATCATATTGCATATTGGTAGCCCAGGAAAATACCAAAATTGAAAACTGGAAGTAAGGTTTTTACTGAATATGTATGGCTTTCACACCAAAGTAAAGTAGAAAAATCAAAAAATGAACCACTGTTAAGTAAGGACTGTCTGCGCATTCATTCAGTCTTGTCTTTTCTTGAACCAATCATAATTTGCATATAAGAGTGGAAACCAGGCAATTCACCTTGTTTTTGATACATTCATCCTCTCTGGACACTGGGACTTCTACTTCTGTTCCCTGCCAAACATATTTCAAACTCTATCCATAACTCAGGCACTTCCTCTCCTAGGAATTCTCAGCATTGTTATCCAAACTATTCCTTCTATTGTGTATCTTACACAAAACATCCAAACTGCATGAGACACCTTTAACATTCCAGTGGTGAATGTGTGAGAAATACATTATGTGCCCCTTTAGAAGAAAATATAATAAGGCCACTCCAAGAAGGGCTAATATATTTACACCTCGTTTTGGGGGCCAATCATGGGAAGAACTTCACGGGCAAGAGGGCCTCTTATAATTTCAGGCTCAGTTTAGAAAATATAAGCCTCAGAACAAAAATCACTGGGATATGCACTTCTAACTTTTTTTAATGATGTGCGTAAAGTCTGAAACATTGCAAGTTGCTTGGAAATCTTAGAACCCCAGGCATGCAATCAGTCTTTTAATTAATTAGCTTTGGGTAAAATCCAGGACCAAATACATCTGAGAATAGATACTTGATCCCATTACTAGCTTTTCAAAATATTTGGGATTTATATCTTAAGACATCCCTGATTTTCAAGCAGGATTTGTAACTCAGAATCCATAAAGGAAACAAAAGATAAATTTGACCATAGAAGAATAAAATGAGAGCTAACATACAATTGCTGTAATTTATACATAATACTATGGTTTTACATGTATAAACTTATCTATTCTCATCATACTCTATAAATTGGTTCTCTTACTTTACCAATTTTAAAGGTGAGAAAACTGAGGCAGAGAGGTTAAATAACTTGCTCAAGATCATAATGCTAGTAATACAGCAGGATTGTAATTCAAACTTAGAGAATATGACAGATAACCCTAAATTACCTATCAAATATTTTTTAAATTTATTATTTATTTGTTTGTTTGTTTGTGTGTTTGTTTATATTATGGTGACATTGGTTAATGAAATCCAGTAAGTTTCAAGTATACAATTCAACAGTAAGGCATATATATGTATATTGCATTGTGTGTTCACCACCCATAGTTAGATTTCTTTTGTCACCACATATATGACCCCTTTTACCCCATCTACCTCACCCTTCCCCCATCCCCTTACCCTCTGGTAACTATTGTCTATGTCTATAGTCTCTGTTTGTTTATCATGTTTGTTGCTTTTAGGTTTATATCCCACATATAAGTGATATCATGTGGTTTTCAACTTTTTCTGTCTGGTTTATTTCGCTTAGCGTGATTATCTCAAGGTCCACCCATGTTGTAGTAAATGGCAGTATTTCATCTCTTCCTATGGCTGAGTAATATTCCATTATATGTATGTATAACAGCTTTCTTATCTAGTCATCTACCACAGGACACTTAGGTTGCTTCCATGTCCTGGCCACCATGAATAATACTGCTATGAACATTGGTGTGCAAATATCTTTTCTGATATATGTTTTCAAGTCTTTGGAGTAAATACCCTGTAGAGGGATTGCTAGATCATATGGTAGGTCAATTCCTAGTTTTTTGAAGAACCTCCATACTGTTTTCCATACTGGCTGTACCAATTTGCAGTCCCACTAGCAGTGTATGAGGGTTCCTTTTTCTTCGCATCCTCTCCAACATTTGTTATTACTTGTCTTGTTGATCATAGCTATTCTAACAGATGTGAGATGGTATCTCATTGTGGTTTTGATTTGCATTTCCCTAATAGCTAACAATATTGAGCATCTTTTCATATGTTCGTTGGCCATTTGTATGGCTTCTTAGGAAACATGTCTGTTCAGGTCTTCTGCTCATTTTTTGATTGGATCATTTGGTTTTTTGTTGTTATTGAGTTGTATGAGTTCTTTGTATATTTTGGATATTAAGCCCTTATCAGAGGCGTTGCTTGCAAAGATATTTTCCCATTTGGATGTTTGTCTCTTTACCTCGCTGAAAGTTTCTTTTCATAGCACAAAACAACATAAACAAACTCAAATGACTAAAGATGAAGTGGGAAACTGTAATCACAACACAGTGATAGATAAAAA
The DNA here is from genome assembly GCF_902729225.1 of Pteropus medius. Classification (NCBI taxonomy): domain Eukaryota; kingdom Metazoa; phylum Chordata; class Mammalia; order Chiroptera; family Pteropodidae; genus Pteropus; species Pteropus medius. The sequence continues at coordinate 7,603,931 of NW_024346771.1, forward strand.
GCTAATTTCGTTATCTTAATATAACATATAAATCAATAAGAAAAAATAAACAACCCAAGATAAAATATGGGCCAAAGATGTAAATAGTTTGTAGTTTACAGAATGATGGCCAATAAGCATATGAAAAGAGCCACTAAAGGAATGCAAATCAGAAAAACAACAAAATAAGGATTTTTCTCCTCTCAGAAAAATAATAATAAAAAAAAGCTTAATGATCTCCAATACCAGGAAGTGTGTGGGAAGACAAGCCTCTCCTAAAAGTTGATGGAAATATAAATTGGTGTAAAATTTCCAGAGGCCAATTTGACTATGCTTTTTAAAATAAAAATGCACATGTACTTTGACCCATCAGCCAGGAACGTGTTTTTCCAATTCACTTTATATAATATCACCAATGTGAAATATAAGAGATGTTCCTTATAGCATTGTAACAACAAAAACCTGGAAACTATTAAATTGTGAATAAATAGCCTCCTGAAATTATTACATAAATATAATGAAACATTATTAAGCTGTTCCAATTTAGCCAATATATAAGATTTCTTATATAAAGTTTTTTTTAAAAAGCAGGGAACAATGCCTGTAGTATATCTTTGGTATCTTTTCCCCCATATTAATGAATCTAATAATTGATTTTAAAATGGAAAGGAAACTTCTAGATCTGAGAGCACTTGAGAAGGATAATGACCTCATGTTCACATCTGTTCAGCTTTCACAAAGAGTGTTGCTCTCCAGGCTGTGAATGAAGTCCATCTGCCATCTGGGTTGACCATTCATAGGTAGGCATCATGGCAGTATCCTTCCTAAGTGATCTTGGATGTAATCTAAATAAGATCATTGTCTCTGGCCGAGACTTCCAGATAGTGTGCCCCACTCAGGATCAAAGGCCTTATATATGCAAGCTGACTCAGCCAAGTTAGATTTTAGATGTGGTTTCTAAGCACTGTATTTGCTCTCTGGCCCCCTTTGTCAAAAGACAATCTTTCTGCCTTCTTAGCTTCCTTGGTCATAGGTCATCTAGACCTCATCTTCCTCATTTCCTCATCTGTTTATGGTAGTGAGGTTCCTTCTGCCTTCCTCTGAGTCAGCCAGAGAATGGGTATTCAGCTTTTACTGAAAGTGGTCACTGACAGTGAATGGGGCATTCCTAAGAGCTGTTGGGCTCTGCACATGGAACTACTTGTGTGAATTAAGATAACCTAAGCTTGAAACAATTAAACCAAATACCCCTTAACACAATACAGATTTATTTATTTTTAGGTCCCTTGTCCATTGTAATTCAGTGTGGAGGTGGCATAGGTGTGGGAGGCTTGACTCCACTAGTCACTCAGTTTCTTCTCTGATGAGGTCCTACCATATCTTGACTGCACTGCCTAGAAGTCATGACATCTTCAAGGTCCATGGTGAGAAAGAGAATGTTAGAGGATCGTAACTTTCAAGTACTTCAGCCTGAACCAACGAAGGTCATTTCCACACCAGCAGAACCAATTATGTGAGCCTGCTTAACTGCAAAAGGATCAGAAAGTTCAAAGCGGGAAAGAAAGCATCCTTGCAGAGAGTGTTCTGACTCTCAAACCATCTAATTTTATAATGAAAAGGCTTGTGACTGTATCTCTTGGCAATAAAAGGAGATTCACAGGCTAATTATAGTTATATATTCAACTAAATATATTAATTGGATGAGTAGATGCAACATTGTTTATGTTTATTTTATGTTTTATTTTGTTTTCTTATTTCACTCTTTTAATTGAACAAAACTGAATAACGAATATGTGAGAAAACTAAAAAAATCTAATTCAACAAAGCTTTGTGGGGATATTTGACACAATACCATTTTGGGTGATTCTGTGTGTGCCCTAAAAGCTGAAGTTTCCTCTCAGTCTTGGGCAGTCATTGCTCTCTCCTGGAAGGCTGCACTCACATGCATCTCATTTTAACATAACATTGACTTCTTTAATCCATCCAAACACTGACTTTTCTCTCAGCAGGAATCTCTTGCTCTTTTCTAAGCTATGTCAAAGGCATCTCAGAGCCAGACTGATAAATGAAAATTTTCATCTATTTCTCAAAATAGTGGGACAATCTTCAAGTATTATTATTATTTTTCTTAATAGAGAGTTTGTTTCATCTGATCTCTTTTAAATACTATTCTTCAAGTCCCATAAAGACATAAACGTGAAAGTTCAAATACCTTATAACATCCCATTGCCTCTTCAAAGGCATGAAGCACCATCTATAGTTTTACTGCCATTATTCTAATCCCCAATTTCTGCTAATCTGGGATTTTTTTAAAAAATCCATCAACACAAATTAATTATATGGATAACTATTGGATTTCAAAACTCCAAGCATTGTGGGACCAGAAATTTGATATAGCATTAAGTTTTAAAATTAATTGTTGCCGTGAATTGGTGATCAGTCCAGTGATAACTCTAATACAGCAAAATGAAAAGACAGCAGAGGTAATCATTCAACCTAATTAATCACTCTTATTTTCACTCCTTTGTTTAAACTTGACCAGACCCTTGATCCAAATGTCTCATTTTAAAGATACATTTGGTTGACTTTGTAGAATAAAAAAGAAGTAGGGGTCTAGTTCTTTAAAATTTTTTCTTGGAATTCAACTGATAAACACCATCAGTGAAACAAATATAAGTGTGTACAATATGTTTTACAATATTTCATATGAACAATTGCCTGGTCATAAAAGTGAAGTTAGAAAATATGTGTTTTTTAAGCAGTGAAAGCACCTAAGAAAATTTAGGGGGTTTTGTTATTGTTTTACAAAGATATTCAAGCTATTAAAGAAAAAGCAATCTTCAAACTATTCAATCATAAGCTTAGCACAGTCATACACATGTACAAATCAAAAAAATTATCAGAAACCATTCTCACAATTACCTCCTTTCTGCTGAATTTTTTGATTTGCTGGAACTTTTTTTTAATGGGTGATTTTGATGTGGGAATGGAATATAATTTAAATGATAATGTGTTCTGCAAAAGTGCCTCTTTACCTCAGCTGCATCTATGAAAGATCCCTCATACAAAAAGTGTTATACTCTCAACATTTGTTAACATCCCTCCATTCCACTGGGAAATTTCCAAAATAAGCACTACTGGCTGTCTGATATCAGCAGGCTTTTTGGTGATACCTTGATCAGGTAAGCAAAATTATTAGATTGTTTCCATAGCTTTGAATCTATAATTTTACAACTGGAAAGAATGTTATATATCTAGCAGAAGCCTTTTATATAAGGTTTAAAGAAAACAGCACAGATTTTTCAGTTACCTAATCAAGGTTGCTAAGAAACTCAAGGGCAGATACGGTGCTAAAATCCAGCAATATGATCTCTCCCACCCCAATCCCAAATAAGACATAATATCATGGCTTCTTTGTGTCCTAAAATTTGTGGTCACATTCCTATACAGAAAATATAACTTTATTACTTGGTAAAAATCAAAGTTCTGACCTGTTGTAGATAACTGAATGGAGCCTGAAATGTAAGATATGCTTTTATTAGGGTGATTTTGTTTTAGTGATTACTAAAGTTTTGAGTGTGGGCATAACACCAAAGTCTTGCAAGAGACTGATGGAAGAAGGAAATGGAATTTCATTTGCAAATTTCATGGGAAAAAGGCAATAATAGAGACAGAGAGTTTCAAAAGTTAAGAAAAATAGTTAAATCCCACATTACCATAATACCCCTTGCCAAGTGCAAGCTCCCATACCATGTCTGGCTAAATTTTAGCTTTCTTGACTATAATATTTTTAATGTGCAAGCATACTCCAATACTATAAGTGATTAAATAAACATATTTCTTTTTACAGTAAGTTTCTTTAGCATCAGGTTTGAGGACTCCATCTCAAAACGTCACATCTCTTTCTACTTGGTACAAAAATATGATTCATGTCCCATTATATAAGCTGCATTATATTATGGATCAGTGTTTTCTATGTGGCTTTTCTGAGCTGTGAGAAGATCTGAGAAGTCTTTTCTATTGACTCTGAAATGTATTTGCTGTAAATGAAGGCGAGGAAAACATTTTAATCTTATGGAGGGAAAATGTAAACATCTTTATCACTGATTATGAGCTGGAAATCTTAAAGAATATAAATAGGTTTACAGTTACAAATTAATAATCTTCCAAGAGAAAATACAGAATGAAGAAAGAAGAGAAATTGACGAATGCTGACAGTACCAATACCAAATGAAGTGGCATCTCTTTCAAGCAGTGTACAGTTCTGTCGTCTGGGGTTCCAATCTGGCTTCTCCTACTTCTTCCACGAAAGAATTTGCAAGTATAAAGTGGCCAAAAGGACAAATGTGAAATGCCCTGAGGACAAATGTGATTGTGAAGCAAACACATATTGTCCTTTGACAACATCAAAAATAACTATATTTTCAATGATTTAAAATAGGGAGACAGAGGGAGGATAACAGTTATCATTGTATAAAGAATAATGCTGAGGCAAACAAAGACATATATCCAGTCCCCCACCATATTTCACAGTAATGATTCAGATGCACCCACTTTCACCTGCTGTAATGTTGTTATACTTGGGCAAATTGATCACAGCTGTCAGTGTGAAGTGTTTCTTTCTTCACCTGTCTTCAACTCTTAGCTACATTCTCCAATTTCAAATGGAAAATTATTTTGATATTTTAACAAAACCCAGAAGTTCTTTAATTATAGGCCTGGAGTAATTTTATTTTGTATAATTAAATAACTAAATAATTTGTTGATATTATAAATACTAATATTTAATGTAATGTGTCTGTAAAGTTATTTCATTGAACAAAAATACAAATTATAATACAATTCATAATAATACTAATGTAGAGAATGTATTTTATTAATAAAATTTTGAGCAACTATTCAGAAATGTAGATAATGTATAGTAAATTATATTTATGTGATATAATAATAATAGATAATTTAGCACTGCCAATTTTATTTTAATAAAAAATGTTGATATTCAAATTGAAATCTAGGCAATACTTTCCTGTATTCAAGCTACCTCTCATTTTACTGGTGGTATTAAACCCTAATAATATTCTTATTTTTAAAGACTTCTGGAGAAAGGATACTGTAATTTTCCACAATGACCTATTCCAGATAGTAAGAGAATGCTAATAACTTATAACTTTTAGAATCTAATAAATTTCTTTTAAACAAACTGTACATTCGAAAATTAGTTTTGACTTTAACTGAATTTCTAAACTAAATTCAGTCAATAAAGTTTTATTAAACCTCTAAACTCTTTCTTTCTTTCTTTCTTTCTTTCTTTCTTTCTTTCTTTCTTTCTTGAGCATTTTCATGGTGTAAGAAATTCAGTCAGGGGTATAAATTTGAATAAGATGCAAGTGCTGTATTCAGTTCTCTCAAATATGTAGAAAGTGGAGAAATACAGTACAGTTTGTCAGGTTCTCTGATAGGCACAAATGCTGTTGCTCATACCAACTGGAAGTTTCAAGACAGGCTTTTTGGAGAAATTAGGGAAAATGATTACAGGAGCCATCATGTCTCAGGACTCCTAGATTTCTTAATTAAGATGAAACAAACATAAAGCCATGTAACTATAATTTTAAAAAAATAATACAATTAGCACAGTAATTCTAATCAAGAGAATATGAAGTGACAATGGGAGGCTTAGAATCTGAATTTAATTCTGGAGATTGGGGTAGATTTTACAAGAAATCTGGCATTTCAGTTGAGGGATAAGTAGAATACTGTCTGAAGAGTAGTGAAGAAATTATTTCATAACTAAAAATTAATTAGCAAAGACACAGAGAAACCAAATTGATTAGCAGGTTCATGAAAGGTTTGCTCTCCATTGAGATTGGAAGACCATGTTGCATGTAGAACTGACCAGCATGGAGAAGCAACCCCCAGGCCTTTAAGTTGTAGGCAACTCTTCTTGTTTTAGTTTATCCCAACTCAGCGTAACTGAGTTAAGCATCAGAGTGTGCTGAGGAGCCAATAGGAGCAACTTGAGCAGGATCTTGGTTTTCCATAGTGAGTGCTCTTGAAGACTGAGGAAAAGGTCTTCCCTTTAGTTTTATAGTGTCTAATTGTTTTTCTAAAGGAGCCTCTGCTTCCTTCTGGCTCTGTTTCTTTGGGCCTTACCTGATGCTCATCCCACTAAATCCACACCTTCTTACCTTCTTATTTCCTTCTCAGACTTGTAAAGAGCATTGCTCCCTTATGGCCTTTCTACCTATTGTTGCCTCAGCTTCATTTTCATTTTTTCCCCAATATTTTGATTGACTGTCTCCTCAGCATTCATGGTTCAGGTCAAATGGCATTCACTTTCCCATAGACACTTTCCTAAAGCAGTGCTCACCAATTTCTTCCTCCTCTCATCCAGCGTGACCTGTGTTATTTACCCACAATCCTGCTTTACCCTTTCCATACACTGTTTACTATGTGACATTATCTGATATTTTGGTTTGTGCACTTATTTAATTTTGTCTTCCCTATCTATGATATAGACTCCCTATGGGTGTGATCATCTCAGTCTTGTTCACCATTGCATGCCCAAGACATCAAGTTCATACTTTGGGTTCCACCCAAGTGGCTCTGCTGTTCAGCCATCTCACTCTTTGAAACCAAGGCAGAGGTAGCCTTGCCCCCAGGCCTGTGCACTCTGGGTCTCCGGTCTTCTGATGGAGTCTTAATTGCTTTTGAGGTCTTTCTTTTCTTTCCTTGAAGGGCAGTACATGTTCATTGCTCAATAGTACTTTGGTCCCATCCAGTAAAATCTAAAAAATCCAGCAGTCATTATTCTACTCTGGCTCCTTTAGTTAAAACTCACAATGTCTCTGACTTCTATTAAGATAGCTAATTAAGTTCATGATCTCTTTATCTAGAGATTGTTCAGCTCCAGTTTTAGTGTTCTCTTCAGAACAAGATTTCTTATTTTTGCTATTTGGATAGGCTGAGAATTTTCTAAATCATCAAGTTTAGCTTAACAAATTTTTCTTCAATTTAGTGCTCTCCTTTCGCATTTTTCTATAAACAGTCAGAAGGATCAAAGCAACTCCTTCAACACTTTGCTTAGAAATCTCTTCAGCTAAATATTCACTTTCATTGCTCATGAGTTCTACTTTCCACAAAACTGTAGAACATAGTTCAGACATGTCCTTTACCACTTTCTAATAAGAATCGCCTTTCTTCAATAACATTTACATCTTATACCTCCCTAGAATTGCTCTTAATGTATATATTTGTAGCATGAACCTCAAAATTTTTCTAGCCTGTACCCATTACCCAGTTCCAAAGCTACTTCCACATGTTCAGGCATTTGTTACAGCAGCACTCCACTTCTCTGTACCAAAATCTGTCTTAGTCAGCTCTGGCTTCCATAACAACATACCATAGACTGGGTCACATATATAGCAGATATTTTATTTTCTCATAGTTCTAGAGGCTTGGAAGTTTAAGATCAAGGTGCCAACATGGCCACATTCTGATGAGAGTCTCTTCCTGGATTGCAGGTAGCTACTTTCTTACTGTCACCTCACATGACAGAGAAAAAGAGAGAGCAAACACTCTGGTGTCTCTTCTCATAAAATCACTAATCCCATCAATCAGGGTCCTGCCCTCATGACTTCATCTAACCTCAATTACCTACCAAAGGTCCCATTTCCAAATATCATCACATTGGGTCTTAGGGCTTCAACATATGAATCTAGTGGTAAGGACAAAAACATTTAGTTCATTGCACTCCTCAAACTTAATGTCATATTTTACTCTGCACCACCAAACATGTTTGCCTTTTGGTGCCTTTTTATTATACGCTGAACTAGACTGTAAGTAACTGAGATCGGAGGAAAAATGCTGGCCTCAGATAGCCATGAATTGAAATCTCACTTTTACCATTAACTGATATGAAGTTAGGTGAGTTGCTTATGTTCATCAGTGTTCTATTTTTTCTTGTAGAAAATGGAAGTGCGCCCAGCTACATCACACTGTTATTTAAATAATTAAAAAATAATACATCTCATCTGCACAAAGTAAATGAAAAATGGCATCTACAGTTAGCATTATTAATAACAGCACAGCTCATAACTGTACTATCTCCCTTTTCTGAATAAAAATTATTTGAAAACAGAGACTTTATATTTATCTACAAAGCTGATAGCCATCCCAGCTAGCACTTCACAGTCAGGCTCAGGAACTACTTGTATATATTTCAAAGGCAGGGGTAATCATGGAAAATTCTTAGACAGAGAGAGGATTCATCCTTGCTGACATGGGAGTGTATGACACAGGATTGTAGGCCATGAGAAGGGGCTAAAAGGCCCAGGATATGGTAAGATTGGCTGAAGTCAGGCTCTCTTTGTGGACAAAGGCAGATCCAAGTAGTGGAGTTATAAGACAGAATCAATCAAGCAAAATCAAATTTCACAAACAATTTCACATGCGTACGTGGCTGACAGGGTCATCAAAACAAAATAAGGGTATGAAAGGAAGTAGACTCATTCCAGTTATCTCCCAACTCCCCCTCCTGATTACCCTTCCTCTCCCTGCTCTCTGTCTAAGGAGGCAGATTTGTGCAAATGAGCATTCCTGTGGGTTCAACCATTAGAATCCAGAAGAGGAAAGCAAATGAGGTCAATGTACTTATTCCTCTAGCTTACACATTTTGAGATTATTTGGAGCGGATCATGTCCAATACAACCATTTCCATCAAGGTAGCTTGATCTACCCAACTATCTTTCTAGGTCCCAATAATTGTTTCTTTTCTGCTGTTTCTAGCCTTAAATTACTACAGTATTTTTTTTTTTGGGGGGATTCATTCGCATTCTGCCCATATCTTTGTAAATTTATCCTTTGTAATTAAACCATATTTAACAAACCTAATTTGAGAGTTCCACTATTTCCAGCTGCAAATCTGATAGAGATGAGGCGATGCGATTCAAGAAGAAGGCTATGAACAGAACCTGGGGTTCGAGGCCCGCTCTTGTTGGAGAAGTCAGTGAACAAGTAACTGAGCAGCTTACAAGGAAAAGATTAATAGTCATATCAATGAGTATAAATTCGCAAGAAGCCAGCACTCCGATTATAGATAGAGAAGACTAACTTGTATTTATCCGCAAGAGGAACTGGAGCCTAAATACTACCTAAAATCCATGGGCTGAGCCAGAAATTTAAAATATATTACCTTACTTAAATTCCATGAAAATTTAAAATACGTTACTTTACTTAAATTTCATGGGATGATTTTATTCTTCTCATTGTATCATCCTGAAGGATAGAGATCAGGTCTTCATATTCACTGCCTCCTACGAACCTGTTACATAGCAAAGCACAGCGAATGCTCAGCAACTACTAGTGGGTTTGAAGTGGGCACGGATGGCTGCGGACCATGAACTTTTTTCCATAAACTCATTTCTCTAGTATCTCCTACCTCACACCATCGCCATCACTGAAGACTTAGGAAGTTAGGGAACTTTCCTTAGTGGTGTAATGAGTCTAGATTTCATAATGAGGATGGATGGATTTAAGAGGCTGGATTATACTGAGTAAACTGTATAACTTTTCTAAGCTTTAGTTTCCTCATCAGGCAAACAGGATCTGAAGGGTAGATGTGAATCTACAATGAAATAAAAGATTGAAAAGTGCAAAGAAGTAGGCAAGTTACCAATGGGTGCCAGATATGATGAGCCTCAGGTCTACTGAGATGTGGACTCTACAGAAAGCAGGATGTAGGAGCAGCCTTGATTGGACTGCCTTTGGCTTGAGGTTTGGGAGGTCCACAGACACTCAGCACGTCCATTCCAGGGTAAGTATAGGGTGCAGTCAGTGCTAGAACTCAAGTTTTTACAGAGGACCTAGCTGTGCACTGCTCATCTTTGCTCAACTGCCAAGAAAGATTTAGGGACTGTGTGGGATGGAAACACGTTCACTGTGGGGGCAGATACATTCTTGCTCAGGCTTCTAAAAGCCATACAACTTGGGGCAAGTCACACACCAGTCTGATCATCAGATGTAAATAAAACACAACAGTGCCTTCCTCATCAGGTGGACTAAGTAAGCAAAGACATAATGTCTGTAAAGCCCGAAGCGGTGTCCAGCACACTGCTGACACCGTTGAGGGCCTCTCTGTAGTACCTCTAAAACCTCATTTTCTAGAGTAATCGGAAACATTTTCAAGTTTGATTCACCAAGGGAGTGAAAGGCAGGGCATCCATCTTCTTTCTTCTCTTACTTTGCAGGCACTGGTTAAATGGGGCAAAATTTTAAAAATCTCTTTCCTTCAGATCTGACAGTGCAGCAGAGGCATGCTATGGTATGGTTCCAACTACAAGAAGAGCATTTTTGCCTCACAGGGGCAAATCTTTAAGAGGCCAATGTTTCAAATAGTAAAAACCGCACTTAGATTTTAAATGTAATAGTTAGTAACAAGGAAGAAACACTGGAATGGAAGTAAATTCTTATTCTGAAATGTACAGAATCCAAACAAGAACTAATGGGCAAGATAATGAAATCAAAGTTGCCTTGGCCACATGCCTGTGAAGCAATGGAAAGACATAATTTCTAAGACCTAACCTCCAGAATCAAGATGTTCTTTACCAGACTTTCCTAGTGAACAACTATCCACGCTACCTGTCATGTTGTACCATTCACCCATACCTCATCTAACAGGATAACATTTAATATAAAATATGAATGATGATGGTCACAGGAATCTGTACAATTTATTATTAATGTCAAGCCTTACTAGTTTAGCCAGTACTTGACTATGATTTGCTCAGCACAACTGATTCTGGAAGAAAAGGGTTACACTTATCATGTAATTTCAAAAAAAACTTCTACTGCAAGGGCCAGACTAGCCATAGGTAACTTTGACCTTTATTGGAGGAAATGTCTCTTCATGAAACATGTTACTCTTTTCTGTCCTATAAGAATCACACTAAATTCTCTTCTATTTTTGAGCAGGAAGACTTTTTTTATTATTATTTTTAAAGGAAATATGTTTTTTGTTTTTTGGGTATTTTTATTTCAAAAATCTGAAAAAAAAACTTATTTATGTCACTGAGGGAGACACATTTAGGAGACCTCAGCATTCCTATATTTGTTTATTTGTTGAGTGACTTGGAGGCCCAGAATTCTCCCAAGAAGGCAGCCCAAGTTGTGTATGTAATAACAGCCACTGACACATGAGTAAAATGGTGCTGGGGGCAGCGATCCCCACTGACAATAGAATACTTGTAAAGAAGGTCTGATTTGTGGGAGAAATTATCCAGATTTTTTAAAAAGTGCTAAGAATGATAATGTAAATCAGAAACAGGACATGAAATTTGAACGACATTAGTGGTTCTGAAAGAGAATGGTGGGATTTTGCTCATTCATCCCCACTGGGTCGCCTCTGTCACCCAGCCTATATAGGCACACTGGGGACAAAAGAACTGTGCATACTCAGGAGAACTAAAGCAAAATATCTCTCTCCTTCAACTTGTAGTGCATAAGGGAACACTTTTAACAGGTAAGTAAGAATTTATCTTCTCTTTTGTATAGTAAAAGTCAGTTTCAGAGGACCAGGATAGCCTGGGCTTTCGTCAGAGTGAGCAAAGAGCAGGAAACCAGCAATAAAGAGTAGCATCTGGAGCTGTGACCTAGATGGAGCACTCCATTGCACTGAGTATAAGCAGCACGGAGGCCTGCAAGGCAGTGTTCTTACCCAATCCCTGTCTGGACACAGCCAGCCCTGAAACTTCAGGATTGAACTAGCTAGTTAATGATTACTTTCTATCAGAAACAAGTAAACATTTCTATATTCATTACGATGGCAAGTGTTTTTTGGTTTTGCAGGTCATACAATCCATCACTAATACTAACGTCCACCATTTTAATTCTAAAGCGTTAAACAAATGAGCATAGCTATATTCCAATTAACTGTCTAATTAACACTGAAATTTGACTACCATCATGTAATTTTTGTGTTGTGAAAAAATTATTCTTCTTTTGATATTATTTTAACCATTTAAAAATGTAAAAACCATTCTTAACTCAAGAGCCATACAAAAGTAGGTGATGGGGTGGATTTGATCCAACCGCTGTGGTTTACCGAAGACTTTATCATCCAACCAAACCGATAATAGAGGCATCTTATGTTGTGTTTTCTTCCTTTAATTTTGTTGTTAGGTTTCTTACCCAGACCTGGTGGCCATGCTCCCTCAATAGACTGCCACCTTCTGAAGAAAGAGAAAATGCTATTTTATTTATATTTGTTGGCTGTGTTTGGCATATTACATATCTCTTGAATGTCTTTACAATAAATAATAAGAAAATAAATTTGTTATCTCCCTCTTAGAGAAATTCCCTTCCTAGTTTTTAAGAATGCCTTCCCACCAAGTCAAAGCTGGAAAGATCTTTCTAGGTGGTGGTGTGTGGTGTGGTGGCCAGCTACTATTCCAAATATCCTGTGCAGATTCAGCATGCACCTTTCAAACTAGGGTGTGGTGGCCAGCTACTGTTCCAAATATCCTGCGCAGATTCAGCATGCACCTTTCAAACTTTCCTGTTCATATTTGCCAATATAGGACCAGCTCACTCCTAGCTCTTTGGTTTTGTTGATATAATTTCCCTTGGCAAATATGCCTCCCCATTATTTTAACCTCCTCCATGTATCTCATCCAGTTATTAGTAATACGCCCTTGCCTATAAGCTCTATAAACTCACTGAATTCTCACTCAACACTTTATCCAAGCATCTGTCACAGCTTGTCATAAGAATGAATTTTAAAGGAAACTTTTCATATACATGTTTGTATCCCTAGCATATAACATGGCATCCTCACCAAAATAAGTACTAAGGATTGTTAAAGTTAATATTTGATTTGAAAACAATTTTATTAATAATATAATAAAAATTCCTAAAAAACATCAATTTTACCTCATTTTTTCAGAATGATATAACCCCTTAATGAATAAGCCTTAATGAAATAAACAATAGCATAATTAATGAAGAAATGAATGAATTAATTAAATAATATAGCTAAAGACCTATAAACAAAACTATTCAAGACATTACTTTCCTATTCTTCAAAAATTGCAAAATATTTTTAGCTTTCTCTTTCTTTCTCCTCCCACATTACTGAAACCATTTATATGATATTATCACTTACAGAAAGAGAAAACAGAAGTGATTGTCTAAGAATGATTCTCTGGCTTTTACTTTCCCTTATTTTTCAGATTTTTCCCCATTCTGCTTTCAGGAGATGCTTCGAATCTCTCACTGGGGATCCTAGAGCCATATCTATGCCTATATCCAATCTGTAATCCTAAACGATGAAAAGAGCTTCACTCACAATGCATCTTGCAAGAGCTCACATTCCATAAGTGTCTGTAAACATGGCTTCAATTTAACTCTTCTAAAATATTTGGCTTTCATTTGTGCAATGCATTCTGGAGGCTCACTTCAAACCAAAGGGTATGATACAGATTCTACCCCTAAGGGGGTAAAAAAAATATTTCTAGAGAGAAATATCTTTAGAGAAATAAACCAGAATCCATATCAAAATTTTAAACTTCCTTCTCTAAAGTTTCTGTGGCTAAATCCAGAGAAAAAGAAACTATACAAATTAAATATCACAAATTAAATGTTACTCATTCTTTATTATTCAATGACCATTTATCCAGGGTTACTTTGCATAGGATTCTTCCTAAACTAAGAAACTTAAAAATCACTGATATTTCACATTTCTATTATCATCTTCCATCAAGATCCTCAAGAAAGATGGACCTCACACCTCGTTAGTGAGAAAGGAGGGCCAATTAAAATGTTTTCAGGCATAATAAGCTAATATTTTTAATGATAATTTAATATATTCATAGATTCCCAGAACCACTTCATCAACAACATGCATGCTATATTATGTCAATTTTCAAGTTTGTTTTGAGACTTAATGTTTATTTAGCTCTATACACAGATTATATGACATTGTAAATCTGAATTATAGCTCCACCATACTGAGTAATATATTACCCAAGGAGCTGGGCTATATGCTTTGACTGATAAAGAGGTCAACTGATAACATAGAAATAAAAAAGGTAATGTTCATCAGATTTTCACATGTAAATATCACATACTCAATTCCACAATTAAAATATTAATACAACTTCTTTCTATATGTATATCCATTAGAAATCTTTTGTTTGCAATTAAAAGAATGCTCAACTAGCAGAATTTTATATCTTGAGGATGTTTATTGTTTAACAAGATGCTTAAAGCTTGGTGGTCTCATAGCTGATTCATTGATGTTTCATTTGGCATTGCTGGAATTTTCTGGCCATTTCCTCAGAGTCACAAGTCACAAATAACGGTATCCTAAATAATATAGAAGGGATACGGCCAAAACGTTTTGTTCACCCAAATTTACAGTGTTTTAATCTGGGAAAGGAAGTAAATATGCAGTACACTTCTCCTATGGCCCCGTGAAAGGAACCTAGTCATATGTTCATCTGTGGATCAATCACTGTCAAAGGAGAATTGAGCATCTATTACTAATTTTGGCCAATAGTAACTCATCCGTTGAAGGTATGGGAGGAAATTAAGGTTATGTTAACAATGAAGAAGGTAGAAACAGGTAATCAAAAATGTCATAAATTGAGAAAGTAAATGCTTGTCAAATACATAAGGATTAAATGAACTGGAGTATATACACATAGTTAAATATTATGAAATTGTTAAAAATATATCTAGATTAATACATTTTGTTTTATAAGGATATCCATTAATTTGAGAAAAGCAAGTTGTGAAAAAGAAACAAAAACTAAGACAGATAGATTTGTGTATTTTATTTGTATGTGCTTGGAGAAAGTTGGAAAAGCATACGCTCTGACTTAACATGGATTACTTCATTGATTGCTTCTCAGGAGGAAAAACGAGGGTCTGTGACTAAGTTTTTCTCCATGTATTTTTGCATTGATTTATAACCTACAATGGTTCTATGTTTGTTTTTCCAAATTAAAAGACTTAAAAGAGAAAAAGTACATAAAATATAAGAGAAATATAACTTAAAGATAACTATTAAAGAAAGACAATAGATCTTTTATGGCTGCTTTACTTCAGTTTAGTTTGGATTATTATGTTTGCTGAAAAAAGTTTTAATTAGTAAATGAAAATTAATACTCATAAGCTATCTCTCAATTTTAACATTTCCTACTTAAATAATATATTCCATGTACGTAATTTAGAAAATATAAAATGACGAAAATTAAAAAAAATTATCAGTGGTGTCTACCTCATATAATGTTTTCGTGAAAATCTTTTTAGGACCTTCTGTCTACTCAACATACTTGAGATAAACCTGAATATACTATGTCAGAGCCCATATTCTTTTTCTTGATATTGTGACCATTTTTCTATGCCATTTAATATCTTTATACAATAGCATAATTTTAATACATGTTCTACATTATAGAAAATTGATATATCTTCATTTATTAAATATATTTATTTTTATCCTTCATTTATCTTCTGAAATTTATTTTTTAATAAAGCAAACAGTTTTTATAAGCTAAAAGTAAAGAATTAAAAACAAAAAATAGTAAAAGAATAAAATGCTAAAGATATTTTTAAAATAAGCATTTCCTCTTGGTACATTAAAATAATAAATAAATAAATAGTAAATGATAATAATCAATAATTATTTATCCTGTCAATGAAATGTCAACTCAACTAGTTTGCTTTGACCAAATTTCTTTCAGCCAATGTATTACAGCTATAACATGCTAATTTATTATACTTATATATATATTCACTCCTTTGGAATTAGTATATTAGGGCAAATATAAAGGGAGTTCAACAGACAGTATGCTATTTTTCAACTTTTACCCTTTAATAATGTTAGCACGGGTGGAATAATAATCACAATAGGAACAATAACAATAAAATGTTAAAAATATTTCAAATAAGCTAAATTCTCCCTTGAAAGGTCACTTAAAAATAACAAGACATTTTTATTTATATTATACAGATGGAAAATATAAGGTTCTTAGTCTCAGTAATTTATCCAAGAATATAGAGCATGCATATTAGTAACGCACATAGGATTTTAATCAGAGACTAATTAATATTAAAGCTTTAGCACTTTCTACTCACCATTGCTCTACTATGAAAACATGTTTAAAACTTTAAGACTGGTAGGAGATGTGTGTGTATGCACGCACACTCGCACACGTGAGTGTGTATGTGTGTGTAGAAGAGGTGGTACAAAGTTGGAAGCAAAACATTCAAACTAGATCTGGTACCTCATTGGGGCAACAGCAAGGCAACTTCTAATAGAGTTTAATCCTGAGGTTTACCCATGCATCTCAGTAAACGTGTCTTTTTGTCCCATTAAATGGTTAAAGATTTATGCATAATTAAACAGCTTTAACTGTTGGTGCCCTCATCTCCCAGTGGCTGTGACTGTTGTCCCATAAGAGTTCATAATTCTCCTTTTCTCACCACTCTACACCACCCATGGTATAAGCCTCAGCCATTGAGTAACACTAGAGTGCAAAAGTTTGGACACATTTCCCAAGTTTGGATAATTCTAGTGCAACTTATATTCTATAGCTCCCCATACTCAACCACATCTGCTTAACTAGTTCTCACAGCCACAGTTTCATCAAGTTAGCAGTATGCAATCAGTTATATTCTAGGTCAAGACCATGAAAATATGGAAATCAAATAGAAAGTGCCATTATAGGCTCATCTCTTCATTCCTGTATTTATTTGTATGCTCACTCACTTGCCCATTTATCCATTTATTTATTAGTTTAATATATTACTCGTGTTGTTTTTTTTCTTTGTATTTAATGTGCTGAGTCTTGAAAGCAGAAAAAGTACTAATACAAAGTTTGTACATTCAAAGGACTGTGTTCTAATGAAGTAAACAAGCATATAAGTACATCGGTGCACAAAAGCATCTGGTGTTTTATAGGAGAAACAATGAGTGATTAAAAAGCAATATGGTTGGGAAGATCAAATGTCATCAGAAAGACTTTATAAAGGAGAAAATATTTGATATGTTGGGGATGAAATCGTGTATGTGATTCTCAAAAAAAGAGAAGAAAGGAAAGAACAGGCACGCTAGACAGATAACAGGTAAGGTAAAGAGTGATGACACAGTCAAGGTAATAGGAGCAGTCAGAGCTCAGAACATGAGAAAAAGGGTCAGAAGAGAGGTGTCTGGAAGGAAGTCTGATAAAGACACCAAGTGCTCTTTCAGAGCTGAAAATTCACACTATGTCAACAGCCAACCACTAAAGGGCTTTCACCAGGGGACTTGGCAGCCATCCAGGATGTCTCATGTCTAATGCACTGTAGGGTGTGGGTTCAAAGGTAAAACTGGAGGAGAGAGAACACTTGATCTGTTACCTTCTCCTGGAAGAAATGAAATTAGGGAAGCAGAATTGGCAAGATATAATCTCCATTTGCTTAGATAACAAGGAATGAGGGATGATTAAGGATAAAGAACTCAAGTTCTCTGTGAGGGTGACTGGTCGAGGTTTAGTGAACTAGCATCATATTCACATACTCTGAAATCTCTCCTGTAAGAAAGCCATTGCTTATATTCAGGACAACTATTTTTTTATAGTAAATGCTTGATAATCCAGTAAGTAGAATAGTCTCCATCCTGAGAGGTATTATACATCTCCCACTTTAGCAGATTTTCCATGAATTTGATCTCAGAATACAAATATCTTCCTTTGTGTGTCTTCTCGTTTTTTAACATAAGGTTGGAAGTTTTGAAGCAGATTTTTCTACACAGTCTTAATTAAACCTACAAATATAAAAGTCAGGTATTTCTAAAGGTTGTATTATTCCATCTAAATACCATAGCTTAATGCTTTTCGGTTTATGGAATAAAGAAAGTATAGAAACAAAATTTTAAAAAAATCTTTAATGTCATTGAGACATATCAATGACAAAAGTTGAAAATCTGATTATTCACTAAATCCAAAATTCTGTCTTTAATATTTTTAAGGAAAATTTCTGGAGCTGGGGCTGGAGAGAAAGGTGACATAACTGACCATCTATCATTATATAAAAATGTTATAGATCTATGCAACTCAAAGTGTTAACAGTTAATTTTAACGAGCAATTATTCAGTTTTCTTAGCACCTAGTACTTATTCATATATTCGGCCTACTTTTGTGGTTAAAAAAAAAAGGGAATACATATTTTTAAGTACCTGCTAAATGTCAGATATAATCATGGGCAGCTTTGCATGAGACACCTCACCTAATCTGCTTGACAGTTCAATGTGCTTTAATCTTGCCCGCAAGCAGACAGAAGCTCAGAGAGAAAATGCCACACAGACAGCAACAGGATCCCAAAGGGAATTTCGAAAGGATTCCTCTCTAGGGTCAAGGTTCCTGTTCTTTGTTAATCTGCTTTGTCAAATCATATTTAAATCTACCTTAAACTGTTCTCTTTCAAAATTAGATGGAGCTCTCCTACTGCTAGAATTCTACAAGTGAAACATACATTTTACTAACCATCAGATTGTTTAGAAGTAAATATAAACAGTAAACTAAAATTTAATTTTTGGCATTGTTTAAAGAAAGTTAGAAAAAAAGACTGCAAATGCCAATTTCATTTTTGTGTGGGGCTGGAACACTTTCTTTGAAAACATAATGATGGTATTCCATTAGTTTAATAGATTAGAATTTTTAATTCCCTTGAGATTTCCTATACTGAAATGGCCAGCCTCTTCCCATGTGACTGCTGAATTTCTATGTGGATTTCCTCCCATCTGCCTGAGGAAATAGATGTGTGTCCATGACTAAGTGGATCGAATATGCACCAGCAGTGGATTTCATTTCAAATGGTCACTCCAAAGGGTTCCTCTTAATCACTGAAATGTGTGAGGACAACTAATTTGTTCTTATTGCCTTTTTTCTCTTTTTAATTAGGCTATTAAAGGGACAGTATCAGCCATTTGTGTATTCATTATAATAAATCTGGCAGAAATCAAATCAATTTTAAAATGGCTAGTTATGGAAAAACAATTCCTAATTCATAAATTCAAGGTATTTGAATAAAGGCAACTGACTTGCACATTAAAGATAATCCAATTGTTACTTACCTTTACATCTTTTTTTATTGAATATTTTAGATATTGTTCTAAGTGCTTTATGAATGTTAATTCATTTAATGTTCCTAACAGCCTTATTGCTATAGCACTCCTAAATTATTACCTGTTTTACAGATCAAAAAACCGATTACAGAGAATTAAGTGACATGCCTAATGTCACACAGTTTGTAAGGTAAGGGGTGCAGATGAAAACTAGGCATTTCACCTTACCTCCCCTATTTGTTCTACCCCATTCCCATCAGCGAATATAGGTGTTTCTCCCCTTTCTGCCCCTTTATTCCCACCTCCTTCCACTGGTAGTGCTAAGAGAGGTGATCTACACTAGCAAGAGAGCGTATACAAAGAAAGACTTACTTGTGTACTGTTGACCTACAGTGAAGAACGCGTAGTCAAGATGAAATTCTACCCAAAGACATAATGATGTCAGACACATAGGTGAGAGAAATGGCAAAGCAACACAGGAGGAGAGTTAAGGAAGAAGTCACCATTTTTAGCACTTATATTGGGCAAACATGGTGCTGATTGAAAGGCCATTGACTGTTAGCGATAAAAACTATTTCCATCTCAGCCTCGACCCCTTACCTGCTAAAATATAAACTTGCATTCTTCCTACTGTGAACTGAAATATCTAAAACAGAGTATTAACATCAGGGAGCCCTAAAATAGAATTGGGAGGTCACTAAGGAAGTCAGATCTACATATGTCCACAAGCAGATGAGATTTAGACTTTGGTGCTTGCTGTAGAAGTACGTTCTGGAACTTGCCACCCACTCACCTGCTTGTTTCCATACCAACACTTAACCTCAGAATTTCTTACCCAGTCCTGATCAATTTTTTTGAATTAGTCATCACATCATGTTAAATAGACAATAGAAAAAGTTTCTTTTGTTCCAGCTTATGGTTTTTGCCTTTATAAACCTTGCCTGTTTTTGTTCTCTTCAGAGCACAGTTGCCTCCTAAATCTGAGTCCCTTGGATTATAATCCTTTGCTCAAATAAGTGTGTGTGTGTGTGTGTGTGTGTGTGTTTAATCCTTTATTACAGCCTAAAATTGTTTTACAGTACTAAATGAAGGAGCCAGTATACCTTTCCAGGCACTTCAGGGCATAGAAGCAGTTACATAAAGGACTTTAATATTTATTCACCAAATGATCTCATAAGGTCGATTTATTTTTCATGGCCATCTTCCAGATGGGTTCATTGAGCTTTAAGCATATGATATTGTTGCTTAAAGACACCTAGGCTCTAAGATAAGCGTGAAACCCTAATTTAAATGTAAAGCTTCTTTTTTATATTCTGTTTTGTGAACAACAAACCAACCCTGAAAACACAATTCTGAAAGAAGAAAATGGTTTTTCAATAAAGTCCAGTGGTAGATTACCTTTGGTTATCTTTCCTGGCTTTTTCTTTCATATCTATACTTATAAAAGTAAAGACTTTATATTTACAGTTGATTTTTTGCCAATTACTACCATTCTTATGCCTATATTTGGTTCTGAATTACCTTATAGGGAGAATGGGTCAAAGAAATTATTTTCCCCAAAGTCTTGTAATTTAGTCAGAAGTATAATTTTGAGCAAACTTCTTGTTTGATAATTTTCATGCATTTTTCCCCTTTGATATTCCTTTGCACCCTGAAGCTAGACTATAAACTCTGCATCCACTTTGAGACCTTGATTTCCCATTATATCAGCGATACTAAAAAAGAAAACTCATTTTGAAGCTTCATGTATGATTGTTACTTTTAAAAAATTATGAGAGGTATTGCAAACAATTTCAGCTAGGCATTTTCTTTTTGTCATCTTGAATGTGTAATTACAGTAGACTTGAGTGACATAAAAGTAGAAACTTTCATGGTTTTTTTTTTTAAGCAGACATTACTCAAATGTGAATATTATAATAATGCCAACCATTTAAAACTTGACGCACAATTTGGTCAAACTTTTGCAACTCTGAACAAATGAAAAGAATGAGATAAATAAATGGCATATAAATTGTCCATGTATTTGTGTTTTAGAGCTTATATTAATCTTTTATGAGTTGATAAGCATTTAAAAATATTAGTCCAGATAAATATATTGCCAATCCTGCCTTTCATTTTAAATGAATCCTATTTCTTTTGTTTGCATTTCAATCCACTTTAAGGAGTAACAAATAAAATATATCATAAGAATCATAAAATGCAGGTGTTGAGATGAAAGAGCATCTTGGCACCCGCATTTTATGAGGATATAAAGAAGATATACAATACAGTTAAAAGAAAGTTTACTTTGCCTTTGTTTCCTCTGAGAAAGATTTAAAAGTATTTGGTCCACCTAGAGAGAAACTTGTGAATTACTAATGTGTTTAAAGATAAAAAGGGGGAAAAAAACATAAGGAAAGCCTTGCTTCAGAGTAAGAACACTCATGTATATGTGTTATGAGTAAAATGCTTTAAGAAAAGACATTATAAATATAAAACATGAAAACAATTAAGAATGTGTTTGCCATTGCTGCCACCTATTACTTTTTAATTTATTTTTGTGTATCTAAGAATTTAAAGTAGGCTAGAAATCCTAACGTAGTCACCCTACCTGAACTTGTGTCTTTACTTTGTGCGCCTGAGTTACAGATATACTTGTAAACCCTACTAGAAAAAATGACAGATGAGTCCTAGGTCAGCTTTGGCATCCTTCAAGACTTCAAAGAAATGCAAATTTGTAGATCAAAGACAGAAACAATCAATCCTCATCTGTTACCTGTGGCCAAGGCATTAATGTAATGTTGAGAGTGTTTCTAACAAAATGAAATCAGACTGCTCCCCCTCTGGGGGAGACCCACTTGCTCTCTAAGGGGCTTGACACACAGAGTTGGGCTCTAGAACCCAATAAATATTTGTGAACTTTTTAAATGAATGTTTCCCTTCAGCTTTGTATTTATTTGTACCTTGATTTCAAATATTTCTGAAGGATGACTCAGCTTTTTCTCAAGATGGGACAAGTGGAAATGAGCTAACATTCTGAACTTCCTTTAGCTTCTGAAGGTCATGCCCTCAAAAATGGCCTCTTGTACTTGCTGCTGAAAGCCTGCAATGCTAAAAAGCTACTGGCAGAAGTACTTAGTATATTCTTTAACTCAGCACTTCAAACTTTGACCCTTCAAAATGTTCAAAAATGTTCTCTGCTAGACTATCGCTTTTCTTAGACAAAACAGACTTCGTGTACCAGCAAAATAAATTCAAGAACAAAATGTCAAAGCTACTGCATTAGGTCAATTAGAATTTTCCTCCAAAGATATATTTATTGGGGGCCCTCAGATATACCACATACCATGAACAACAAACTGTCAAGGATCAAAAAGCTACATTGGGGTTAGGCGAAAGAGAGATGGCAAGGACTGGCCTAGACAATTTTTTAGATAAGAGAAAAATAGAATAAAATCAACATATTTGACATACTTTCTGTATCAGAGGACCATTAGAGGAGAAAGTTACATTATAGGATGGAAGATGGCCATTTCTAAAAACTAATAGGAAGAAAATATCAAAGGAATGAAGAGTACTCTGCCACTAGGATATGCCAAGTCTTTCCCTGTGATTTGTTTATATTATCTTCACTAATACTCATTGCCTTCCTGAAAAGTAGCGTTATTTCCTCTTACAAGTGGCCAACGTGAGGTTCAGTAACATGTATATTAATTTCAGCTGAAATTAAGTTCTGAAAAAGTATTGTCTATCTCTTCAGATAGACAACTTTTCCCACATTGCACTTCAATTGTGTTTACATATGCAAGAGTTTGCATTTTCCTAACAGCTGTAATGGTGCTCATTTTCTGCATGGGGGGAAAAAGGCTCATTCTCCTGTAGAGTATTATTATCACATCACTTAGAGACATTCTCAAACTTCTAATTTTTTACTCTTGCTGATGCTCATATTTGGGTCACAACTGGATTTATCAATTCTAATGTGTATTCACTAAAGAAAAATAAAGTCAGTTAAACGATTGTGACAAACTAACCTTTCCCCATCCATCAAATTGTGCTAATTTTCTTTTTAAATATGAAGATCTAAAATCTGTTCTTGAAATAGAGTTATGCAACTCAGTATTCAGAATGACTTTTTTAAAATTAATTTGAAGTTTGGTATATTATTTATGTTTTTGTCATACCATTCTAAATTTTCTTTTCAAATTTAGTTATAATCTCTTAGTCTATTCTCGTTTCATGGGATAAAAAATGAATTGATACTAAGACAGAAACATAACTTTATTTCTATGCTTTAGCATCAAAACTTCAAGACAGCAAAAGTTGGCCAGATTTTGCATGAAATTAGATGAGACTTTTATTTTGATTCTGAGGAAAAAAGAGAGAGAAGGGAGGAGGAGAAACTTAAAAGTGAAGTACAGCCATAGGGAAAGCGAGGTGAAAAAGAGAAAGAGTTCCACAGTGTATTTGCCAAGGTGTTTTTACACTGGGTGTAGACAAACGCTCTATTTGAAGTTGCCTGTCTTGCTTTCCTGTCATCGTCTCTATTTTGTGATTACTTTCAATTGATATTAATGAAATCAGGTGTGGGTGAATGCAGCATGTGAGGCTGAGATGACCCTAACACTAGAAGCTGGGGAGAAGAGTTTATGAAAGATGCCTAGAAATGTGCTGAGCACTTAAGGAGGGCTGGGAGGTCCCTGAAAGAGTGTTTGTTTAGGGGCCTTCTGAGCTCCTTTTTAGCTCAGAGGCTAGAAGACTTCTGTTGACATCCTGATTATCTGCATATTACATACAAGTACTAGTATGCATATACATCTATACACACATACGTGTATTTATGAGTTAATTGAGAACTATGTGTTTTACATGCCTTATTTAATCCTTCTAACAATTTTGAAGTAATTTCTATTCATCTCTTCTTTTAACATTTAAAAAATAGATTAAAAAATATTAGATACTGTTTTAGCATCTGTTAGATACATACATATACTTAAAACATAATGGAATTCCAAAATTCCATGATATTTGCCACTGGATTTTTCTAGTTTAAATAAATGAATAATAATCATAGTAAATATGTTTTATATATATTTTATACACTTATTATGTGCCAGCACGATTTTAAAAGAATTTGTTAACTCATTAAGTCACAATACTCATAATATATTACTAATATACTCTTCTACACACAGTTTGAAAGAATCAGTAGCTAGCTCGGTCTTAGGCTTTGAGCCACCAGAGTCTAACACCAAAACCAGTCCTTGTTCTACTAAATTAGTGGTTCTCAGACTTGACTTAAAGGATTAGTAAAGTAAAATTTGAAAAATACCTCCTAATAACATTGTATCAGTCATTTGAAAGTTGCTAAGAGAAAATCTTAAAAGTTCTCATCACAAGAAAAAGTGTAACTATGTATGATGACAGGTATTAACTAGACTTATTGTGTTGATCATATCACAATATACAAATAGTGAATCATCATGTACACCTGAAAGTAATAAGTAATATAATGTTATATGTCAATTATATCTCAAAAAAAAAAAAAGGAAAAAGAAAAAGAAAAAGAAGGAAAGAGTAGATTGGAGTCTAACCCTAATGTTGATTTTAGAGGTCAC
Source organism: Pteropus medius (assembly GCF_902729225.1). Classification (NCBI taxonomy): domain Eukaryota; kingdom Metazoa; phylum Chordata; class Mammalia; order Chiroptera; family Pteropodidae; genus Pteropus; species Pteropus medius. The sequence goes on from NW_024346771.1 coordinate 7,628,609, forward strand.
TTCCAATATCCTATCTGCTTAGCAAGAAGAGAGATCAATATGGTCACTAAACCTTGTATTTGAAATTTATAACAATTTAAACTCTGAAACTTTTAAATTTTGTTAAATTCAATTAATCCAAAATTAATACATTAAATGTAGCTAAGAGATGTGACATAATAGTGAGTAAATTCTAGTAATGTTAGTATTAATAATAGTGGTATGCTGGTATTCTCTTTAAAAGGTAGTAAAAGAGTCAATAATTTTCAAAAAAATGTTTTCCTTCAAAAGTACTATTCCTGTAGCATAGCTGACTATCAGACAAATACAAACTTAATAGACATTTTTAAAAGCTTTTTCATCAATTTTTCCTGTCAAGTTTAAATAAACTTAAACTCTAAAACTGAATTTATAGAAAAAAGAGGAATAGTACATGATGCATAAATATCCCATCTACCGTATAATTGGAATATTCAAACACTTAAATCAAAAGTCCATAAATAAATTAATGAACTACACTGTAAATGTTATAAAAGAAAAGGCAGTCTCTCTTTAAGCAGACTGCAGCAGAAACACTTCGTATCATAAAAATCATAAAAACAGAAAATCTAAAACCCTCACAGTTACCACAGTCTTTGAATGTATAGTTTAATGATGCAGGGACTTCACAGAATCATTAAAAAAAAAAAAAAAAAAGACTAAAACAAAAAACCATCATCTTTCCTGATAATTATGTAAAATAAAACCATTTTAACATCAAAAATATAGTGGTAAAGCATTCTGTTTTGTTTTTTTCTCATTTGATTACACACTGTTATTCTTTAGCATCAGCAACTATCCATTCCTAAAAGCCAGTAACTTAGTTAAAGTCTGCTGATTGGAAGGCTTGGAGATGGAAAAGTGCAAAGAGCATCCTTCTCTTTTCCTAAAAGCCAGTAACTTAGTTAAAGTCTGCTGATTGGAAGGCTTGGAGATGGAAAAGTGCAAAGAGCATCCTTCTCTTTATAGAACCCTGAATGAGACCAAGAGGACCATGGAATCACATGTGAAAAGGAAGCCATTGAAATGACATTGGAAAGACAGCAGAGGAGGGACTTAAAAAGCGAAAAGAGGAGACATCAGTGTGTGAACCCTATGAACAAGCCCATGGCATGGCATAAGGGGGCAAAGCTATGCCTCTCCAGTAGAAGACATGGGCACTGAGAAGAGGCCTTAAACCCTCAAAGCAATGGATTTTAATTGTCTCTCAGTTTAATCTTCTCTTTCACGTGCTTTAAAGAAAAAATTTTTTTTTTTTTTAATCCCAGTGGTAAATAAACATTGTCCTACTACATCCTAGGCTTTTTTCTAGAGAAAACAAGTGACACATTTGTATATTAGTTTCAGGTCCACAACATAGTGATTCAACATTTACATACCTTATGAAGTAATCACACTAAGTCTAGTAATCATCTGTCACTATACATAGTTATTATGATGTTATCGACTCTGTTCCCTAAGCTGTACATTCTATTCCCATGACTTATTTTATAACTGGAAGTTTGTGCTTCTTAATCCCCTTCCCTTTTACTACCCTTCCCCTTTCCCCCTTCACTCTAGCAACCATCAATTCGTTCTCTGTATCTATGAGTCTGTTTCTGTTTTGTATGTTTGTTTGTTTTGTTTTTTAGATTTCATATATAAATGAAATATATTTGTCTTTTTCTGTCTGACTTATTTCTATTAACATAATATTCTCTAGGTCCAGCTATGTTGTCATAATTGGCACTCCTATGTTCATTGCTGTCTTGTTTACAATAGATAAAATATGGAAGGAACTTACGTATATAACAATAGATGAATGGATAAAGAAGATGTGGCATGTATACACAATAAAATATTACTCAGTCATAATTAATTTTTTAAAAGAATATCTATGCTACGCTATAGAATTGAGTAAATTCATTTCACTAAATATCTCATAAAAATAAGAAGAAAGAGGCCCAGGTTTTAGACCTCAGTGCCATAATTATTTTTTCCATATAGATTTTTTAGCAAAAAATACAAAAAAAAAAAAAAAACATGGAATTTGCCCTTTATATGTTTCCTTTCAGAAACATTAAACTTAAAGAGTTTAAGAAACATGAATTTAAACATTGTTCAGTAAGCTGATAAAAAGAATATAAATAATTTGTGATTTTTATGAATATTAATATTATGTTGTTTTGTGTTATTTTATACATACAAAAAGTTTACTGAAAAGATTTAGCCATAGATTTTCATATGCACCATTTTCCCAATAAGCATGTTCATTACTAATTGTAGATATTGCTCTTAATGAAGAAACAGTCTCCATTCTCCTCTCTGAATCTTCTTTCTAATCCTTTTGATTCTCCCACATATCATCATTATGGTGATAAGATTCTGCAGTTCACCATTTTTGGAAATAAAAATCACTTTTGATTGGAGTAATAACTAAAAAAATTACTTTATTAATGAGCCCTGCGACAGCAGATCTTAGGAATGCCAGTACTTATCTCTTAATGTCAAATATCTGATGGGAAATTCATATTCTGTTGCAGAACTTTCTTAAAAATTTTTCAGTCCCCTCTGCCATCTTTCCTTCATTTTGAGCTCTGGAACAGAATCGAGTGACAGCTAGATTTCAACTCAATGCTAGTTTTGTAGGAGAGTTGCCCTTATAATAAATACTCTGTCTCCTTTCACTTACTTATTAACTGTTAATCAAAATATCCACCCACTCATCCACTCATCCATATTAATTCATCTTTTCAACAAATCTTTATAGAACCCCTAAATATGCATCCATTCATTCATGGTAATAAGACTCAATCTTATCTTCAAATAGAAAAATCAGTATATAAATGAAAAAGTCCAACTTTATTACTTTAAAAAATAAATATGCTATAACCAGAACTATTTTTTTGCTCCATATAAAATTACATTTTAATGAGACATAATACCATATTTTTGAAATTTTAGATTCTATATTGTTATGTGTACCTTGTCTTATGAAATTGTGCAGTTATATCGTTATGCCACATCTATGATCAGTAATCTCCAGTGTTTTCTTCACTACCTACTATTATTTCCTCCTTTATGTCTATGTGTTCATTTATTCATGTATTCACTTAAGATGTATTTGACATGAATGAATGAATAAAGTAATTCAATAGTCACTTATTGAACCCCTATGATGTGCCAAATATTATCCTAAACATTGAGATTAGATGGTAAAGAACATACTATCTCTACATTCAAGAAACCTTGTACTAGTTTTGACAGAAAAGTCAACTGATGATTGCATTTTTATGTGTCTGCTGTTATAGTCTATGTCCTAAGGCTCTTTGGGACACATTTCCTCACTATCCAAAATCATAAAGGACTTCTTAAGAGAAGTGAATTATAAACTAATACAACAGCCTCGGACCTTGGAGTCACAAAGACCTAGATTTGAATCCTGGCTAGCCAAATATCTAGTCTCAGAACTTTTTGACTTTCCTTGTTAGTGAGTAGTTCTTAAGACCATTTGTTTTAAGGGGATATTGTGAAGAGCAAATGAGACAATTATAGTTACTTCATCCATTCAACAAACTTTTCTGGAACCCCTAAATATGTCTGGCACAGCTGTGAACAATATTCCTGTGCTCACATTCTAACAGAGAAGAAAGACAATAAATAAACAAATAGATATATCTTATAATGTTACTTAACTAAAAGTATTATGAAGACAATATTAGTGAATAGGAAATGGAGAATTAAAAAGGCCATTTGAGATGTACAGTCAAAGACCTTAATGATAATATGACATGTAAATAGAGAGAGAAGTCACCCCTATTTATATACGATATACTTGAATTAAGTCATTCTAGGCAAGTTCAAAAGTTCTGGAAGATAAACATATTTACTCTGTTAAAGGAACAGTAGAGTCCAGTATAGCTGAACATAAGAGTAAAAGCAGAGTGGAAGAAAAAAATCAAAGATATAGGCAAGGGCACATCACATATGGCCTTGCAGTGCGACCCTTAAATTCTATTCTAAGTGTGATGAGAAACAGTTGGTATATGTTGAACATGGGAGTAACATGATCTGACTCACAGATCTCTCAGGCTGTTTCAAGGAAGAAAGCTCTAGGGATGGGAAGCAAAATGAAATGAGATTAGTTAAGAAGCTATTGAACTTAGGCTAGATTAGAGATGATTGTGTTTTGTAGAAATGCTAGGTGATGGAAAGTAAACAATTCAAAGTATATTTGAAGGTGGTACTTACAAGATATACTGATGTGTTGGATGTGGTTTGTAGGCAGTGGTGTGTTGATAAATTTTAACAACCAACTTTCTGAAAAAGAAAACTCTTGGTTTGTCATATTTGCCAGTTTTACTGGTGTACATACTCCCAACACAACCAACTTCAGGCTATTAATGTGACATCACTGAGCACAGCATTAGAAAAAGATACACACAATCTACTCTCCTGAGTCACTGCCAACCAGCTTAACACACCACTTGTGATAGGCAGCCTTGAAGATGGCTCTCTATGAACCGACCTCCTGGTCTTCCTGTCCTGGTGAAATAATCTCCTCCAGATGAGTATGAATAAAATGTGGCAAAAATAATAAAATGTCACTTTGAGATTAGATGGCCAAAAGATTGTGATTTTCATTGTGGGAACACACTCTTGCTCTCTCGTTGGCTTTCTCTTGACATGCTCAATTCCCCCTCCATCTCTTGGATAGCTCTTACTGGAGACGTCCAGCTGTCATGTTGTAAGAGGCTCAAATGACAAGGAGGGATCTGAGGCCCTCAGTCTAACAGCCCGTGAAGAATGGAAACCTGAAAAAAAAACTACATGAACGAACAGAAGCAAATCCCTCACACCAAGTAGAGTCTAGAGCTAACTACAAACCTAGATGACAGCTTTACTGTAATTTCATGAAATACTTTAAGCCAGAGGTCCACAACTAAGTTGTGACCTGACTCCTGATGAGGAGATAATAAGCCATTTAATTTAAGCCATTATATTTGGTGCAATTTGGCATGCAGCAATATATGGATAATACATGAAAGATAGGTTAGGATAATTCTAAGTTTTGGTGCCTGAACATCTGGGTAAATATTGGTGTTATTTAGTGAGTCAGGATAAAGGGATAGAAATCCAAGATTTGGTAAGATCAAGCAAGCTTGAGACATTTAAACATTCCAGTGGAAATGTCAGGCAGGTAATTGTTTACATAAATTGAAGTTCAAAAAAACATTTTGAATAAAGATGCAGATTTGGAGACCATTAGCTGGGCTTTAACTCCATGGAGTTAGTTGACATCACCTAGAAAGTTGAAGCATATTGAGAGAACATCAGAGGATAAGGCGGTGAGGAGAGCAGAAACAAAAGGAAAGTAGAATATGTGAGCCTGAGTCAAGAAAATGTTTGAAGAGAGAGTGCGATCAATCGGGTCACATATTGGCTCTGAGGTGAGTGAAATGAATAGTGCAAATTCACCATGAGAGTTGCCGTTGTGGAGATCATTAGTGAATCTGACAGAGCACTGAAAGTATTGGTATAAACAAAGGTCCAAGAGAGAGACTGGGAAGTGAGCAAATGGAGGTAATAAATATTGACTAATTTTCAGATAATGTTTTCATGAATGTGTGTTCAGAGAAATGAAACAGTAGTCATGAGGATAGTGCATTTATTTTAATGGGAAAAAAGAGCATATAGGTATGACTCAAGGTAGGGAAAGATTTAACTGTGAGGGGATGAAGAAGGTAATTTCTGATTGCTTTTCTTTTCTCAATGGAAACTAACAGAATCAGCAGCTGAGAACAGGAGAGGGTGATTGGTGATAGACAGCCAAAGAGTTATTAATAGTGTAAAATAGCCTTTTCTGATACTGGGACAGTGGTTTGAAAAAGATATACATATATATTAGATTTGTTGGGCAATGCTAAGATCCCACTTGAGATTTTCTCATCAGTTTAAGTGAGAACGGTCAGCATTTTTTGGTTTGTTTTCACCAGATATGATCATGAAAGCACATAGTATGCAGACAGTGGATTTAACCAAAGATTATTATTATTATTTTTATTTTTTTTTTAGGAGAATACAATAAAAGGAAGGGTTAGGGTATAGAAATAGTGGATTGTTTGGGAGCATTAGCAAGGCATACCCTTCATCCAGGGCCAGTAGAAAATAAGATATCCCAGAAAAAATAAATAGCTTCCTCTAAGTGGAAATATCCTCAGAGTCAGTTAGACTTATGTTAGAGCAAGGAGGAGAAGGAACTATTTAGAGGAGAATTTGAGGAATTAAGGATATTGTTGCTCATACACATGAGTTCTAGAAGCACAGTAGAATTAAGGAGAACTGGGAGAGAGGCAAAGGGGGCCTGATTAGTGGGTGTACTTTACTGTGCAGATGATAAAGACATGGATTTATTTCTGAGAAATTGGAGATGAAGAATGTGAGAGGATAAATCCCGATTTTGTATTCATGGTGTGTGTGTGTGTGTGTGTGTGTGTGTGTGTTGGGAGAGAAGCTGTTGTGTGTGAAATGTTGATTCTAAATTTAACCTCCTGCTCCGAAATGTTCCTGGAAGTGGGAGGTGGGGAGATGGGGTCTCACCAGAGGAATAGAGAGTTCTGTGGATCCCTTCAAACTTGCCAGTGATAGTATCAAGAACACAATATTTTTCAATGTGTCTATCATAGTAAAATAAATACTTCAAAAGTAATACCAATACATAACATTTGTACAGGAGCATGCACTAATCTTCGAAAGAACTCTGCTTAATTCCTATTGTGAATGAAAGGTAAAAAAGGACTCAGCATTTTATTTTAACTGGGATGATGAAGGTCTCAGGCAGTGCCATTGAACAAACTGTGTTTGCGAGACATTAAGAAGTCATGAAACACTTTCCAAATGCCTTTCCCTACATTTGATTCTCATTAAACTAAAAAAAAAGAAAGGAAATCTTATCATTTCTAGCAGCTCATTAATACTTTTAATCTTCCATGTTTGGCGGTTTAATTTACTTGATGTTTATAAGTTACATAGAGAAAACATAATTGATTTAATCCCAGCTTATGTTTTTCTAGCAAGTCTAATGCTATTTATTGATTTTTATTAATATATGCAGGCCTCAGATTTCAATTTTGAAAGCAGAAAGGTCTTCTTCTGGGTGGTCTTTCCTTTGGAACTAGATTACAATAGTTTTTTCTCAACACCTGCTTATGACAGCTTAACCTGAATTCTAATCATTTATTCAAAATATTCATTGAGTACTTATTATGTACTAATCAATATACTGAGTTTCTCAGGAGAATATTATAATAAACACATAACAGCAAGGGGGAGGATTCCTCCTCATATGGAGGTGAAGAAATATATCTCTAATGAAGTGACATTTGGGCTGAGACCTGAAGAATGAAAACTGTCCTTTACAGAAAGACTAGAGTGAAGGAATTTCCAAGAGGTGGGAACCACATATGCAAGTTCCTTTGCTTGTGTGGAGCCTAATGGACGATGGGGACCATAAGATGGAGAATACTGAAGAGGCTGCAGGTATTTGTGTAAGTGAAACTTCAGAGGCCATGACAAGGAGTGCGAATTTATTCAATATGCAAAAGAAAATAAATGAAAGGAAAAAATATTAGGCAGGAAAATAACAGTGTCTTATTTATATGTGACAAAGAATGCACAGAATGACAGTTTTCCTGACAAACAGCCATTACCACATGTGTGAGCACATGTGCTTTAGTCAGACTGATCTAGTTAGAAACCTCATCCCAATACTTACCTTTTGTAATGTATTTAAATTATTTAATCTTAGATGCATTATCTTTAGAAGGGGAATGATGATAACTTTTGGAAAACTTAAATGATTTATGGCATTGTAAAGAACACGATGTGATGCTTGTAAAAAGTAGACACACGATATGTGAATTTTCTTTGACTTTCTGAAAATTTTATAATTTACATTAGCTAATTCTAGCTTTGTAAAGATGCAATGTAAATAATGTAGATAATGAATGCATAGGACATTTTATTTCCTTTAGGGAGGAGAACAAATTTATACAGTTGTTTAACCACTACCACAATCAAAATATTAAAGCATCCCCGTTCCACTAAGAAATTACCTTATGTCCCTTTTCTGCACCAGAGGAGAGGTCCCTGGCAATCTGATTTCTGTCTCTATCGTTTTGCTTTTTTTAAAGTGTCATATCAATGAAATCATGTAATATGCTATCCTTTTTAGGGGGAAGACAGATAATAAAAATAAAAAAAATGTAAATTATAGAAAGTGTTAGGAGATGATATATATGGAGAAGAAAAAAAAGTAGGGAATGGGTAGTGTTTGGAGCAGGGATGGGGTACCACTGAGACAATAATAAGCTATGCTACTATCAATATTTGTTGAAGGCAGAATTTACCTAGCCCCTAAAGTATGATTTATCTTACCTCTCCCAATGCTGCCACTATCTATTTCAGAATGATTCCAAATGATTAATTCCATGCTCTGGAGAAAAGGCTAAATTGAAATATCATTATGTTCTGTGTAGGTAATGACATCACCATCATGTATCTCAGTGCCTCATGGATATCAAGGAATAAGCCAAGCAGGAAATAAGGCACCAGGACTGATGTATATAGTTCAAATCATGGTATGAATCCTGCCTCACACTGGGTTGTACAGTGCACATATTAACTGGTAGACTGATGTTTTTTAAATGTAAATAGCGTGTTTTCCTTTGTGTCTAGAAATGTTTTTTTATAACTGATTTTATCTCTGGTATAGTATTTTCTTTTGTAAGTATCATGATTTCTGAATAAATTTGTTATTTTAGAACATGTGGACACATTTGTCGTTTTATCCTTAAGATAACTTACAAAAGGTAAAAGTGTGGGTTCAGAAGACATGCAGAAATTTAAGATTTTTTGACGCAATTACCAATTGCTTACTAGAAAGCATGAATTTAGCCCCTCCTCTCAGGCATGTATAAAAAAGTTTATTTTTCTGTATTCTCAGCAATGTTCGTGTCATTCTTTTTCACTTTATTAATTTGAAATGTGATACTTGGTATCTCATTAATGTTTTAAATTGCTCTAACTTTGATTGTGAGATTTACTGGGATTTGTGTCTCCAGTTGGAAATTGCTCATTTTTTTATTTAAAAAAATTTTATTTGCATTTTCTTTTTCTTAAAAATTTATATTTATTTCCATTATAGTTGACATACAATATAATATTAGTTTTAGGTCTACAACATAGCGATTTGACATTTATATAATTTACAAAGTAATAACCCCGATAAGTTTAATACCCACTTGACACCATACATAATTATTACAGTATTATTGACAATATTTCCTATGCTGTACTTTACATCCTCATGACTATTTTATAACCACAAATTTGTACTACTTAATCCCTTCCTTTGGTTCTCCATCTCCCTAAACCCTTTTCTATCACGCCATCATCAATTTATTCTCTGTATCTATGAGTTTCTAGGTTTTTATTTATTTATTTATTTATTTAGTTTTATAGATTCTCTATATAAGTGAAATCATATGGTATTTGTCTTTCTCTGTCTGATTTGTTTCACTTAGAATAATATCCTCTAGGTCCATCCATGTTGTCACAAATGACAAAATTTTGTTATTTTCTTGTGGCCAGTAATATTCCATTGTATATATTCACACATCTTCTTTATCCATTTGTCTATTTATGGATTCTTAGGTCATTTCCATATCTTGACTACTGTAAATAATGCTGCAGTGAACATAAGGGTGCATATATTTTTTCATATTAGTGTTTTGAATGTCTTCAAATAAATACTCAGAAGTGGAATTGCTGGATCATATGGTTCTATTTTTAATTTTTTGAGGAATCTCATCTTGTTTTCCACAGTATCTGTACCAATTTACAATCCCACCAATATCCTGTCTTTAATGTCTAACTTCCTTTACTTAGTGTAATCCTTTTGAAATATAACTCATTGTTGCATGTACCAATAATTCATTCATTTTCATTATGAGAATTAATATTCTCAGTATATATATCCATTGTATGGATATACAATAATTCCATTCACCAGCTAATAAACATTTAGATTATTTCTAATTTTTGGCTCTTTGGAATAAAGCTGCTATAAACATCTGTTTATAGGTCTTTGTGAAAATGTATATTTTCATTTTACTGGGTAAATTTTTAGAAGTGGAATTGCTAAGTCTTATGATGATGTTTAATTGTAAGAAATAGTCAAAGTGCTTTCCAAAGTAGTTATACTATTTGGCACTCATTCCAGCAGTGTATGAGGGTTCCAGTTACTCCGAGTACTCAATAGCACTAGGGCTTGTTTTTGTTTATTTGTTTTTTTTAGTTTTAGTGAATGTAGTTGATTTTTAATGGCATCTCACTGACCCATTTAAGATGTATGTCAATTCAATTTGTGACCCTACCAAATTTAATTATTTGAGTCAAACCACATAATACTTCTTCCTTTTTTTTTTTATTCTTCTATTAATCCTGTAAACTTTTACTCAACATCTACTAAGAGTTCTTAAGGAGTTTACATTCTAGTAGTAATAGAATGTAACAACTACTAGAAAGAGCCAATAGATTCATGAGAACATAGTAGTTGCACAAAAGAAAAAAATTTAATTTAGACTAAGCTAATTCTTAAAAGATGAGAGTGAATGTACCTGTGTAAGACGAAGGCAAAATGGTAGCATTAAAATATCCAAAGGCATTAGTCTTTTATTTTTTAGATCAAGTTTGTTTGTTTGTTTTAATTTAATTTTATTATTCATCTCAAGTATACATTACATTGGTTAGACATTTATATAGTTTATAAAAACATCTCCCTAATTGCTCTTTCTCTCTTCTGGCTCTCCACCTAGTGATTGCATTAATGCTAACTGCATTCCCTATGCTGTGCTCCCCATCTCCATAACTATCAACTACCAGTCTTTTTTAAACAACATATAAGTAAGTTAAAAATTGAGTAGTACAGATATTACTAACTGGTGACTTAGTTCTTTTTATCTGAAATGTGAAAGTCAGGAGCAGTTGAACATCTCCTAAAAATGAAAATTACCCTTTCAGAATAGCCATCTTAATATATATACTTCTTTTCATATTTCAAAAGACTTTTCTTATTATGGATTAATTACATATTTTTCTCAATGGCAGTTGAAGAAATTAGTTCTATTCAAGCTTTCTTTACTTCCCAAATTTGATATCTAGCGTACTTTATAGTGAAAATAGAGTCCCAGATTATCAAAGACAGACTAACACATTTTCTGCTCCCACCTGACTTATTTTCTAATCACCTATCCTCAGACTTATTCAATTCATTCCAGGTTGGATTGGCGATTTGGGCCAATGTCAATCACTTCTGTGCTTAATAATATTTGAACCTTATGGTTATGATCTATTTTACATATGCAATTTAACATAATAGGTAAATTATTTATATATCAGTCTTTATACCTGTAAGCCTTATCTCTCAAACAGAAATATAGAGGAAACTCAACATTATATGCAATTTGAAGTCAGAAGAAAATTGGGCTACAACAATACCCAGAAGTGTGATAGACAAAACACCAATTGAAATCAGATATAAACAGAAATCAAAATTAATTCAATTTGTTATCTTATGATGTTCTGAGTATATATATTTAAAAACACATACTAAATTTAGTAATATATTTTAATTTATTTAATTCAATTACTAAATTAAATAAACATATTATGGGAAAACAATTGTAGCATAGAAATTCTTCCTAAACTCCACCCTTAAAAAAAAACTGTGTAACCAAAATAAAGCAAATGTAGTGGAAATTCTCATCAACAGTGATTTTGTATCAGTCAGATTGTGCTTCAGTAACAAATGACTCCAAAATTCAGTGGCTTACAACATCAAATATTAAAGTTCTCATTCACATTAAATATTAGCTGCAGTTTAATGTGGCTTTGTTTCACATCATTTTTACTGTGTAATTCAGGCAAATATCTGGAGATAACATAAAAAATATCATAAGAGCACTGATGTTAGAAAGTAAGGGAAGAACACAAGGAAGACAAAGTTTTTCCTGTGTTTAGAGTCATTTTCACCATTGTCAACTGAAGACAGTGCAGGGAAATTATTGTCTTCACCCAACAGAAGCTCTTAGCTTTTCCAGCAAACAAAAGAAAACTACAGAAACAAAGTCCCCTTGTGGGACAACTGATAAGTCCATGTCATTCTCATTCTAGATTAATAAATTTAATATCAACCTAAATAATTTAGGCCTTCACATTAAATTAAAAGTAGAGAAATTTAAAAGCACCCAGGAAAATATAAAAAGAGATTCAAGAAAAAAGAAAAAACTAAAGAATCTATTGAAATAAATAGTATGTTTTATTAGGCTGAGTAATAGAAATTTGAATAAACAAAACAAAAACATGGTTCTTATGAAGACATTTTATAACATAAAAGAAGAAAAAATAAGTATAGCTTGCAAGAGACAGATGAAAAGGACTCTTTGAAATTAACTCCATAAATCAGAGTACAATTTTATACAGAAACTGCTCTATATGCATATCAAAGAAGCACAGTTTTGATGATTAATGAGACAGGACAACAAATTGAGATGAATTTGAAGCCAACTGAGTTTAAAAAAATAAGAAGAAGTTAGGAAAATAGTTCCAGTAAAGAATTTACAACAACCTGAAAAATAATAAAGAGTGGAATTGATATGGCAGAAAATTGAGTTAGAGATTTGGAGAAAGTGCTTGAAAGAGGATAAATTTTAAAACTCATGTTAAAGTGCAAACCAATAGATGAAGAAAGTAATGATGGTGACAATGTCATTGCTTGAGTATATGTGAACTTAGCAATGTATCTAGGGCACTAACATAGACTTTCTGACTCTAAGAATGGTTGTTAAAATTCACAGATATACTGAAAATGATCTGTTGCTCAGGAGCAGATATGTATCTGGCAAAAGTTTCTCTTTCAGGTAACTTTCAAGATAAGTTAATATCTTGCAATGTGCAATTCTATTTAGAAGAAAAAAACAATGAACTTAATCATATAAGAAATACAAAATCCTTTAATACCTCTAATATAACCGTGTCCTTGCTAAGATTTTGAAAGTGATCATGATCCTTTGTCTATATTTAAAAAGGCAAAGTACTACTTTTGCCCCGTGAATAACTGTCCATAACTATTTTGATTCAGAGGACACTTGATGTTCTGAATCTGAAGGTTTAGAAACCTGCACTTATGTAATGAAACTTAAGAAAGTGGCATGTAATTGTAATATTTCTATTAGAAAAGATACATAATTGTGAGATAAATGCCTGTTATTGAAGATCATTTAGTAATTCTTTTCCCCCATGTGTACAGAATGTAGTAGAGCATTTTGGTTTTTCTTGTTGGTGAGAAGAGAATGTCAACATCAATAGATTCCTGAGGGGAAAAAAAATCCGTAAGCCAAGAATCCTAGGTCCAGCCAGTCTAAATTTACCCTGACTTCCAAGTGTATATATCTAACTGTGTGTTTGACATTTTCCAACGCGAATGTCCAACAGGCATTGCAAACTTAACGATGTCAGTGCTGAATAAATAATATTTTCTCCCCAAACTGCCTGCCCAGTGAATGACAGCTCCAGTTCTCAGTTTGTCAGACCCATTCCTTGTTACTCCTGACTAGACTCTCTCATGCTTGATATTCAGTGAACCAGAAAATTTTATTCTCTCTACCTTCAAGATGAATTTAGGATCCTACCATTTCCTACTACCTCCAGTCTTATCACTTTGATCTAATTACCATTATTTCTCATTCAGATGTTTGCAATATTCTCTTAACCATTCTCTTGCTCATTACATTATACCCTTTCTTTCTGTTCTCTATTTGGAAACCAGAGAGATCCCATAAAATGCCAGATCATGTCATTTCTCTGCTAAAAGCTACCCATTCACTTCTCATTCAAAGTAGAAGCCAAGGAGTTTATCATGGCCTACAGACTTCACATGCGTGACCCAGTTCCTACTGCCTCTCTGCCATCACTGCCTGGGACTCTCCTCCATTCTCCTTATGCTCCAACCCATTAGCCTCTTTGGTCTCACTCATCACGCCTAACATTCTTCACATGGAGCAGAATCTTCATGCCTGCTCTTTTCTTCCTTCTGGAGCATTCTATTCACCAGTGTCATAGATTCTCACTCATCTCTAGCAGACATTTGCTCAAAGGTCACTTTCTGGGCAGAAATGTCCACAACCACCATATTTTGTAAACTGCACTCCAACACTCCCTGAGCCCCTTTTCTGCCTTATTTTTCTCCATTGCACTTATTGGCATTTGCCCTACTTAAATCTTTATAATTTGGGGGGGGTCATAAACAATTAAAACATAAATGCTAAGAGAACAGATAAGTTCACTGATTTTGTTTTCTGCTATACTCTCAAAGCCTAAAACACTGCCTTGCACATAGTAGTACTCAAAAAACAAGTTTAACTAAATGTATAGAACCCTTTAGTGCAAATTAAGCCAAGTTTCAGTCCTGCAATGCCTTAAAAAAAATAAACCTTATGTTCTTATCAAAAAAACCCACCTCATTTAAACTCAACTTTCTCCCCTAATTTAGTCCACACAGACTAAAGAGATCAAGATACCTTGAGCTCAAGGTAAAGAAATATGAATAAGAGAGGAATAAACAGAAGGAAATCAATTATGCTAAAACTAAAAGGATGATAAAAGTTTCTTTGAGAATGTGTAATTTAAATGCCAAATATGAATTAAAGAATGTAGAGATATATTATAACAAATATTAATAAAAGCTGAATACTTTATAATTATGAATACTTTAAATCACTCAAGAAAAATACATAGAAGTTGGCAAAGTTATTTTGAAAGTAAATGTTTTATAAATATTTTATATTCAGTGAAGGTAGGAGTTGAGTAAATAAAATATAAACAACATAAACAAAGTATAAACATAGACATACAGTTATATCATCATGATCATTTGACTCAAAAAGTTAGCCACTGCTAAATTTTGCAAGCATTATAGGATTTCAAATTAAGGTGCATATGTATGTGGAGGAATAGAGGGGTGGTTAGTACATGAAGAGGAAGAATTGAAGAAAGAAAAAATTGATTATGGAAAGCAAAATAAGAAATTGAAAAAGGAGATACAATTTAAAAAGTGTAATAAGTATCTGTGAGAGGGAACAAAATAAAATATTTTAGTTATATTAAATATCAAAGGACTGAATTATTCCATTTAAAATATGTATGCTGGCTTTAAAAAAATTAAATGTATATAGTTATAAAAATGATAAATTAAGGATAAAGAATAAACAAAGAGACAATAAATTCAATATTAATAGCAGAATTATAACTTAACATCTTCAACTAGAAAAGTAATATAAGGATAGTAAACAGAATTCACGAAAAGTTATAAAAAACCTAATTTTTAATACTTGAAATAACAGGATACAAAGTACATGAACTAAAGGCTTTGATTTGAAAAAATAAGTGACATTAGTAAATTTTTAAATAAATCTTTAAGAATTTGATAGATCAAAGGTCTTACAACAAATATTCAAATGAATGTTCATAGACTATAGCCTTGAAAACAAAATAAAACCAGAAGTAAACAAGAAAGAATTGGCAAACCAAAACGGAAAAAAAATAAAATAAAATAAAAGTGGCTATCTGGAAATTTAAAAAATCTTCTTTTTAAATTCAAGGGCAAATATCACTTGGAAGGTTAACAAAATTAAACGTTTTACAGAAAAACCTTTTCTGTAAAAACTTTTAGGACAGATCTTTAAATTCTTTAGAGGAAAATTCCACATCATAAGTATTTTTATTAATAATATAAAAAGCTAATAATAAATTTACATAAGTACAAATAAGTCAAAATAAGTTATAAAGAGAATTTAAGGAAAATAAGAAATGAAGTTAGTAAAATTGAAAGAAAAGTGTTTCAAAGGGTAAAAAACTCAAGAGCTGTTTTTTCAAAATAACCAATCAAGAGATAACCTCTTTGCAAAACTATCTAAACCATGGGAGAGATGAGAAAGGAGAATCAACCATATATTTGGAAGATATAATAATTATAAGCGATTTCAGAGTCCTGGCAAAATAGGGACACATTCTAACTGTAAGGGCTGCCCTCTGCCCTCCCGACCCCAGGTTGAGAAGGAAAGAATAAAGATCTGGAGTAACATAAATACTGTGAAAAGCCAGTGGTCTGAAGAGAAAACATAGTCTGGGAATAGGGAGACAAGTTGGGGAAAGACATCGTTTTGGTGCCTGTTTGCTCATTTCGCCAGTGGAACATCACCTGCACAGATACTGCTAAGAGTTAGAGAAAGTTTAGCCTGACCAAGGAAACATCCCTATTGCAGTGAGGAACCCCGAATATGTCTTTCCTTCTTTCATCCCTGTCCACATACCTGGAGTGAGGAAGTTGCCTCTTGGCAAAGGCTAGCATTAGTGAGGCATTAAATAGGAAGCCAGTCATCCTATTGAGGGAAGAGCAAATTCCATCTGCCCAGTCTGTCTTAATGAGGGCTCTCGAAAACTGGATGTGCCCCTTCCTTAAGTTGCTTTACACTTTCTGCCAGGCTATACAGTCAATAGTCTGAGTGAATGTGAATTTACACAGAAAGTCATCGACCCATCAATAAATAAAAATAAAAAATTAAACAACTGTTGTATAATCCAGTAGAATTAATAGCACACTTTAATTAAACATAATACATGTACTAAAATAGACAGGTGAGAATACTGGTAATATGAAATAGGAACATGCAAATATACAAAGGAATCGAGTAGAAAAACTGAGCTATAGATAAAGATATATATACACACACATACACATGTGTATATGTATAATGTATGTCTATATATATATACATACATATCTACATATATGCATATAAAATAGCCTAATAGAGCTGGAGAATAAATTAGTTAACATGAAAACAAGATAAGAGAATTCTTTTTTTTTTTTTTTTTTAGGCTTGACAACCCTTGGTTGACCTCACAGATTGCAAGGACCTTGTCAGATTACAATCCCATATTTTTTTTTTTATTTTATATACCTACAGCACCTGGTCTTCCTAGGTGACCTCTCATTCAAGTACTAACCAGGCCCAATCCTGCTTAGCTTCTGAGATCAGATGGAATCGGGCTTGTTAGGGGTGGCATGGCTGTAGACAAGAGAATTCTTTAATATATAAGAAAAGAATGAAGAATGTATGGATTTTTTTAAGCTAAAAAACAAAAGAGATGCAAGAAGAGATAGAAAAAACTATAAAATATAAATGGAAATTGAATATATATGGAAATAAAAGGAAAAAATACTTGAATAAGATTTTTAATTAAAAAGTTGAAATATCTCACTTTGATAAGAGTCATAGAATATCAAACAGAATGATAAGAAAATAGATATATGCAGTGAAATTTAAGAAGATTAAATACAAAAGTAAAATTCTAAATCCTCTGGAGAAAAAAAATAGATTTTCATGAAATTTCAATAACCAAATTTAATCAGACATCTCATCAGCAACATTGGATGTAGGGAGAAAAGTGCAATACCATCTTCGAGATTAAAATAACTCTGAGCCCAGAATTCCATATTCAGTTACAAAGTTTTTTAAATGAGGGAAACGATACAGGTGTTTTCAGGAATTCAGTACCTTAGGTTATTCATAATATTAAACCTCATTTTGAAAATGATTTGGTGAAACTTTTGCAGTAAAATGAAAATAAAACCAAAAGAATTCTGTAGAAAAGTAAGAATAAGTAAATGAATTAGTAAAATGTGTTATTTAAAGGAACAAAAATCTAAGAATGTATATTGTGTAATGTATAACAATACATTATTAAGGTCTAGTAGAGGTCTCCACTTTTTTTGGCACCAGGAACAGGTGTTCCTGTGGGAATCTAATGCCTGATGATCTGAGGTGAAACTGAGGCGGCAATGGTAGTGCTAGGAAGTGGCTGCAAATACAGATGAAGCTTTGCTCACTCGCCCACCACTCACCTCCTGCTGTGCAGCCCAATTCTTAACAGGTCATGGAACGGTACCATCCAGGGCCTGAGGGTTGAGGACACCTGTAGTAGACAATACCAGTAAAATGCTGGGGGCCGGTGGGCGGGGGGGTGGTGGTAGGAAAAGTGTAGAGGAGAAGGCAGTGCAGCTGAAGGAAAGAACATTCTAAAGTGCTGGCCTGTTTAGGGAAAATATAAACTTTACTAAATGTAACAAATAAACGGAAAAGATAAATAGTGTAGCAATTGAAGGAAAAAATATGTCACTTTCATATAATCAGAGTAAAATGTTTCTGTCTTGATGAAAGTCAGGAAGGGAAAGAGGGAAGTATGACAATTCAAACATATATGAAATAAAATGGCAGAAATTAATTCTGTTAGTAAGAGAAATTATGATAAGAATAAGCAGATTTAACTTACCACTTAAATAACTGTCAGTATTACATTAAGAAAACAAAATGCACTATGTTGTTTATAGAAAAATATTAAAAAATATTCAGCATATATGAAATGACTTTATTATCTTATGAAATAAAATACAAGCAAACATTACAAAAATGGGATCTATAAATACATATTATTAAAATATCACCTATGTTCCTAACTACATAACCTTTGGAAATGATAATTGACAGAACATATAGCAAATAAATTATTTAAATGTAGTAAAAGATTATAAAATAACCTCAAAAAAAGAGAGTGTGAACAAAAAATCAGCAATTATATAGAAAACTACAATAACAAGTTTAGTAAGATTTAACAGAAAACTATAAAAGTTAATATATATAAATAGAGCATGTAGGTTCTTTTTGAACAAGTGATGAACATACATAAAAAGGACTATATTCTAAAACAATGGAAAAAGTCTCAATAAATTTCATAGACTCATCATCATAGAGGATATATTTTATGACTATAATGTAAAAGAAAAGTACAAATTAGAAACAAATGGGGAGATAAATTATTCTCATGTCTAAAGAGTAAAATGCATATGAAAAAGTAATTCTTATTTTAACTAATAATAAAACCTCTTCTTATACAAATACTGAGTCACAGCTAAAACAGTCTTGGAAAGAAAAATATATGTAGTTTTAAATATTAAATTCTCTTATCAGAAAATAAGGAAGTCTGAAAATAAATGAACTAATTTTAGAGAACACTGCTAGTTTTTTTTAATCAAAAATTGTTTTTACCTTTGTTCATAGCAACAAAGAAGTAGTTTGAGCATGATTCGCCACTGGAATGACAATTCATGGTTCTCTTGGCAGAATATCAGTCATAGAATATGAATGAGAATGACCTAGACAATCAAACTTTCTGTTTTTATTCTTAATTTTCAATTTATTCTTTATTATTATTTGTTTCATTCTTTGTTCTTATTTTCTGTCAAACCTACTCCAGTCATTCTTTTAAATCTACAACTGCAAAAATTACTTTTGCTGTGGCCAACAGCTTCTACATTGATAAATCTAATGGTCAGTTTTGAGTCCTCATTTTACCTGACACATAAATAGAATTTGTAAGTTGGTCACTTCTTTCTCTTGAATACACATTTTTTAACTGTATTCTGTCTATTGCTCACACTTCACTGGCCAGCCCTGGAAAACGTAGAATCTCCATCCGAGGACCTTATGAAGAGTTTTATAAAATGAATCGAAGAACTGTTCATATGAAAGATGTTGCCAAAGAGTGGGTTTCTTTTGGGTTCAACATGCATGAATGCAGAGGTGGATCTCAAAACTAGTTCAAGCTGTGGAGGTAGAGAGTTTTCTGGAGCATTAAGTATTAGGTGCATGGCATGAGCTTAAGAAAAACATCGCCAGGTTGCATACACAAAGATGGTTGAAATATGCATAGAAGTGGCTGACACAGCAGATTGAAATGCAGAGAAAATATGTTTAATAAACCTTCCAAAAAACAAGACCAAAACTCACTTTGATCTTCTACTAATCTATTTTACCGCAGCTAACATCATTCCAATAATGGCAACTCTCTTTCCAGCTGATTAGACAAACATTCTAGCCAACATCCTTGAAACATTCCAAAAGTACAAATCCATCAAGAAATTCTGTTGGCTTCACCTTCAAAGTGTACCTAGTGCCTTGCCTAGTGCACTGCCCTCTGTAGACTTAGCCATTCTAATCTTCTGCTGGAAAACTCCTTGCCTCTTAAATGAGCTCACACTCTCATCCCTTTACACTCTATTCCCAATACAGCATCCAGAATGATCCTTTTAAAATATGACAGTCATTACAGGAAATGTTAAAAAGACTTTAGAAGAAGAAGAAGAAAGATCAAAAATATGAATAATAAAATGGCAATAACTATGTTTCTTTCAGTTATTCTTAATGTAAATGGACTAAATGCTCTAATCAAAAGACATAAGGTGGCTGAACGGATAAGAAAACAAGACCTTTACACATGCTGCCTGTAGGTGATTCACTTCAGATAGAAAGACACACATAGAGACTGAAAATAAAGGGACTGAAAAAAATATATTTCATGGAAATGGAAATTAAAATAAACTAGGATAGGAATACTTATATCAGACAAAATAGACTTTAAAAAAAAAGGTTATAACAAGATACAAAGAAGGACTCATTAATTCCACTTCTAGGTATTTATCTGGAGAAATTCAAAACACGAATTTGAAAAGACATATACATCCATGTGTTCATTGCAGCATTATTTATAATAGCCTAAAATTGGAAGCAATTTAAATGTCCATCAGTAGATAAATGGATAAAGAAGAAGTGGCACATATATACAATGGAATGTTATTTAGCTATATAAAAGAATTAAATCTTGCTATCTGCAACACCAGGGTGGACCTGGAGGGTATTATGTTAAGTGAAATAAGTCAGACAGAAAAAGACAAATACTATATGATTTCATTTATATGTGGAATCTAAAAAAACAAAATAAATAAACAAATAAAATAGAAACAAACTCAAAGATATAGAGAACATTTTGATGTTTGTCAGATGGAAGAAATTTTAAGAGATGGATGGAGGTGGGGAAGAGATTAGAGGCACAAATTTGTAGTTACAAAATAATCGTAGAGATATAAAGTACAGAATAAGGAATATAGTCAATAATATTATAATATCTGTGTATAGTGCCAGATGGGTACTAAACTAATTGGAGGATCACTTCATAAATTACATAAATGTCTAGCCACTATACTGTACACCTGCAACTAATATTATAATAATATTAAGCGTTAACTATAAAAAAAGAGAAAAGGTATTTGCCATAAAATCATCCTAAAGCAGGATTAGTATTCAAAATGTAAAAATAATTTTTACAAGTCTATAAGAAGAAGAAAAAAATCAATACAATATAAAATGCAGAAAGCCATGAACAGGAATCTTACAGAGATGATGATACAGGAAAGTCCATAAATGCATATACTCAATCGAATGTTCAAACCTGATTCACAGTCTTGGAAATGTGAATAAAAGCAAATTAATATCATTTTAGATACTATTCTGACCAATAAATGAATAAATATGTAAAATAAAAAGCCCACAATAAAACCTGGAAAACATGCAAAGCCAGAGGAATTCGCACACATTCGTGATCATATATGTAGCTACATATACTGACTTTTAAAAATTCTCCTATTACTTCACTATGTGAAAATTAATGTTTTAGAGTGATCATTATTGTATAACCTTTTTTTTATTCTTAAAAAATATCAGGAAAAGCAAACACAAATAACTTAAAAAAAATCTCAGTAACTCAAAATATGAGAAATTTTAATTTGATGGATACATTCTAAAGATTTAACATTGACAACTGTATTAGATTGGGTATAAAGCAAGGGAGAGGAAAAAAGTTAATATTTTCTTTGTATATTTTTGTTTTAATTGTTATGTTACTTGATTTATGAGAAAAGTAAAGAATATTACTTATAAACTAAAATTTTTCAAAACATTTTAGTTTCGTATTAGGATAATAAGTTAATATAGCTTAATATACCAAGAAACACAGATTTTTAAGAAAAATGCTTTGAAATTGATGCATTAGCTACACAAAAATCAATATATACAAAATATAAAGTTTATTATATATAATTACCTTGTAATCAATCTAATACATATTATATTGAAGTATGAACAAAAGAGAAAACATTTGAAAATTTGGATTCACCAAATAGTTCTTGCAGAATCAGAAATTAAACTTGCAATTATAGAATATTTAGATTATAAATTATAATTGGAACAGTGTATAACATCTTTGTGATGTGCCCCAAACTGTACTCCAGTATAATTCATATTCTAAAGTCCTTTTAGTGCTAAATAAGATGCCATTTGAAATAATGTAAGTGAACCAAGTATTGTATATAAGACATTATCAAAAGAAAAACAATAAGCAAAAGTAATTAGTATAGGTGAAAGTGGGAATTAACATACTGAAAAAAATAGCACTAACATTTATAAAGAAATCTAAGTAGTTAAACTTTGAAAATAATTAAGAAAACAAACAAGCAAAAGCTATTATAAATACTTAAAACAAAATCTAGGAAAAAATGCATAAAACAGAGATCAAGACAGAAAAATGAGGCAAATAGATCAATGGAAAATAATAGAGAACCCAGAAATAGATAGATTAATATAGTCAGCTGATCTTTGACAAAGGAACAAAGGTAATACATTGGAGCAAAGACAATCTCTTCAACAAAAGGCATAACTGGGACAACTGGACATCCACATGCAAAAAAATATATCTAGACACAAAATTTACAATTTTTACAAAAATTAACTCAAAATAGATCATAGACCTAAATGTAAAATACAAAACAATAAAACTCCTATAAAAAACATAGGAGAAAATCTACATGACCTTGGGTATGAGATGCCTTTTTTAAATACAACACCAAAGATATAATCTATGGGGAAAAAAATTGATAAACTGGTCTTGATTAAAATTAAAAACCTGTGCTCTGCGAAAGACAATATCAAGAGAATTAGAATACAAACCACAACTGGGATAAAATATTTGAAAAAGATACATCTGACAAAAAGTTATCCAAATATATAGAGAACACTAAAACTTAACAATAAGAAAACAAACAAACTTATTAGGAAGTGAGCCAAAGACCCAAATGGACACCTCAACAAAGAAGATATATAGGTAGAAAATAACATATCAAAAGATGCTCTATATCATACAATCATGAGATACTACCACACATCTATTACAATAGCCATAATCCAGAACTCTGGTAACATCAAATACTGACAAGGCTGTAGAGCAATAAGAATTCTTACACACTGCTCCAACCAAGCAAGTACTGGAGCCTCCTCGTATTGTGAGTAATAAATGGCATGTCTCACTCCTCTGGTCCTTCTGGTGATTATTTCGGAATATCCAAGGCCCAGGTGCACGTCCCAGCCTGGAGCTCTTGTGTTATAACAACCTTACCAAGATGTGGAAAATAAAGAAAAATATCACACTATGTATGAATAGAGAGTCAACAATTCTAAATAAACTATTAGAAAATAAAACCCATTCATCTATTAAAGTAATACTATCTGAATAATATTCATTCTAGAACAGATTATTTATTATCATGACATTTATTATTAGGATTCATTATATCTTTAGGTCAAAAATAAAAGGAAAAAGCAGATGTATAATTTTCTTAAAAGATAGTGAAAAACCATAATGACATTTAATATCTAATCCTATTTTTAAAATGTACTTATAGCAAACTAGTAAAATGTTTCATAGCATGATTTAAGTAATAATCACCTAAGAAAATAATAGTACAATAATAACAATAAAGGTTGAATAATAATTCAACTTAAATATGTTAGCCAAACCTATTACACAAGTAAAATTAAACTATGAAAAAATAATATAAGCAAATAAAATAATATGACATTATTTGAAAGAATTATAATCTTCCATTGAAATAAACAGAAAATTGAATGGATAACTTATATATAATTATGACTTCAGTAAGGAGGTCAGTTTCAAAGCAAAAACACTCAAATAATTCTATTTCTGACATATTCTTAATAACAAATGTACAAAAAGTAATGATAGAAGTAAACTATTTTTAATAACCAAATCATATATTTGTTTAATCTTTAAAAATATATAAGAAAGAGAGATATATGTTCATATGGGTTTTTCTCTGAGGGCATACTCTAGAACATGCAACACAGAGAGCTTTTCTGGGGCTGCCAGAAAGCTCTAAATGAAGGGGAAGAACTCCAGAAGAGTAGGAAGCCACAAAGGCAAAACACCTGAAATCTGTATGTAAACTGATCTCAAATCCACATCTGATCCATGAACTGTGCGTGCATGAGGAAAACAACAGAAAGTCTGATGAATGTAACAGTTGGAAAACCAAAAAATATTCAGAGATTTTGACTATCATCCACCGATAGGAGATAGTATTTATAGTTTTAATCTCACAAAGTTTTAAGAGCAATTCACCAAGCTCCCTATTGAAACCCAAGAAATTACATACTTAGTAAGTAAAGAATGTATTTATGCATAATACATAGAGTATGCCCAAAACAAAGGGCACACTTAAATGTAGCTTCACTAACTACATATGAAACAAAGCATCCAGAAGTTTAAGGTCTCTCAGTAATTTTTATGCCTATTTAAACAAAAAGGAATATTATTCGGAGAGCCAAAACAAGAAGCAGAAATTCTACAGTATATATGTAAGTATAAGGTTCATCATATAATCAAAACAATATACATGAGAAAAAAAAACATGAAAATACAAACCGTAGTTAAGAGAAAAAAGTCAACCAATAGAAACAAATCTACAATTCACACAGATGAGGGAATTATCAGACACACTTTCAAGAACCTATTATAAATATGCTGAATAACACAAAAAAATATGGTGCAATGAATGAACAGATGGCAAATCGTAATATAGTAATGCAAATGGTAAAATAAGACCAATTTTGAATTCTAAAATTAAAAAGTAAAATATCTGAAATAAAAGTTAAATGCATTGGTATAATAGCACATGCATGGCAGAAAAAAGAATTAAAGAAGTAAAAGATGGAAAAATAGACATTATGCAATCTGTTAAAAAGAGATAAACAAGATGAAAAAAATAAATCAACAGAGCCACAGTTACCTGTAGAACAATATGAAGTTGTCTAACATATATGTGAACACAGTTCGAAAAGGAGAGAAGGTAGTGAATAGGGCGGAAAATGTACTTGAAAATAATTGCCCCAAATTTGTCAAATTTCATGAAGTAAACATTAATGCATCTAATAATTTCAGGAAATTCTGAGTAAGATAAATTCCAAGAATACCACTCTGAGACACATCATAGACAAGATGCAGACAGGTAGAGGTAAAATAACTTTTTGAAAAGTACATTACATACAAGGGAACAATTATAAGAATGATGTTTGATTTCTACTAGAAACAAGGCCAGAAGATAATGAAAGGACTTTTTTTTTTAAATAAAGTGTTTCAATAATATGATTATTTTCCTATTTTGAATCTTGCATGATATTCATATAATTGTCATCAATACTGGTGAATATGCAGTAATCGAGGATTAGATGCATATAACATGGTCTGTTTGCATAATCATTACATAATTAGAGGCCACACTCTATGTCCTTTAGGTCTTTAAAATACAGTTTAGTAACTTGGAAAAGTATTGCAATATAAAGTTGAGTGAAAAGACAGGACAAAATATATAACATAGGTAATAATTAGCCCATGTGAAACCTCATTCCTTAAATCTAAAATGTGAACGTTCTTCATACCCATTTGAGAGAAACACTGTTTAAAATAAAGAGAACAATATGTGTCAAATATGTTGCCTGGTATTTGTTAAGTGTTCAATTACTCTATTAGCCATTACTATAAACAGCCAGTACTAGCTTTATTTTGTTTAAGTGTAATTTTTTAAATTTGCGTTATGAGATACATATTTTTTCTTGTCTATTTTTTTTCATTCCCCCATCCTACAGATTATTGCTGGTTCTAAATTTAGATTGACACCTTGCCAATCTTCCCTTAATTTTATTATAATCACATATTTTTTTCTTTATTTTCGGAGGGGATGTGTTCTTCATGCAATGAAGACACAGTTTTGAAAGATCCACAAAAATAGTCATGTGTATAAACAAATATGGAACTCAGTATTGTAATCATTTTTTATCTATTGCCATTACATTAAGGTGTCACATCAATGATTAAAATGACTCATTTTCAGAAAAATGTGTTAAAAGTTTTTGATAATGTAACCTCAATTTTCACCTTAATTTTCTTACTTTTCCTTCCAATAGTTTCCTAGCTTTCAAAATAAGTGGCAAAATATTAGTCTTTGGGAATAAGTAATTTAGGACATTTCTATTTAAGGAAATCATCAACAATGTGTATAAAAATATAAAAGAGGGAATTTTTAAACCAAGATGTGTAACTTTTGAATTAATTAAAATGGTATTTGAAGATAGACAAAAAATTTGATTAATCAAATTTTCCTGTTTAATTTTTACAAAACACCTTTAACTTTTTATTTAATTTTGGTTTAGGGATATCTGTATTGAGCTAATAGTTACCTTTCTCATCAAAGGATTATCAGAGATGAATGGCTTTCTCTTTTAAACATTGCAAAATAAATATTTAGCCTTTAGAATAGAATAGGTTTTTCTATACTAGGTAACATGCATTTTATGTGTGAAATAAATATTCTAGAGAGTTTGATGTTTTATATGAATTCAAACACTCATGAAACATGCATTAGAGATTAAGCAAAAGAAAATCAGAGCAGTAGAAATTCTACAAAACTTTTCTAAACCAGCATTTGAGTTCAATGAGATCTTCAAGCAATGCCTCTCTCTTTTTTAAGTTTGTTCATTTTAAAATGAAGTTGATGATGAAAACACACTTTTAAATGCCTCAGTAAATGTCCTATATAACATGAATGATAACTCTTAGAATAAATAGTATCACTTTTCTCTTTAGTCATTTTCATGGAGAAAAAATTTTTTCTTATATAAAATAGAGTCTTTTGGATATTTGTAAAATTGAAATACTTAAAAAAAACACTTAAGATATAATCTTATTATCTTTGCTTTTCGAAATCAGACATAACAAAAGCCCAAACTCTATTCTGCTTGTCAAAGTATGTGCATAATGAGAATATATTCATAATAAGTAAAATTATAATAGAGTTGCTAGTGTTTAACTACCATTTATTGAACACTTACATGCCATATGCTAATATAAGAACTTATATCTATTTTCTCAATTAATTCATAAAACACTTTGCTATAATGCATTCTTCCTTTCTATATTTTTTTGACCTGCCCATCAATTCATTGTAAGTACAGGCTTTGAGGAAATACAAACTATAACCAACCTAAGAAGTTGTTTAAGAGAAAATGAAGACAGAAGAATGAAGCAGATACTAAGAAAGCAGAAATGTCATAAGCAATAAATCACAAAAGTGGAATGGAGAAAACTGCTATTCCCTAGAGCAGATTCAGTTCCAAGGTATTTCCAGTTACAATTTGAGTTCAGTTGATAAGCACCCTTATATTAAAAACACTATATTAAAAATAGCGGGACAAATGTTTATATGCCTTTGATAATGAGTTAAGGAAGGGAGCAACGAAGGTGCAGATTTATTCTTAAGGGTATCTGAGTGAGTCTCTCTTTCTTATAATAAAGGGTATCTAAGTAGAACAATAATTATGCTGATGATCTGTGATTAGCAGATGTTTCTAAAAATAAACTGATGTTAACCACACATCAAATGATGTTGGTATAGATACAATATCTCTCCAATGTAAATATTATAGATAAAATATTTATTTCTTTTCAAAATAGCAAGCCTTTCTTTTTTCCCTAGATATTTACATCTATAGACCATGTAAGACAATTTTTTTGAGTTTTCAAAGGGCATATATTTTGAAATGTTTATCAGCTACTATCTCATTTCCTGATGGCTAACCAAGCTTTTTCTCTTTTAATAATAAAAAAATCGATGGTTCTTATTGAACAGATGAATATAAAAGTGCTTAAATATTAAATAGAACAATTTAATATTAATTAATAATTAATTAAGAACACTTAGTCGGTTATAATTTTGAAACAGTTGAGTTATTTTGTTTTTACTAATTTTAGTTGTTTCAAGAACTTTCAGTATAACTGAAAAAAATAAAAGAATGAAAAGATAGCTTCTTTTTATATTGTGAAAGATTGGTTTTGCTCCGTTTTTTCTTCTATTTACTTTGCAAGACTCATGAGTTGACGGGGAGTTTTTAAGCTGCATATATAGAAAACAGCAAAACTGAGATCTAGAATTTAATGTATATTTTAGGTCACCAGTTCAGATTATCCAATGTCTGAGTCCTTCTATGGACTCCATAGAGAGCTAGTGCTGTGGGAAAGAGCATAAATATAGAATATTTGAACCAGTGGTGACACTAGGTGATCTGCGTTACATCAATTCTTTGATATATTTTGAAATATTATTTGCGATCACTTGTGTGATGTGTTATATTATACATTATTTATATATATATTATCAATATAAATGAGCAAGCTTATTAATTATTTTGTTCAATATTTCTATATACTTGCTGATGTATTGTCTGTTTTATCTATATATTTAAGGTAAAAATATGTTAAAATTTTCCATGGTATTTCTAGATTTGTCATTTTTTTTTTAAATTTGATTTGTTGGTGGTTTGTTCAATTCAAGGCTCCATTAAGTACATAGATATTCTTTATTTTTATGTTTTGCTTCTTATAGAATCTTCATTTATTAGAATGAAATAATTGTCCTATTGAAAGCTTTTGCTTTAAATTTTACTTTTTTTTTTGATATTAACATATGCAGCAGTTTTTTTTAAAATACCCTGTGCAGTATTCTAAATCCCCATGACTGTTTTATAACTACTAATTTGTACTTCATCCTTTCACTTTTTTCACCCAGCTCCCCAAACATCCTCCCATCTGGCAATCACCAGTTTGTTCTCTGTATCTGTGAGTTTGTTTTCATTTAGTTTGTTCATTTCTTTTATTCCTTAGCTTCTGCATATAAGAGAAATATTATGGTATTTGTCTTTCTCTGATTGACTTATTTCCCTCAGCAGAGTACCCTCTAGGTTCAACCACATCATTGCAAATGATAAGATTTCATTTTTTAAATAGCTGAGTAATATTTTATTATATATATAATATTTTATTATTATATATATTATATATATATATATATATAATTTATTCAAGATATGCTTCCATATCTTGGCTATTGTAATTATGCTGTCATGAACACAGGGGTGCATAGATCTTTATAAACTAGTGTTTTGCTTTCTTTGAATGAATACCCAGAAGTGGTATTCCTGAGTCAAAAGGTAGTTGTATTTTTAATTTTGTGAGGAACCTCCAAACTGTTTTCCAAAGTGCCTACACCATTTTGCAATCCCACCAACAATACACGAGGTGTCCTTTTTCTCTACATTCTTGCCAACATTTGTTGTTTTTTTATTTATTGATGATAGCCATTCTGACAAGCATGAGGAGATATCTCATTGTGGTATTAATTTACATTTCTTTGATGATTAGTGACCTTGAGCATCATTTCATGTCTATTGGCCATCTGTATGTCCTCTTTAGAGAAGTATCTGTTCAGATCTTCTGCCCGTTTTTTAATTGGATTGTTTGGGTTTTTTGTTGTTGAGTTGTGCGAGTTCTTTATAAATTTTGAATATTAACCCCTTTTCAGGTGTATTGTAGGCACATATCTTCTCGCATCCAGTAGGTTGTCTTTTCATTTTGTGGATGGCTTCCTTTGCTGTGCAAAAGTTTTTTATTTGATGTAGTCCCATTTATTTACTTTTTCTTTTGTTTCCATTGTTCAAAGAGATATATATCAGAAAAAATTACTAACAGCAATATCAAAGAGTTTACTGCCTATGTTTGCTTCTAGGAGTTTTATGGTTTTAGGTCTAACATTTAAGTCTTTAATTTATTTTGAGTTTATTCTTGTAAATAATATAAGAAGGTGGTCCATTTTCAGTTTTTTTTTTTTTTGCATGTATCTGTCAAGTTATCCCAGCATCATTTGTTGAAGAGACTGTCTTTACCTCACTGTATATCCTTGCCTCCTTTGTCATAGATTAAATGTCCGTATAGGCATTTTTGGGTTCTCTATTCTCTTCCGTTGATCTATGTGTCTGTTTTTTAATGCCAGTACCCTGCTGTTTTGATTACTATGCCTTCTAGTATAGTTTTATATCAGGTAGTGTGATACCTACAACTTTGGTCTTCTTTCTCAAGATGGCCAAGGCCATCTTGTATGGTTCCATATAAATTTTCGGATTATTTGTTCTAGTTCTGTGAAAAATGCCATTGATATTTTGATCAAGATTGCACTGAATCTGTTGATTGCTTTGGGTAGTATGGCATTTTAATGATGTTGATTCTTCCTATCTATGAACATGGCACCTTCTTCCCTTTATTTGTAAATTCTTCGATCTCTTTTTCAGTGACTTATGATTTTTCTGAGAACAGATTTTTTACCTCCTTGGTTAGTTTCATCCTTAAGTAGTTTATTATTTTTGATGCAATTATAAATGGGATTGCTTTCTCAATTTCAGTTTCTGATAGTTCATCATTGGTGTATAAAAATGTAACTAATTTCCAAATATTAATTATGTGTCCTGCTACTTTACTGAATTCATTTATTAGTGATAACAGTTTTTTTGGTGGAATCTTTAGAGTTCTCTGTATATATTATCATGTCATCTGCAAATAATGACAGTTTTACATCTTCATTTCCAATTTGGATGCCTTTTATTTCTCTTTCTTGTCTGATTGCTATAGCTAGGACTTCTAGTATTATGTTGAACAGAAGTGGTAAAAGTGGGCATCCTTGTCTTGTTCCTGATCTTAAGGAAAATGCTTTTAGCCTTTCCCCATTGATTATGATGTTAGCTGCAGGTGTGTCATATATGGCCTTTATTATGTTGAGGTATAGTCCCTCTACTCCCACTTTGCTGAGAGTTTTTATCATTAAAGAATGCTGGATTTTGGTGAATGCTTTTTCTGCATTTATTGATATGATGATCTTTCAATTTGTTAATGTGGAATATCACATTAATTGATTTACAGATGTTAAACAAACCTTGCATCCAAGGAATAAATTCAGTTTGATCATGGTGTATAATATTTTCAATTTTGTATTGCTGAATTCAGTTTGCTAATATTTTGTTCAGGATTTTTGCACCAATGTTCATCAGGGATATTGGCCTATAGTTGTCTTTTTTTGTATTATCTTTGTCTGGTTTTGGAATCGGGGTAATGGTGATTTCATAAAAAGAGTTAGGAAGGCTTCCTTCCTTTGACTTTTTTGGATAAGTTTGAGAAAAATAGGTGTTAATTATTTTTTAGATGTTTAAAAAATTCACCTGTGAAGCCATTTGAACCAAGACACTTGTGTTTTTGTGAGTTTTTTTATTGCTGATTTGATTTTGTGGGTAGTAATCAGTCGATTCAGATTTTTCTGTTTCTCCTTGAATCAGTCTTGAGAGATTGTATATTTCTAGAAATGTGTCCATTTCTTCCAATTTGTTGGCATATAATTGTTCATAGCATTTTCTTATAATCTTTTGTATTTCTGTGGTGTCTGTAATTACTTCTCTTTCATTTCGAATTTTATTTATTTAGATCTTCTTCCTTTTCTTCTTGATGAGTCTGGTTAAAGATGTATCCATTTTGTTTATCCCTTCAAAGAAACAGCTCTTGCTTTCATTGATCTTTTGTATTGTTTTTCTAGACTCTTTTTAACTTATTTCTGCCCTGATCTTTATTATTTCCTTCCTTCGATTCAGTTTAGATTTTGTTATGTTTGCTGCTTTTTATCCTGGTTCCATTAGGTGTGAGGTTAGATTGTTAAATTGAAATTTTTCTTATTTCTTGAGGTAGGTCTGTATTGCTTTGAATTTCCCTCTTAAGACGCTTTCGCTGTGTCCAAAAGATTTTGAACCATTGTGGTTTCATTTTCATTTGTCCCTAGGTATCTTTCGATTTCTTCCTTGATCTCATTGTTAATCCATTCATTGTTTAGTAGCATGTTATTTAGCATCTGTGTGTTTGTGTATTTTCCAGGGTTTTTTGTAATTGATTTCTAATTTCATAGTATTGTGGTCAGAGAAGACAGTTGATATGATTTCAATCTTCTTAAATTTATTGAGATTTGTTTTGTGACCTAATATGTGGTCTATCCTGGAAAATATTCTGTGTGTACTTGAGAAGAATGTATATTCCACTGCTTTAGAGTGAAATGCTCTTAAAATATCTATTAAATCCATTTAGTCTAGTGTGTCATTTCAGGCAGCTGTTTCCTAATTGATTTTCTGTCTGGAACATCTGTCCATTGGTATCAATGGGGTGTTAAAGTCTCCTGCTGTAAGTGTATTACTGTTAATCTCTTTGTGTTGTCAATAATTGCTTTCTTTATGTAGGTCCTCCCACGTTGGGTGCATATATGTTTACTAGGGTTATGTTCTCTTGTTGTATTGATCCCTTTATGATTATGTAATGCCTTTCTTTGTCCCTTGTTATAGCCTTTGTTTTAAAGTCTATTTTGTCTAATATAAGTATTGCTACCCTAGCTTTTTTAAATTTCCATTTGTATGAAATACTTTTTTCCATCTGTTTACTTTCAGTCTGAGTGTCATTTGGTTTGAGGTGGGTCTCACGTAGACAAAATATGTATTGGTCTTGTCTTCTTATCCATTCACCTATCCTATGTCTCAATCAAAGCAATTAATCCATTTATGTTTAAAGTCATTATTGATGTGTATATATTTATTGCCATTTTATTATTCATATTTCTTGGAATTTTTTCCCCTTTCTTTTTATAAAATTCCCCTTAACATTTCTTGTAATCTTGGCTTATTGGTGATAAATCCTTTTAGTTTTTCTATGTCTGGGAAGCTCTTTATCTCACATTCCATTTTTTTTATAATTTATTTAAATTAGTTTCAAGTATACAGTACATTAGTTAGACATCTATATTGTTCATAAAATGATTCTTCCAATTGCTCCCTCCCTCCCCTGGTCCTCCACTTAGCCATCATATTAATGATGACTGCATTCCCTCTGCCATGCTCCTCATCCTTTTGCCCAACTATCAACTATTAATTTGTACTTCTTTAACCCTTCACCCTATTCTCTCAACCCCCCAATACTTCTCCTCTTGGGAGTACCCTTGTAAGTAACTAGCCCTCTTTCTTTTGCTGCTTTTAGAATTCTCTCTTTGTCTCCAAACTTTGACATTTTAATGATGATGTGCCTTGGTATGGGTGTTTGGATTCCTCTTGTTTGGGACTCTTTGGACTTCCTGGACTTATATGTCTATTTCTCTCACCAGGTTAGGGAAGTTTTCTGTCATTATATCTTCGAATAGGTTCACAATCCTTTGTTTTCTCCCTTCCCTTTCTGGTATTCTTATGTGTATGTTGGTATTTTCAATGTTGTCCCAGAGGTCTCTTAAACTTTCCTCATTTTTTATTTTTGTTTGTTTTATTCTTTTTACTTTTTGCTATACAGATTGGGTGTTTTCTGCTTCCTTGTCTTCCAACTCACTGATTTGATCATCCGCTTCATCTAATCTACTGTTGATTTCTTCTAGCGTATGCTTCATTTCTTACTGTTTTTTCTTTAGATTTCTATGTCTTTTTTTATACTTACTAGCTCTCTGTTGAAGTCCTCACTAAGATAATATATTCTACCCCTAAGTTCACAGAGCATCCTTATAACCAGTATTTTGAACTCTGTCTCTGGTAAGTTACTTGCCTCCATTTCATTTAATTTTTTTTTTCTGGAGTTTTCTCCTGTTGTTTTATTTGTGGCATGTTTCTTTATTTTCTCATTTTAGTTACCTCTCTGTGTTTGTTTCTATGTATTATGAAGGTTTGTTATATCTCCCAGCCTTGATGAGATGGCCTTACATAGTTGGTGTCCTGTGCAGCCCAGTGGTGCAGTCTACCTGAACACTTACAATGTATGTGTGTGTTGGGGGGGGGATTCTGGGTGTGTTCCTCATGTGGCTGTGTGTGTTTTCCCATTGTAGCTAAGTCTTAGTTATAATAAGTCTCCCCAGAAATGTGTGTGTTTCAGACAGGCCACATGAACTGATAGCAATTTGTGGACTGAGTGAGTCAGGGCTCCAGGGAGACATGGGGTAGGGTAGGCCAGTCTTATTGGGCCAATGCAACTTCAGAATTGTCCATACCAGGAGATGGTTCAACTCAAGCAAAATGGCATCCACTTGTAGACTTCTTCGGAGTGAGGCCCAACAAAGGAGTAATGGTGGCTGTCCCTCCACCCCTTGCACTGGCACCACTCAATACAGTCTTTCTCTGCACATCTCCTGTGCCTCTTGAGCTGCCAACCACCACTGGAGTTGAGTGGGTAAGTGTCTACAAGTGAATGAGTCTGTGCACAGACTCTTTAATGTAACATCTAGATTTTCAGATTTTTTTCATCTCATATAGATGCCCAGAGTCTCCAGTGATCTTTACATTCAGATTTTATGGAAACTCTTCTTCTCAAGACTGGAATTCTGGGCTGGTAAGCCCCCATGTGGGACTAGGGCACCTTGTTCCTTTGGGGAGAGGGGTGCTTCTACAGCCGCACTCTCTCTCCTGCTGCTAAACTGCCACGTGGGTGCAGCAGCAGCCACTTTGCATCTCTGCCCCTCTTACCGGACTCAACGTGGCTTTTTCTTTATATCCTCAGATGTATGTGTTATGATCAGCTAGACTTCTGGTGGTTCCCCATGTTTTTTGTTTTTTGATTGTATTTTAACACATTCGTGTAAGGAGGTGAACCCTGCTTTTACCTAACCTGTCATCTTGATAGAAATTTTTTAAGGCTTGAGAAAAAATTCTGTATTCAGTAAAAACATACTTCAAAAACAATGTTCAATAAATTAATTTTTACATAAAAGAGCTGCAAAAGGAGAGCTTCAAGCAACGCTAAATGTAAACTTGGATCAACCAGAGCAGATTGAACAGCAACAACAAATTTTAGTTATTATTAAATAAATAAAACCTAAAGGTCCACAGGTTTTGCCAGTAAATTATATCAAATATTCAAGAAAAATACTAATCTTAAACAAGTCCTTTTAGAGAATAGAATTAATTAGAGAAAGCAATCCCAACTTATTTTATAAAATCAGTATAACTGTGATACAAAAACCTAACCAAGATATTATTTTTAAAAATTACAGAACAATATTTCTTATGAACATAAACACAATAATCCTTAACAAAACATTAGCAATAAAATCTAACAATGTGTAAAAAAAAAGTAATTCATTATGGCCATTTGAAGTTTATACAAGGAATACAAGTTTGGCTAAACATTTAAAAATCAATTACATTATTCAACATAATAAAAATATAACTTTGAAAAAAGAATATTGCAAATGTTAATTTTTATTTAAACAATAATATTCAGAAAATAAATATTATACAAAATTCAACACCTATTTATCATAAAAATTCTAAGCAACTGGGAAGGAACAAATGGAGCTTCCACAATCCAATAAAGAGTACCTATAAAAGTCTATACTAATACCATAGTTAGGGAAGCAATATTGAGTTGTTTTTCTTCTTACTACTTTTATTCAGTATTTTACTTGAGATCCTTATCAGTGAAATGAAAAACACAAAATGCATTAAGATTTGAAACTAAAAAATTAAAACTGCTTTTTGAAGGTTACATGTTGTTTTCATCTTGACACATCTACAAAACAACATTTAGAAATATTTAATAAATTTAACAACGTCACAAGATACGAAGTCAACATACAAATAATAATTGTATTTTTATACTAAAAGTATTAGAAAATAAAATATAACAAATATATTATTTAGACAATTCAAAATAATTAGGACATTTTTAATAAAAACAGGCAATACCTGTGCTTTAAAAAATACAAACTGTTACTGAGAGAAATTGAAGAATTTAATTTGAATAAGAATGTAAAGTGAAATGAAAGACTTTTCAACAGGTCAGATTTTCACAAATTCATCTGTAAACACAATTTAAATCATTAATTGGAAGTTTTAAATATATATATATAAATTGACAAGAACATTCTAAAAATCATCAGGAAATGAAAAGGACCTAAAAAAACCAAATCAATCATTAAAAAAAACTGTTGGAGTACTATCTGATTTCAAAATAATCAAGACAGTATTATACTGATATGAAAAAATATAAGTAAATGTAACAGTATAAGGAAATAAAAAACTGGATCCACAGTTTTGCTATCAACTAATTTTTAACAAAGAATATAAAATAATTCAAAAGAGAAAGGAACATCTTTCAACAAATTGTACTATAAGAACTATATAAACATGTGGAAAATAATGAACATCAATGCTCTCACATTAACATACATGAACAATAATTTATAATAGAGTATAGATCAAAATATAAAGTAAAAAGAATAAAGTTTCTGGAGAACATGGGTAGAAAAGTTTTATTAGACAAAAAACACTAAATATTAAAAAATTTAAAAATTAAAAATAAATAAAAGCTAAATGTCCATCAATAGAAGAGTGCATAAACAAATTGTGGTATATTATTACAATGAAATTCTACTGGCAGTACAATAAATAAAATACTGACACATGCAACAACATGGACAAAGGTCATAATGATTATATTAAGTTAAAACCATAAAAATATTATACAACGTATAATTCAATTTATATAAAGTTCATAGCAAACAAAAATAATCTATAGTGATAAATCAAAGCAGTAGTTGCTTATGGAGGGCTGTGATTGACTGAACTAAAAGTCCGATTTAATTTTTCTGTATTTAATCTTTTTATGTAAATGGAATCATACAATATGTAGACTTATTTAACTTACTGCTTTCATTTACCATAATGTTTTCAAGGTTCATCCATGCGGTAGCATACATAAATACTTTATTTCTTTTAATTGCCAAATAATACTCTGTTTCATGCATATATCATATTTACTTTATCTACTCGTTGGTTAATAAAAATTGGAATAATTTTCAACTTCTTGGCTATTATATATAATGCTGCATGAAAAAGATTTTGTATAGATATATGTTTTATTTTTTGGCAATATTCATAAATGTAAAATTGTTAGGTCATATGATAACTCTATGTTTAAACTTTTAAGGAAATGGCAAGATGGTATTCAAAATAGCTGAATCATTTTACAGTCCTACAGGTAGCACAAAAGGGCTCCATTTTTTCCACATCTTTGTCAATTCAACACTTGCTACTATCTGTCTATTTGATTATAGCCAACACTTGTTATTAGCTATCTTTTCAATTATAAGTATCCTAGTGAGTGTAAAGCGATATCTCATTTGGGTTTCAATTTTCATTTCCTTGATGACTAATGGTGTTGCAAGTCTTTTTGTTTGCTAATTAGCTATTTGCATATTTTCTTTGGATAAATGTATATTTAGATTGCTTGCCAATTCTTAAATTGATCTCCTTGTTGTTGTTGTTTTTTATTGTCACAGGAATTATTCATATATTGTGTATGAGACGCAAGTCTCATATCAGATATATGATTTTGCAATATTGCGTCTGGTTCAGAAAATGGTCTTTAAACAGCATGTAGTTGGATTTTATTTCAGGGGCATCTTTGAAACAAACTTTTGAAATTAAGTTCAATTTATGAATTTATTCTTTGCCATAGACTTTTGTCATCATATTTAAGATTCATTACAAAATCAAAGGTATTGAAATTTTATTCTTTTACTTCTTCTAAGAATTTTATAATTTTATCTCTTACATTTAAATGTTTGCTAAATTTTGAGTTAAATATTCTACATTTTGTAA
Source organism: Pteropus medius (assembly GCF_902729225.1). Lineage (NCBI taxonomy): Eukaryota > Metazoa > Chordata > Mammalia > Chiroptera > Pteropodidae > Pteropus > Pteropus medius. The sequence continues at coordinate 7,666,507 of NW_024346771.1, forward strand.
AGGAGAGGCTCAAGACAAATCTTCCATATGTGAAGATTTAGTTGTGACAGCACCATTCATTAAAAAGCCTATTCTTTTCTCATTTAATTGTTTTGGCACCCTTGTCAAAATAAACTAATCATAAATTTGAGAAATTATTTCTGGATTCTCAATTTTATTCCATTGTTTTATATATCTATCTTTATGTCAGTAATACACTGTCTTGAGAACTGTAGCTTTATAATATATTTTTTAATTGAGATAAGTTCACAAAATTGTTCATTCCTTTTTTTTTTAGATGAGTTTGGCCATTCTGCACCCCTTAGATTTCCAAATGAACTTTAGAATCAGCTTCTCAATGACTACAAAGAGCCAGCTGGAACTTGGGTATTTATTGTATTGAGTCTGTTTATCAGTGTGGGGAGTATTGCTACTTCGATCTATTATATTTTTCAATTCATGAGCAACACCTATTTTTTAATTTATCTAGATCTTTTTTAATTTCTTTCAAAACATTTTCAGGGTGAAATTTTTGCATTTTTAATTAAATTTATTATAAATTATTTTGTTTCATTTCCATTATAAATGAAAGTATTTCCTTAATTTTATGTTTATTTTATCATTGCTCTATAAAGAAAAACAATTTGTATGTGATCTTACATTTTCAATTCCATTCATCTCAAAACATTTTCTAATTTTCCTGTAATTTCTTCTTTGACACATTGGTTACATAGAAGTGTGCTGTTTATTTCAATATATTTATTCATTTCCCTAAAATCTTTCTGATATTGATTTCTCATTTCATCTTATTGTTGTCAGAACCTACTTTACATGATTTAAATCTTTTTGAATGTATTGAGGTTTGCTTTATGATCTAGCATATGGTTTGTCTTTGAGAATATTTCTCGTGCACTTGAAAAAAATATGTTCTCTCGTCGAATGGAGTTTTCCAGAAATGTATTTTAGATCTACTAGTTTATAATTTTATTCATGTCTCTACTTCCTTGTTTGTCTTCTAACTAGTTGAACTATCATTATTGAAAGTGGGGTATCGAAATCGCCAACTGTTATTGTTAAATTGCCTATTTCTTCTTTTAATCTGTCAGTTATACGTTCATGTATTTTAAAACCATTTTAGGTGCAGGCACATTAACAATTATTGTACCTTCTGAAATGATTGACTCTTTTATTACTTAAAATGTCCCTCTTTATGTATAGTCCCTTTTTTGTTTCAGTCTACTATATTGGATTAGTATAGCTACTCCACATTTTTATAGTTGTTTTCACGATCTTTTTTTATCCTTTTACTTTCATCCTATTTGTTATGTTTTAAACTATAATGTCTCCTTTAGACAGCATGTAATTGGATCAAGTGTTTTGTTCTTTAACCCCTTCTAAAACCTCTGCCTTTTAATTGGATTATTTTCTCCACTCCTTGGGGAATAAACACAAAGAAATCAAAACAAAGACACATCTTAGTGACAATGTTGAAAGTCAAAGAAAAAGAGGAAATACTGAGAGCAGCAAGAGATATCAACTTGTCACTATAAGAGAAAACAAAATATGAACAGTGACTTCTAATCAGAAACAGCTGAGAACAGAAAGCGGTGGGATGACATTTAAAGTGTCAAAATATAGTTCCCTTAGTTTAATGTTATTATTGATATACTTGGATTTATTTCTGGCATTTTATTTTTTTTCTTTGTTTTCCAAATGTCTCTTTTGTTCCTCTATTTCTCCTTTACTCCTTCCTTTTAACTCAAATGAATATTTTTATATTAATATTTTAATTCCTTAATGATATTTTTCTTGTTGATTTCTTAGTTGCTGATCTGGAACTCTCAAAATGCATATTAACTTATTACAATCTACTTTATCTTTATACTAATATAATTCAAGTGAGGTAAAAAATCATTAGACCTTTTTAGCTCTATATTGTCCTCCTTTTTGTGCTATAATTGATATGCATATTACATCTCCATAGGTTATTATATTAAATAAATTTACATCCTTTAAAAATGGAGAGGAAAAAAGAGCAAGTATATATGTACAGTGGTTGTTATATTAACCTTATTTCTATTTCTTTTCTTTTGTTCATGTACATTAAAGTTATCATCTAGTATAATTTCTTAACTTTTAGACAACTTTGCTCTCACCCACTTTTTTGTGATGTTATCTGTAAATATATTCCATATCTGTACATTATTGGTCCTTCAATAACTGTACACATAGATTTTATACAATTGCTTTTAAATTAATTAAGAAAAGAAAGAAGAAATATGCATACATAGTATCTTTTATAATTACATAATTTCTTTTACGAGTGCCCCTTTTATTAATGTGAGTGTATTTGAATTACTGAGATTACTTGCTTTTAATTTGAAGAACTTTCTTTAGTACTTTTTCTAAGTTAATCTGCTAGCAATAAATCTTCTTGGGTTTTTTTGTTGTTGTTGTTTATCTTTGAATATCTTAATTTCACATTTATTTTTAAAAAATGGCTTTGTGGATTATAGGAATCTGGACTGACTGATTTTTGTTTTGTTTTGTTTTTTAGTATTTCAACACTTTAAATGTCATCCCACCACTCTCTGGTCTCAATTGCTTCTGATTAGAAGTCATTGTTCATATTTTGTTTTCTCCTGTATGTGAAAAGTTGCTATCTCTTGCTGTTCTCAGTATTTCCTTTTTTCCTTTGGCTTTCAACATTGTCACTAAGATGTGTCTTTGTTTTGATTTCTTTGTGTTTATTCCCCCTGGAGTTTGTTAAGATACTTCAATATATTCTCTAATGTTTTTCCTCACATTTGGGAAGATTTTAACATCTACTACTAAATATTTATTTCTCCTTTTTCTTTCTCCTCTCCTGGTACCCCCATTATAAATATGTTGATGAACTTGATAATACATTTTTCTGAGTCTGTATTGTTTTTCATTTTTTCCTCTTTGTTCTTTGAATTGCATAATCTCCACCGATTCTTCTGCCAGTTTACATCTCCTCTTGAGCCCCTTCTAGTAATTACTTTTAAAATTGTAGTTGTACCATTCAATTCCAGAATTTATTTTTATTAATTTTTATCTTCATTGATATATTTATTTAATAATACATTGTCATAAATTTCCATTTTTAAGCATGGTTTCTAGTAGTTATTTGAATATATTTATAATGTCTACTATGAAATCTTTGTCTATTTCTTCAATATCTGGACTATTTCACAGGTAGTTTCTGTTGCTTGTTTTATTTCTGTGTTTAGGTCAGACTTTTCTGTTTCTTTGTAGACTTCATATTATTTTGAAATCTGAACATTATAGATAACATATTGTAGCAATTTTGATTTTTTGTCTCCCACTTCTGTCTTCTTATTTTTGCTTACTTTTTTTATTATTCATTTAGTGACTGGCTGAACTATTTTAATGATGTTTATTTCTCCTGCAGTCTGTTTCTCCTCCAAGTACATACACTGGGATATTTGTAGATTCACCCTGGGATGACAGTGGTTTTAATAGGGCTCTTCTTTCCTCTCATTTAATGACCACATTCAGTTAAATTCCACTAATTGCCAGTTGATTGCTCTATTATTTTCAACAATACCCTGGGGCATAACTTGTTCCATAGGCTGTTTGGCATCCTTTACAGGGGTAATTTTTGAGATCAGTCTTTGTGCTTTGTTCTACCTCTGGAGGACTCTTAGCTCTATTTTCCTTGTTCTCTCTGGTAAAATGGCTTTCTTATGGTTCAGTTTGCTTACTATCTAAACACCTATTGTTTTTTATCGTTCTCTTAGGCCAGAAACTTTCCTTATTCTATTTTAAATAAGTTCGGCTCCTGAGGGCAGAACTTCAGAGCTCTCTATTTTATTGCCTGCCTGTACTCTTGGTCAAAATATCTGAACCAGAATTCTGGAGCTTATTTCAAGGACAATGACATACTTCTTTCTGATTGACATTCTGCTTCTGGTACAGGTTAAAGTAGAGACAGTAACCTCTGCTCTTTTTGGCTTTCTTCTCCTTGCATAGCAAAGTGCCCTATGAATCCACTAAGTACTCCACAAATGCACTAAGGTGGGAATGATTAGTGTTCCAGAATTGCCTCCCTGTTATGCCTTGGGTGGAACTACTGCCACCTGATTGGAAGCTGCCTAGAAGAAAGGAGTCCCCAACCGTTCAGTCATACTAGCCTTGAATTAAGCCTCTGCAACTCAGAGTTGCAGGGAAGAAAAATTTGGGGAGGCTGCTCTTCTGGAAAGGATACTGTATCTCTTGACTGGGAGCTGGGGGCAGAGGAATTGTGTTCTTGGTTGTGCCCACCTGGAGCGAAGTTTCTATCATGCTGATTTGGGAGGGGAAAAAAAGGAGGCTCGAATTATGGTGTAAATACCACAGACTCCTGCTATTTTATTGAGCTTTAATGGATTTCTTGAATAAGCGTTTCTTCATTATCATTATGTCCTTAGGACAATTTCAGAGACTTTATGTGGTTAGCTTTAAAATAATTTTCACCAGTTATGCCGATTTCAGTACTTGTAGAGTATATCTACAGAGCCTTGAAACTCCAAAACTTCCAAAAGTGAAGAAAATGTTCTATATATCAATGAGGGTAGTGATTATAAAGATGTATATATTTATCAAATCAATAAATTGGAAATAAAATTTCTGGATTTATATGTAAATTTTATCTCAATTAAAAAATATACAGAGTGTATATAAGGACTGATAAAATTCTGTAAAACATTAAAAAATGTCATGAACACAAAGAAAAAAACACTATATTTTTTATTGATTTATCAAGCTCCAAAAAGGAAAAGAGACATTATATATAAATATTAAAAAAAAAGAGAGAGAGAGAGAGAGAGAGAATTTAACATAGGGAATTTTTTGCCCAAGTGATATAAATTCCGAGAAACCAAACAGGAAACAAAAATACAAAACCAAAAGTCACTTCTACATCTAGATTGGAGAGAGATAATCCCTGTGTGGTAACTTGGACACAATGAGGTTTTGACACTGGTGTTGGAGCAGAAAAATGATAGAATCTTTGCTAGACACATAATCTAAGGCAGAAAGAGGTCATAGAAATATCCTGGCTTCTCTCTCCTCTCACTGCCTAGTCTTTCACCAGAGCCTCTCACTGGCAGATCCCAGTAAGAAACCACTTGAAATGGAAATTTAGGACACAGAACCTGCAGAATTAGTTCTACAGAAAAGAGCAGAAAAAGAGGTAAATATCTAAATATACAAATAACTCCTACAATGCAGCAACAGAAAAAGAAACAGCTCTATTAAAAATGGCCAAAGGCATGAATAGACATTTTTCTAAGGATAACATACAAATGGCCAATAAGCATATGAAAAGATTCTCAACATCAGGGAAATGCAAATTAAATTCATAATGAGATATCACCTCATAACTATTTAGATGAATATTATAAAAAATAAAAACAGAAAATAACAAGTGTTAGAGAGGATGTGGAGAAACTGTAGCACTTTGCGCCATTTGTGGAGATGTAAAATGGTAAAACTGCTGTGGAAAACAGTGCAGAGGTTTCTTAAAATAATTAAAAGTAGAATTACCATGTGACGCAGTTATACCACTTCTAGTTATATATCCAAAAGTATTCCATGCAGGATCTCAAATACTTTTACACTCCCCTTTATAGTAGCACTATTCACAAGAACCAAAAGTGGAAGCAACCCAATCAGGGGATGAATGAATAAAAACATGCAAGAAATACACACACACACACACACACACACACACACACACACAATGGAATATTATTCACCTTACGAAGAAAGGAAATTCTGACACATGCCACAACATGTATGAACCTTGATGACATTATGCTAGGTGAAATGTCATTCATAAAAAGAATAATACTATACAATTTCACTTATATAAGATACCTAAAATAGTTAAACTCATAGAAACAGAGAATAGAATGGTGGTTACTAGAAACTTGGAGGGAAAATTATTGCTTAATGGATTCAGAGTTACAATTTTCAAGATGAAAAATTCTAATGTATGATTTATAAGCATTTTCTATGATTTAATAAGTTGTCTTTTCATTTTCTTTATTGTCTATTTGCTGTACAGAAGCTTGTTAGTTTGAAGTAATCAGGTCTTATTAATTTTTGCTTTTGTTGTTTGTGATTTTGGTGTTATATTAAAAAAATTGTCAAATCCAATATTAAAGAGTTTTTTTCTATGTTTTCTTTTAGGAGTTTTACAGGTTCTGTTCTTATGTTTAAGTCTTTAATAAATGATGAGTTATTATTGTCAGTGGTTTATCTTTCACTTACCTGTCCTTTGGACCTATTCCATCTGGAATCTATCGGTCACCCAGAGTCTGCATATTTTAATAGTGTTCAATGAATCCCTCATGCATTATTCATGAACTCCCTTTTCATCTGCATTTGTTTATTATGCTTATGATGTGCTACCACTGCTTTCGTAGAATGCATGTTTGATTTCCTCCCTTAGTACTTGTCAATCAAATGTGTTGTCTTTCACTGCTTTTTTAGGCCATTGTGTTTATGCCAAGTGACTTCCATTTAGAACATAAGTGAGCAGGTAGTCTGTTCATTGACATTTATTTTAAGTAAACTGAGGTCACTTTTATTAACAGTTAAAGAGAAAGCCGATCTTCCAGAAGACATTATGTCACTAGCAACAGAAGCTCTGTCTATAATTGTCTGAGATTTCTTTCAATTCCTTTGAATAACCAATGTCATAATATGTATGTAAAGTCTTCAAGTTATGAAGAGAGGAGCTCTTCTTCAATCAATACTATAACATATATTCAATCTGACATTGCTGTTTTACAAGTCTTATTCATTTGTCCAATTCATGAGAATTATATATCATCGATACCAAACATAAACACTTTTTAAGAAATACTTTCTTTAATAGCAAGTATGTTGCATATGAATATAAGAAACCCTGGACTTCTGGATTTGAAGAGAGCAGTATTTCAAAGAAACACTCTTGTGCTCCTTTTATCACCTTTATTTTGTATCACTTTAGTCTGTTAAAGAGAAAAGGACATACTTAATCTTGACAGAACTCCCCCTGAGTGAGATTCTGATATATCAACTCATCTAGGGGGGGTCTTACTGGAGAATGGAAAAAAAAGTTAAAGACCATGTTGACTACTTTAATGCCCAATAAGCACCTTATTCCCTGAATGAGTATTTACATATTTCAATGCACCTTGGACCAGGTCTCTGACTACAAAATGGAGAATACCAGTGTTCATGGGCTACTTTTTGTGTGGGGGCAATGTGCTTAACCTTTTCCATAGATTGTCATCTCAGGAATTTATTTGAAATAAGTGTGTGTGTGTGTGTGTGTGTGTGTGTGTTAAGGTGACACTTAGTGGCCTGCAGTTTCTTTTAAAAATTTGGACTTTCCCGATCTATTATTTCGACCCTTGAAAACTGAGCCCCACAGTTACAGTTCTATGCCCCATTAATTATTCCTTAGTGTCTATAATTTGCCAAGCCTACACACAGACCTATCTTTTTATCCTCATAATAACCTTGTGAGTTAAGCCAGTCCCCATTTAACTACTGAATAAATTGAGGCACACTGGATGAGATGACATGGCCAAGAAGCATGATTAGTCCAAAGTTCTTACAAGAGGACCCTCAAATCTCCAGCCTAGGTTTCTATCTTTTTTCTCTAGTGCTCCTTTAACCCTCACCCAATATAATATCCATGGCTCATTCCTCTACAAAACTGGCCACATTTGCTCTGACATTCTATTTATTCTGTGCATAAAAGTAGTATCAGCTCAACTGGACTCTAAGCTAATATTTCTTTCCTTTCTACCCAGCACTGAGAACAAAGCTGAGAACAAAGTAAACAAATTTATAAATAGAATCTCTTAACCTTCTGAGTGGAGTTAAATCTAATGCCAAGCAGGTCTCCTGTTAGGTGGTTCCATTTCCCCATTTCTGCTTCCTCCATTTGCTGATCAAAAGAATGATATTCCAAAGCAAAGAAACATCTATCAATATGTCTGAAACTATTTTCAGTGAAATGCCCCCAAATAGAATAAAACTTTAGACTTAAATTTCCACCTTGGTTCTATAGGGATTCCAAATATGATAACCCATCGAATCAGGTCAGATTAAATCATACTTGTGCAAACACTGAAACTTGCCAATTTTCTCATCATGATTTTCAATGCTAGGTATGATTATAATCAACTCAATGGTGGGCTATCTGTGCAATTGATCTCATCGCCACTTCCCAGATCCTCTTCTCAAAGCTGATGCACCTTTCCCTTGGCTGCTGGAATATTCACTGCGGAAAGCTTACAACCCTCAGTGTCAGGGTCCTGCCTAGGAGGAGCCCACAGCAGGTGAACAGCTGATGCAGAAATACGAAGGCCCCCGTCCCATGCTCCCATTGGGAACACCTCTACAAGACTATCCACATTCAGAGTTTCTTGTAGGATATTCAGGGACCTCAATTGCAGCTCCAGTATGATTCAGCTTCTCTCTGACTTCTCCCTTTCCAAGCAAATGATTCACCCAAGAGTTTGCCCCAGTAAAGTCTCCGCATGGAACTTCTGGTTTCAGAGTCTCTTTCCAGGGAAATCAGTCTAAGATACCATATACCACAGTGTCAGGGTAATAAAAAACATTTTAACTTCAATATTTTGAATAATAATCAAAACTTCTAAAAACTTTATTAAAGCTGTTATTTCATTATTCAATGTTGCTTTCTTATAAATCCTGTGTGTGGAGGGGAGGGGACAGTATAGGGGTGTGCTTATACTCACATCCACAATCACTTTCTGGTCCAATTTAGTAATGCTGAGCTCAGTTCCCAAGAGTAAATCTTATTATTTTTATCTCTTTGTTTCCGCTTAAGATGTCAATAATCTCAAGTATATTTAATAATTTAGGTGAGCTAATGGCACTGGTAAAATGTGAGACTCATTGTCTTCCTGAGTGAAGCTATTTGCTTGATTATCTTGAGGGGTTCTCCTGAAATTGTCAGCCATGACTTACTCAGCTGACTATCAGTGCATTCTGTGATCTCTAGACTTGGGTTCAGGTCATAGAAAGCAAAAACACAAACACTTCTCATTTATAACAGAATGAATGGATTAGAGTTAACAACTAGCTTTTCTTATTCCACCACAGGAGATTTTATTTTTTCTGAGAAAATATGAATACTTTTTCCTTTGAGTTTTATTATTCCAAGATATTGTTTTTTTCTGAAAAGACAAAGAGAAAAAAGCCTGAGTAATGAATCAGTGTTTATTAAGCATGTGGTTTCCATGTAAGAGGACAGAGAAATTAGACAATTAAATAATTATCCCCAGAAGATATGATAGTGAAAAGTAGCAGCTAGACTGAAAGCTGTGCTTCTTTTCTGATGCAAAAGGGTCTCCCAAGTAACCCATCCCACTACCCCATTCCCTGGGCACCAATTTCTATCACATCTGGCCCACTGCTACAATAACTTCTGGTGTACTCCATGCTTCTCTCTACCCCCAGGCTTTTGCTCATGCTGTTCTGGATGTCTAGGAAGCTCTTCTCCATATTTCTTTGTGGAATGACCTCTCTCTCTATTAAAGTCTGGAGTAGAAGTTAAAATTGTAAATATAATCAAATTTGGCATGTAATTAATGTAGTGGCTACTCTAAAGGATTTCAACTTCCTTCCCTCTGTTTTGAAGCCTGACAGCATTATATTTAAAAAGTAAAATTAAAATAAAGAATGCTTTAAGATTTATATAAATAGAACAAGGAAAGACTCCTCATGACACCTAAAATCTCACCCACCATATATATTCATTACTGACAAGTATATATCAATTTGCCTGGCTACTTTCAAAACAGAGTGAATGGATATTACCTTCAGCAGGTAACTTTTCTCCAGCCTAAGGTTCTAGTTCCTCTGGGTTGTCATTTTTAGCTATGCATACTTCTGTGTTGTCCTAACCCATAATATATCGAGTCCATTGGTTTCCAGAATACTGACAGTGGAAAATCAAAGCTGAGACCATGTATATTTATTGTTTTTGTCCCATGACTAGAGCACAGCTCTAGGCTTACAGTAGATGCTTAATAAATTCCCTTCAAACTGAAGTGAATTGATATGGAAAGTTTTATTCCATTTATGCTGTGCAATTTAAGTTGGAGAAATTTGAATTAAAACCTTTTGGAAAAATGTTAGCAACATCTTTGTGAATTTACTCACTCATAAGCCAGTTCAGAATCCTGCCCACTCCTGTTGGTCACTAGTATCACCAAAGAAAAGGTGCAAGAAGAAGAGACAAAAGAAAGGAAGATAATTCAGGCCAGTCAACTGATTAAATTAAAAATAAAATGTTAAGATTTGCAGAAGGACATGGGACCCATGGGGAACAATCAATTATATCTTCAAACATTCTGCTTTTATTAGGAACAGCCAAGCTCAAAAAGAAGCTAAACATCCTTTACCGTCATGATCAAGTCTTTACACCTATACTGTCTGTTCTAAGCTCTCACCTGGCACAGCCTTGCAAACCTACTTCTTCGCTCATGCCTTCTCCATTGCTTGAATGTACTCTCTATTTGAGAATCAAACTCCTCCTTCAAGATTCAAATCAAATTCTACTTCATTTGGAAAAGCAGATATTCCGACATTCTATAAAAATATTACACATTCTATTAACAATTAATTTGACTTTTGACATTACTAATAACATTTCCCGTATGTATACTTACCTGTATATGTACATCTGTCTTACTATCTAATTTGATTGTAAATCCCTTGAGAGCAAAAGCAATTCTAGTTCTGCATCTCTCAGTTCTCTAGGCACAGGTTTTGTAGTAGTATGCATGCAACACACATCCTCTGCTTGGTTGACTGACTTCCCTAGAGGGTTCATTTCAAATTAGTTCATTTTCATATTGACCTCATTTTGCTGATCCTTCCTTTTCCCTTCAACCTTTTTGTTCATGTTCCCCAGGGTTCAGATCATGCTTGGTTCTTTTCTTTTCTCTATTTATAGCAAACTTGCTTGCGATCTCTTCACACCTCATAGTTTACAATGCCATGAAAATGCTGATTTCTCTCAAATTTATACTTCTATCTCATATCTCTCTCCTGGCATTCAGACTCATATTTCTACTGTATTATTGACCCTCTACATGGACACCTGGTAGACATTTCAAACCAAGTACGTCCACGGCAGAACTCTTCATCCTCCTTCTTTTGGAAGGAAATGGGCTTTCTCATTTCAGTAAATGGTGAATCCATCCTTCCAATTGCTCAGAGGGAAAAATTCTTAGAGTCATCCTTGCCCCTTCTATTTATTTTTCACCTCACATTAAGTATCTCTATCACATTAAGTAACTATCTTCAAATATTCCAAATCTGTACCATGTCTATTGATGTTGTCTAACTCTGAGCATTTATTGTCTTTCATTTAGATTCAGGTACAGCCCCTAATAAACCCTTCTATCCTTGCTTACTCAGTCTATTCTCAACACAGCATTCTTTAAAAGCACAAGATTAATCATGCTACTTTTCTTTCCAAAATTCTGCAGTGGTGCTCTATTTCCCTAACCATCAAAGCCAAAACCTTTACAATGGCTTACAAGGCCTCACACAACCGATTCTCCTTGAACCTCCCTCCACAACACACCTAGTGCTTCTCCGATATCAATTTTCTCTACTCGAATTCTGCTCTAGCCACACTGGCCTCCATGTTATACCTCAAAAGTGCCTCATATATCTTGCACTTGCTGTGGCCTATACTTGGAAAGATCATCAAAGTATCATTATGCCTAACTTTGTTTCTCTAAAGTGTTTGAACCAATGCCACCAGCTCAGCAAGACATGTCTTGACCAACCTAATTAAAATTACAGTCAATCGCCACATCTAATGCTCCCAAATACCATTATATTGCTTTATTTTTTGCCCATAGCATGCATTACCCCGTAACATACTCACCAATTCCCAATTTATTGTTTTTATTTTTATTGATCTGTTCTATTTCTAAACTGAAAGCTTCAAAGGGCCAGGGATCATTGGCATTTTGTTCACTGACATAGCCTAAGGAACTAGAACCATGGCTGAAAAATAGTACTTTCTTAACAAAATTTTAAAATAAATTTTAAAGGAGTCAAATGGAATTTTAAAATAAATTGTATGAGCTTTGACTCCCTTATCATTTTCATTTAGTATGTTCCTGCTATTGCTGAAACAGGAATTGGTTTGATCTGCTCAATTGAGTTCAATAAATCTCTTTGTAGACTTAATATGTATAGATATACTTGGTCCTGCTTTCAAAGAGCTTTGCTGAAACTCTCCTAGTGAGATAAGAGGCATGCAAATGAAGAACATACAGTGCTACAAAATAGATGTAAGCAAAGACATAGAGAAAAGGATGGTTGATCTAAATGATATCATGTCTGGAGAGCATGTCAAAGTGAAGGTAGCATGTAAGAGCAATCCAATTTTGACTGTGGAGAAAGTGAAAGAGGATTTTCAGAAAAGAGGATGGTATGATTACAGACGCCACTTGAAGAGCACCTAGTATATGATTAGCCCAGTTATGTGGAGGTTTCAGTTAGAGATGAAACAGAATGGGGCTAACGTGAAAAAATGTAAAAGGTCCTCTGTTCCACACTGAGGCATTTGAAACATCCTGTAGGCAGTCAGGGAAAACTAAATGCTTTCAAAATTGGTGTGAGAACAGAAGTTTTCCATTCATGGAAGTGTAAGAGTTGAGCTCACTAATCTAACCAGAAAGGGAAATCTGCGCATGGCAACTTCACACTGCACTAGCAAGTCTGCGCTGTTAAATTGGGTTTATGTCTCCTGACTTTATAGTGTTCATTTGGATTTGAGAACAGGCCATTCTTGTGTGATTGTCACATAAACTATAGTCTTAAGTTTGTTAATTAAAGAAATGAATTTGTTATGAGAAGACATTAAGCTATTACCACATATAAACACTATATCAAATGGGTCAAAGACATTTCTATTTTTTCCCCACCTCACATGCCCACTAATTTCTTTTTTTATCTTGATTAGAAATGACTATCCCTGAGGCCCCTAGAAAGAATTCCAATTAAGCATTACAAAATACCAATGTCAAAATTGGAAACCTGTTGACTCAGGGATATTCAGAGCTTGAGAGAAACTTTTGTGTCCTTGAAGCCCCAGGTAGAAAGGGGAACAGTTTTCAGAAGGCAGTAGGTTGGGCCAGCTGCCAGGCCTCTATGAAAATAAGTTGTACAGAAGAGTTGTGGGCTGTGAGAACTTAAATAGGCAGAGTGAATTTAAGCTTCAATGTACTTATCCCCATAAAGAATGGTACACTTCTCAGTGTGCAATTTGGAATGCTGAGGAAATATAGATGTAGCACATACACCAAGCCTCTCGCGACTTCCCTACTTTGGAGACTGAGCTTGCTCTGTGACAGGAAGTGTGGCTATGTTCATAAGAACAAAGTTAGGTATACGAAATGTAGGCTAGTTTCTTATTTTTGGGCTTCATGCATTATTCCAGTATCTTTACAATTGCTTTTGAAATTATCCTAGGGCAAGTCATTTAAGTCAAATAACTTTGCTCCCCTCAGAACAGATCATTTTCAACTCTCACAGAAGGGAGAAAAAAAGGTATAATCATTAGACAATAAACAAGGCCAAGTAAATCATACTCCGAGCCCCTCCTCATGTACATTTTATTTATGTAAAAGCAAGTATTAGAAGCTTCTGAGAAAAATAAAGAGAGACATGAAAGTATAAAATGTGCTGGAGTGGAAACTAATGGGGGTAACTAGTGAGCATTTGGTTGTAGAGGCAGAGTAGGCACCTTGTAAGTATACGAGCTACAAATATGGATCTGATCTGCATTCTGCCTGATGACCTTGTGTCTTAATGAGTCAACAGCATTGGTAATGTTCAGAGTAGTGCCCAAGGTAGAAATCTAAAGACCTCATCTCTTTTTCATTCTCTTTCTATACCCCAGTTTTAGATTATCTTATTCTCTCACATCTAATCATGTTTAACCACTGACAACAAAATCCAATCATGGCTAGTGTTCTCTACTAAATTCCAGACTCACAAATCCCATTTTCTACTCTAACATTTCCCTTGGATTTTCAACAGGCTCTTCAAAATTACCTTGAACATACTTAGCTGAACTCACCATTGACTCTCCTTTTACCTTACATCCCTCCTTCACCTACTCCAATATTTCTTTCAATTCTACCCTGTTAATATCTTTGGAATCCATCTCCTTTTCATCACTCTAATCATCACCACACCTGTTCAGATCTCACCTGGATAACTGTCACAGTCCAGTGGTTATCACTGCCCCCCATTCTCTCATTTCTACCCTTTTACTCAGCTATCAAATTTATCCTTTAATTAGTACAAGAGCGATCTTTCAGGAGAAATACAATCACAGATTTTCTGCACTTAAAATATGTCCATAGTTTATTACCTACAGCAATGTTGCCTGTTAAAAATAAAGTACATTAATCTAACCCTAGGTCAACTGGGTTAGCAGTCATTTCTGAAATCAATCCATAGCATGACATCGTATACCTTGCACAATCTGGTTCTGGTAACATTCCCACTTCAACTTTCATCACTCCCCTTCTTGCCCCATATCTCAAGCCATATTAAAATAGTTTCAGCTCCCTAACAATGCTGGGCTGTGGGCTCTGTTTTTGTAAGGAATGCCTTTGCATCTATTTTTGCCCAACTAAACTTATCTTTGTGGTGCTGAGGCCTGGCCCTCTACAGCTGCTCTGTGAACACCTTTCTGGTGGCATTTGGCATGTAGACTAGCTATGATCAGTTCACCATACAGTTTCCCCATCACACAAGGATCAGTGAAAGGATAGGGCTAGATCTGGAAGTCACCCATGCCTCTATAGCACCTAGCATGTCACATGGCATATAGATGTCCAGTAATATTTTTTAAATACATATCCCCATGAATGCAAGTCTCATCTTCTCTTTGCTGTGAATAAGCACAAGGTACATATGTTAAATACACTCAAGTGTGGTTTCACCCCTTTACAAGCTTTTCAGCCTTAGCTTCTCTCTTGGTCTTTAGAAAGCCAAACAGCCTGATACCAATATCACCTGGCAGGCATTCCTAAGATTCTATGTGATAAATGATTACGTGATAATGTAGGCAACACTATATCTAATTGCCATGATGTCAAGATTAGAAATAAGCATATCATTCTGACTTATTGTTAATATCTCAATATTAAATTTTAAACAAAGGAAAACACCATACTATAACCTTAAATGAAGTATTTTTATGTGATTTCTATGGAGAAAGAGTATCAGTCAGATGAATTATTTATCATTGCAAAGGAAAATAGCTCAACCATTAATTATTATGGTAAAAGCTGTTAGATTTACATGATAGAGTCATTAGAATTTTAAAATACAATGTGGTTAAAAGATTGACAGTTGAATTTTCTTTCAAAACTTTTAAATCTATTAAAACTATTAATCTATTAAAGTCATCAAGAGTTTATGCTGAACTGATAACTTTAGGAAAAAACATTTTGTTCTTCTTGAGCCAACAAATATTTCTGTAAACATTTAAAATAGTATAGAATAAGAAAGTATGAAATAAGTAATCTTATAATTTAACGTATATAAAATTGAATGTGAATTAGATCCCATTACTTTTACCAAAATAATGATGAAGAATTATATTTCTATTATGGTTGTTAGATTCCATTTAAATCAGGAATCAAATAATTTTAAAAGGTATCTGAGAATTTTTACAATAAAAATTGCTCCACCATAAAATTTCAGTATTGTAAAAGCTCCAAACTCATACTTATAGTAAATCATACTTATAACTTTGAGTCTAAGTATTTAAATTGAAAGTTTGATTAAATAATTATTAAAGAACTGCCGAACATTTTCAATAAAGACAAAAGAATTCTTTTTTTAGTTTTGCTCAAGGCACAAATCCCAGGTAAAACATGCTAGTAAGACAATGTTTTTATTTAATGATAATATACTGTGCACAAAGGACAAGTGTGCTATTTCTGTCTACTCAGATATTTGAGAGAAAACAATGAAAAACCTTTTTTCAAAAAAATTTAGAGCAAATTAGTGATTATGCTTTTGGTTTACTAGCTTGGCAAAAAATTTCAGGATCACAAGCAACTAGCAACATAGTGACTATTTGATGAAATGCTTTACAATGGCAAATTGAGAGATTAATATGCTACACACTGATATTGACAATGAAACAGGCTCTGACTAATTTAGGAATCCCAAGAGTACACTGTCTCCATTGCATTTTTCATTGTGTGTTTAGTACTCCTAATACAAAAGAAATACCACAATGGAAATGCATTTATGTGATCATGTTTGTCATTTTTCTTGTCAAAGACGAACTATATGATTTTTAACCTTCCTTATAGCATGCAAAATATTTAACCAATATGGAATGGCAGCAATTACATTTTTAAAAGGCTGTTTAAACAAAAGAAAATCTTAATATTGTACTATGCAGATAACAATAATGCAGAGTGTACAGAGAAAGAAGTTCATTTGCTGTAACCTGCTGAATAAGTAATCAAATTGCTGTGTTTCATGAGTGCAAGTATTCCTTACAGAAAATGTGCTGTAAAGATGAATAAATCATTCTACTCCAGGGAGAAGCAGAAATTGGTGCCATGCAATGAATGCTGAGATGATGAAAATTCAGAGGCAATATTTTGGTATGAATTACATTGCTCCATCCTCATTTTTAGATATAAGGATTAAAGACAAATTTGTTTTAAGTCACTGCGAAGCAGCAACGGTATATACAAATATTATAAATTAGAAAAAAAACATGAGAGCAATAATCTTAACTCTGCTTCTATAAATATTCAGACACCAACGTATACAAACAGTATACAAAACTTCTATGTGTAGAATGGTTTCAATGAAATCACATGACAATCATTGACTAAATTTTCAAATCCAAGAGTTAAAAGTAAATTTGTCTTCATTTTAGTCAGTAATAATAAGAGAGGAAGAAAAGTTTCATGATTTGGTTGACAACACCAACATTTGCAGTGTCTCATACTAGCAGAGCTAAGACACCATACTCAGCTTCCCACCAATCTCAGTAGAAATTTCATTTAGTTTCACAAATGCACCATGTAAACAATGCAGGGGCCATCTAGCCACTGACAGTGCTTATAAAGTGGTAGCAAACGTTGATAGCTGACTTTTAAAATTGTAATAATAATGGTGTAATAATAATTATTAAATAAAATTTAGAATTTATGTGTGCGTTCCAGAAGTTTAATTTTGATGATGATATGCAGCCTTAGCTTTGGTCTTGAATTTGGCTGAATATTGACTTTAACACTGAGACATTAGGCATTTGATCAAAATATTCTCTCTCTATTAGAAATGGAAGTAGGCAAGCTAAAGTATGCTCATTTAAAATCACATCAACATTTCTATGTTCACAGCGTCCTTACAATACTAGATTCTGCATGTGATACAACATAAGGAACGCAATTAACCAAGGGAGCTCTGAGGCTATTGTCTCTTCTCCCTTCTCCAACTCCATTCCATTTGTACCTCTTTAATTTTTCTTTTCTTAACTCACTCTAAATTCCTTCATCTTTTTCTTATTTTTAATGAAAACTATATTATTTAATTTCTGAATTGCTGATTGTAAATAATTTACAAAAGAAAAATTATAATTTTAAAAAATGTTATCTGTGTACATAAGGATAACCCTCTAGCACTTTGGGTATGCTTAAGTTCATATTACCAAACCTATAGAATCGTGTTCTTAGTGTTTGTGCATTTCGGCTTTTTATTTTCAATTTGTATTAAATTTATCAATATTATTCCATGCCCTTAACTATTTCTCAAATTGTTTTTTAATATCCATAAACTGTTCCATTATCCACATAAATCATTATTTAAAAAATATCTATTTTTGAATATTTGTCTTATTGTTTATTACTTTTCTCAACTAGATAATACTGTCAAGAACTTTTTGCCAAAAACAAACAAGTAAACAAACTAGTAGAAACTTATGTATACATTTCTAAGTTTTCTCTTAGATTTAGAAAATGAAAGTGGTACCAAAGAATATTAACTTTTAAAATAATACATATGTTTATTCTCATTTTATTTTCTACTTAATATACCACCAACAGTCTGTTAGAATGCTCATCTCATTAAGTTCCAACATTTTTAAAATCATATTTACTATAACTATTCCCTCTCTTGTTTTCCACTGTACCTTCTTTATGTCTAATTGAAATGAATTTAGACTTTGCAAAGTCTATTCATGTTATATAAGGCACTTGAATTTTCATTTAGTAGTAAAATGTATATCAGGAGAGAAGGGAGAGGAGAGGGTGTTTATTTTAAGTAATTGACTCACGTGATTGAGGAGGCTAATAAATTCACGATCTGCAAGTTAGGCTGGCAAGCTGATCTAGGGAAAAGCTGATATTGAGGTTCACGTCTGAAGGTGTTCTGGAGGCAGGATTCTCTCTTCCTCAAAGGGCCTCAGTTTGTTTCTCTTAACACTTTCAACTGTTAGACAGCATACTGTGTCTCTCGAGGAAATAATGACCAGAGATGTGTGTTCATATTTGAACTGGATTTCTTTAAATTCTTCTTTTCTCAGGAAAGCATCCAAGCTCCTT
Source organism: Pteropus medius (assembly GCF_902729225.1). NCBI lineage: Eukaryota > Metazoa > Chordata > Mammalia > Chiroptera > Pteropodidae > Pteropus > Pteropus medius. The sequence goes on from NW_024346771.1 coordinate 7,685,157, forward strand.
AGTACCAATCCTAAACAATTATTGAATATTAGTTCTAGGACATAATTCAACAAGAGCCCAGATATGTATTGCTATTAACACTTTTTCCTTATGACCACTTTATGCCCTTTGTTGATAAATGAGAACGTGTGAGGCCAGCGTTGTACACTATTATTTAAAAAAAACACTGAACTCAAAACTTTTTATGAACTCGGAAAATACTGTGAGGTGGCAGTCAAAGAAAACTTAAATTGAAAAAAATAATAAAGACTGGCCACAAATCATAAATAACAAGTAATAAGACAGGAGGATAGAAAGTGAAAAAGGAAGTGATTTGATGTTAAATGATAATGAGGTTTGAGAATTCTGAATTTAATTGTTAGAAGAAAAGAAAATATGTCGACCCCTTTTCCAATAGTCAAGATTTCTAATGGAAATAGCTTACTTGAGGTGTCACACAATCAGAATCCATAAAATGTATCCTATATATTGAAATTAATCAGTTTTATGGAGAAATGTACTAATGACTCAATGCTTCTAATCAATGAAGGAGAGACTGCTAAGAATCTGAATAATGCTCTAAATAATTCTCCAACTGCTGAATTATTTTTCTTATAAGTTCAGTAATTATTGCACATACTTCATAATTTTACTTTCGCTTAAATCAATTTTACTTCAAATATGACATGAGGGAAGATATTGCAAACATTAGTCATTAATGTGTTATGATTTATAGCCAAGGGTGTTTAATATCCCTGTAAGTACTAATAAAGCTCTTATTTTAATTTTATATTTGATTTCTAAAATCAAAAATATAATTCATCTGATGCTAATTCTTTTTAGTTCTCTATATTTTATATTTTCAGTGTAAAAAATAAAGAACTAAATGAAAATATCATTTTTATAAAATTGCCTTTAATTTAATACTTATGAAATAAACTCTGTTATATGAATACCTTATTCCCACTAACCATCATTGTACACCTATATGTTAATTTTTATGGGTAAAATATTTCTATAATTTTATTATATTTGAGATGAAGTAAGGGTTTCTAGATTGTATGATACAGGAAAACACCAACTATTTGAGAAACTTGATTCTAAGATGGCTTTTTACCTCTACACCAATCAATTCAATTAATACTGTAATAAATATTGACCTCAATTATGAATAATACAAAATTCCATGTAGCAGCAAAAATTCCAGTCTACAAACTCAAGGAAAATAACTTCTTCTGTCTAAATTTTAATTTCCATTTTTGACTACTCTCTCCTACTCTCCCTCTTTGGACTTACAAATACATAATAAAGTGTCTTCTTTTACCTTCTCAGACTCTAGGAGGTGTGGAGGCTTCTTGCAGAGGGATGAGGCTTGGCACTGGCAAGGTGCTTTATTTAGTCCTGGTTCATCATTTATTCACCATGGTGTCTCTTTGGATACCCAGTGTTCCCATCAGACTTTAATTGTCAGTTCACAGATACCATTCCTGAGCTCTTCCTCATGTCAATGTTAAGACTCCACAGGTCTGGATTTCTCCCAGTAAGATTTGCTTTTGCTCCTATTGGCCACATGGGATTATTCTCCCATGCTGCTTTGGAGCTATAGGAAATTCTTCGAGGCTGTTTCTGTTCATTTACCCAGAAGAGCCTTTCTCAATCAGGATTCTTTATCAAAACTATATACCAATAAATGACTTCAGTGTCTATTTTCTCATTTTTCCAATACTGCTACATAATTAGTACCATTCTAGATGCATAAGACATTAAGGCTTAGTTCTCTAGTGGAATCAACTATTTCTAGACTATTCAGGGATGTAATAGTATTTTAAAACCTGTTTAGTATCTAAATCATAATGGCTTTTTCTCTGGTTTGCCTGTTACCCCCATCCAGGATATCATATGTAGTGGGAAAGATTTACTTTGGTTCATGATTGATACATCCAAAATTCTTCTCTATATTTAAGCTTAAGCTCTTGAACTTTATAAGCAATTAGATACTTTGTTATATCTTTGTACTGTTGTATCACTATTTTCCTCTAACAAATAAATGCATAGTGCTAAGTCAATAATGATATTATTATCATTATAATAATGATAACTGGTAGGAAAAGGGGGTGGAGTGGGATTGAAGTTTAATATTTCAAAACTATTTGTGTACCACACAAATAACATAAAAGTGAAAATGGAAAGCACTTGTTTTCATGACGTTAACAATCTGGAAGAAAACATAATTTAGTAAATGACTCATAGAGTTATTTTTAATGGCACAACACGAGAAATGAAAATAAGTAATACCTATTAAACCCAGATCACAAAAACATCTTTTATATTTGGTATGGTGTTTCTGTTTGTTAAATGTTATAACCAACATTTTATAAATAAGGAGACCAATAAGGTTAAGTGATTGAAATAATAAAGTTTATTAATGTTGGAAGCTGGATTTAACACGTGTTGTTAGTTTTCTACTATATTATAGGTAAAGACGGAAAATTTATATATGCTAATGAAATCAGAATTTTAAAAATAAATGTTTAATTAACATTAGTTTTAGATTCAAAGATCATCAAGTAAAACAGAATATTTGGATTCCCTCCACAGCATCTACTTATCTGTCCAAGAGTGACAGTGATTGACAGAGGAACACCAAATTTTCTATGCAAAAAAATAAATTAAATAAATAAAAGTTTTTATAATATAACTAAAGGATACAAAAATGTGCAAATGAGCTAAAGAGAGCAGAGTACATACTGGCATATCCCCATGAGTGTTCCCACCTCCTAAAAATAGCCCTGGCAAAAGTGAGGGTTCCATTTAGGGAGGATAGTATTGTATGGTGTCTCTTTACCCCTGGTCCACCCCAGCTCCTTTGGAGACTCAGATTTTCTCACAAAGCATGGGCAACAACTGATGTTCGTTTATGGGAGCGTACTGCCAGAAGAGACCAGTTTCCCAGGGATAGCAGGTCTAGTCCTCAGATGTGTTTGAAACACATTCCTGTTGTGCCTCTGCCAAGTAGTTTACTCAGCCTGTTCCTAATTATTGTCTACAGAGAGAATTCATTTCATCTCTGGACCATTCTCTATTGAAAAATGTTTCTGATATTCAACTGAAATTTATTTCTGTATAACTTGCATAGAGCCTAGAATGGGGGCTGATAGGCATCTATAATTTACAACACTCCACAGCATTACAGATGATCCCTTTATGTACACAAGTTTAAGAGCTAGTGATCTATAACAGTAGTTCTTAACTTTGGCCATACATTCTAATTACCTGGGGAGTTTCTCAAGAATTGTGATGTCTGGTCCTACTCCAAGAAATTCTGATTTAATTGATTTGTAGTATAGTTAGGACATTTGAATTTTTAAAACTCCTCAGGCAATTCTAATGTGCAGCCCATTTGGTAAAAATTGATCTAGAAAAATAAATAAAACTTTTGTCCTTCAGTCCAATCCTCCAAAATACTTTCTTTTTTTTTTTAATTGACATTTTATTCACTCTTTTTTCACCACCACACTTAATCCAGTGTATCAGATCAAGTGTTCTGATAGTCAAGATTTAGTATTTTAATTGGATATGAATCAAAAATAATAAAATACATATAATAATCATTTGTCTCAATGAATAATACTAAAATATAGATATGATTCATCTATTTTATAAAAAATTCTCATATTTCAGTTCTTCTCCCACCCATTGTAGACTTGCTTTCCTCCAACCCCTTCAAGTTACACATGGCCATAGTACTTGCTTTATTCAGTGGAACAAATATTAAAAAGCATAAATCTCTTTTGGCCTGTGATATAATAAGAATAATAAATTTGGTCTCTGTTCTCAGTTTTTAGGACAGAACTTCTAAAATCTTTATAATTTCTTTAATGATAGGGCTATGAGAACCACCTTCTATTTTTCATAATAAGGCTCTTCCAACCATGCCTGAGTTTATGCTAATGAGGGGACTCTTGGTGGGCCCCTAGCCAGCTTCAGGATGAGAACTAGTTTGCAGAGGATTTAATTCTGTGACTAGAGAATTTGAACTTTCAGTCTGACCCCTTGACCTTGGGGGAGGGGAAACAGACTAGAGACTGGGTTAATCACTAATTGCTGATGATTTAATCTCGCCTAGATAAAGAACTTCCATAGAAACTTGAATAATAGCATTCAGGATCCTGAGAACTTCTGAGTTTGTGAATGCATCCACATGCCAGGAGGCTGGCACACTCCAAACTCTATAGGGACAGAAAGTTTCTGCACTTGGGATCCTTCCAGACTTCACCGTATGTACCTCTTCATTTGGCTCTTGATTTGTATCCTTTATAGTCATCCTTATAATTAACTTATGATAGTAAGTAAACTGTCTCCCTGAGTTCTGTGGTTCATTCTAACAACTTATCAAACCCAAGGAGGAGATTGTTAGAACCCCTGACCTGTAGCTGGTTGGTCAAAAGAACAGATGGCTCAGACTTGTGATTGGCATCTGAAGTAGAGGACAATCCTGTGGGACTGACTCATTAACCAGTGTGGCCTATGTGAACATGAGGTAGTTAGTTTCAGAACTGTTTAGTGTAAGAAAATAAAACTCCATACATTTTGTGTCAGAAGTGTTGAGAGCAAGAAAAAAACAGTTATCCTTTAGTTCAGTATAAAACTTGCTATTATCTATTATTATCTGCCCAGTTTTCACAGAGGTTTTCCATATGGTGGACATTCTTTCAGCTTATGTTTCTAGTCATAATGTTGTGAATCATTTCACAATTTTACATCAAAATGATATATAACAAAATATATAATAGACAGATATAACATTAGATGTGTAGCATGAAAAATAAATTAAACTTTGTCACTATAATGCAACTTAAACTATACTGAGCATTTCACACATGGAACTTTTAGCTTAGAAGCATATTATTTTATTGATTAGTATCTTTTATATATAGATATTGCACCATCGAATAATCCACCCAAATAATTTTTGCATTCAGTTTTACTTATTCATCTTCTTTACAAAGATATTATGAGATATCTTACTAGATATTTTCCTAAAATCTAGATCTAGACCTAGGATTTGTACAACTTTCCCTTGCCTAAGTAATCTATTGGAACTCTCATAAATAAATAACTTCAGGTTGTCTTAATGAACTTACAATAAACACCACTGATAAATGATTTATTTATATTGCTGTGGCTTTTAAACACAGGGTCTTGGGAAAGTCCCTAGCTAGCAGTATTATAGTTACCTGAGTAGTTTAGTAAATATACAGATTTCTAGCCTGTACTTAAAAGAATCTGTTTCAGTAAATCATGGGTATCTATGTTTCACAAGCTTTAGCTCTGATGAAAGTCTAATGCGAACTAGATTTAGGTGACTGACTTTCAGTGGTTCTTAGTCATGTTGGCATATTGGAATCAACTGTTCATCATTTTTAATCTACCTAAGACTGTCACATCAATGAAGGGTTTGGTATACAAGTGGCATAATAGAATACTGAGATGAAGTTTGGTAAGGGAACAGAGGAAGGCCATTTGAAAATGTTTCTCAAGTAACTCTGAAATCATCTATTTATGTTTATTAAAGACAAATGTTCTAAGCAGTCAAAAATTATCAGTTTAATAGGGCAATTATACTGGTAAATGTTTTCAGTTGTAAACACAGAAATGAATCATTGATTGTTTAAAATAAAGAGATTTATTTTGGGATACTTTGTAGTTTGCAAAATTACTAAAGAGTCATGGAACCAAGGTTGGATACTACCTAGCCAAGAAAAGTGCAATTGGTAGAAATGCTCAACTACACTATGGGACTGTGCTAATAAAAATGCCTCTCGTTACTGACTCTAGGTACATGTGATGCTAGGGGACCATGGGTAAAAACTCTACCATAGCTGATCTAGAAAATGAAAAGTTTCTACTGTAGATCTAGCCTCCTTGTTTGTGGCACCAAATCAAACTGTTCAAATTCACTTTCTAAGTCTCCTATATGTGCAGAGTAGAACCCATAGAATTTAGATGCAACAGAATCTGGGTATAGTATATACAACACAGAAATGAAAGCTGGGATATAGATAGAGAAGACATTTCTTGGATCAGTTTGCAGTATCGGCCCCATCAACCTAGGTCATAGAATCTAGTCTTAGATTGAAATCAAACAGAGCACTTTTAACATGCATTTTTTTCAGGGTCTCATCGCTTGCCTGAATCCAGGCTTTCAATATGGTGTCTCAGTCTTTATCGTGTTTTAATATCTCAGTCCTCTTACTCCTTAAATCTCATAATGCTTGAATTATCTCATAATCTTTGTAATCAAGGAAATTCACATTTACTTACATATGTCTAAATACATGTGTAAATATATTGCACATGACTTAAACCAGTGACAAAAGTCCTAGAAGTTTGGTGGAGTTGCCTCCGTTATTATTATCTCCAAAACTTTAATTTATTTTTTTCTGATTTACATGGGCTTCTTATAATAGAAGAAAGGATTCTGTTGCTTAATAAATGTATTAAGTAGATAGATTTAGGCTTTTATATGGGTCAAAACTTAGCCTAGGGCTGAATGATTCAATAATTGTATCATCTCAAAGACCACTTTCAACAAGTCTTTAATAAACACACATGAGAGCAAAAATGGCCGTCCTATACAGAATTAAATAAAGGGCTACATTAATGTAAGTAGGCCCACTGCTCTTTAGTCCTGGCCTAGTGAAAACTGTAACAAGATGCCACAGATGAAGTAGGACGTTTCCATGACAACTCAAATTCCTTGAAACTATAAAAATCACTGTTACTTCTGGGGTTCCTTTGATCAATTTATAATAACTGATAAGAGAGTCATATCCCTGGAATAAATGAATGGCTCTCTGCCTATATATGAAGGAAAATAATTTGGTTCTGATGTTGAGATTAGAGTCATTTGGAAGGTATCCCTGCTTTACGTTGCAGGAAACTTACCTGTGTAGAACAATTCATTTTACCATTTTTTTTTTTTATCATCCATTTTGGTGACTGATTTCTTAGGTAAAAATTTATGCAAATACCACTTAGAGGAAAAGTTATTTAGCGTTTCCATGGCAGCCCCTTTCTATACCAAGCAATCATTTAGTATAAGAATTTACAAATAAAGAAAAGTGGAAAGGATAAATAAGTTAAGGTAATTTCCTTGGCTGGTGATGCAAAGTGGGAAGTTGCTGTAAAATCATCATCTCTTTTGATTAAAATATAATTGTTTGAGAAAGAGAGATTGAACAGCTCAAATGTGGAGGTCTAAATTTAGGAGGCTTTATTGAGAGGCTCTGCTTTGCCTCCCTAATGCCTTCTTTTGCATTCAAATGAATCTATGGAATTTAACATCCTCAGAAAGGAGAGAGAATTACAGAGCATTAAATTGCCTTCCTTTTTAGAGACATCATGTTATTCTTACTTGAATGGCACCCTAAGCTTATTTGCAATTAGAGGAAGTCAGCAGCTAAGCCCTTTTGGAATTCATGTACTGCCTACACTTCTCTCCTGCCACATTCTGGTACTTCCTCATTGCAATTTGAGATTTAAACCATCGGAAGAATGGCAAGTGAGAACAGTACTCATGCAACATGACCTCTTAAATGACAGAAAATTACAAAATTACAAAAAATTAGGTAATTTTTGACATTGATAAAAGGCCGGGTGGAATAATATAGAAACAAGAGGAAAGAGAGATGGGTAGGCTGAGACTGATCAACAGAGAAGTAGACATTTGAACAACTTCTTTGGAGAGACAGAGATGTGTGAGGCAGCTAGAGCAGCCAGTGAATGGAGAGAAATAGAAAAGAGTTATTGACTGATGCTAATTGTGTTCATGATTTTTAGATATTCTTTTTAATTTCTCAACTATTGATCATATACAAAGGCCCTGATACTTCATGAGCAATTCTTTTGTTTTTGTTTTTTTCAAGTTCATCTCATTGTCAGTGTTTAAAATCATATGAACTGTTACCTGACATGCTGCAGAAAATGAGGTGATATTATAATTGCTTTAACTGACAAAATGAAATGCAGTGAATGTGGGATTGTAAAAGTCAAGCTTTTATTTCACCCTTATTTAACTTTTAATTGGAAACACTTAGCTTTTATTTACTCTAAAAAAGTAATGATTTTTGCCAGAGGATAATCTATCTCTTTAATGTCAAGGATGATTCTCTTCCTGCAAGAAAGAAAGTAGAAAATATTGGATTTTGAAGCATTCATTTATTTATGAGATTCAATTTGTTCAGTTCTTTAAAGTGTGCTATATTTCTTCTCTGTTCCTGTACATTTACATAAAATTCAAATGTCCAGGCTAATTATATTTGTTAAATTTTCCTTAAGGAGAAAGTCTGAAACTACTTTTAAGGTTGCAAATTCCAGACAAGAGATGACCAAAGTCTTTCTTTGAAAATTGAGATATTCTCATGTTTAATGTGGTGAACTAAAAGTGAAGAAGACCTGGTTCTGCTCCTTTCCTATAAACCATTTCTTATAAACCAGGCCCTACTTTTGCATCACAAATAATGTTATCATTTGCTTTTTCTTCATGGAAGAATAGTGTCTAAGTTTTGGATGATAAATCTGAGATTTTGAGATACTCCAGTCCCTCGTTTGAAAACACATAGAATAGGAGCCAGGATTTCTGATACAATATGCTTTCTACTACTGCCCCAGAGTAGGATCTGACTAACCAAAATGTCAGCTTTGCTTTAAAATGTCATCGCTGGTAGGTGAATCATGAATCTCTTTCTTGGGATTCTGAACATTGTTCCTCTTCTGACCTCAGGTGCTTGCCCATCCTTATCCTTAAGTGTATGTACCTAGAATTCTGACCTTCCCTCTATTACTAGAATAATAGGGTTACAGCATTTAGGATTGAAAAATTAACTAGATGTCACCAAGTCACCCAGATTTCCTAAATGAGAGAATTGAAGTCCATATGAAGAGGAAGAATGATTAACCAAGTTACACAACTACTTAGAGGTATGGACAGTCCTCTAAGAGTGATTCTTTAATATAATGCTCTCTTTGAAAATCGTGGGCCACTTAACACTTATTCCCATTGCATAAAAGTGGAGGTTTCTGGACGCGTTACTTTTTATGGAGAAAACATCATTTTGGGAAAAAGCATAATCATCCCATTTAGCATCTTTTATACATATGAATATATTAGTGATACAAACAAGAATTGCGTGTGTGCATGGGGAGTTAAATTTGAGACAGGTTTATTTTGGAAATACTTTAAAAGTTACTACTTCAAATTATCCATGAACGTGTTCATTTGAGTTTCTATAAAACTTTAAGGACTCTAACCTTTATTTTTGCTAGTTTGTGAGAAGCAGGAAAAAGCTGGTAAACATAAAAATTGATAGATAAATATTTTCGCATAACAAAAACTTTGTTCTCTGAATTTAGAGACTTCTACAATATAGAGCATATACAGAAATGACTTATTGCACAAGGTGAAAAATCAAAAATAAAAAGATCTCTGAACTTACTAAAAATATGACTTCTCTCTGTTTCTTGTGATCTCTCTACAGGAATAAGCTCTCAAGCAAAGCAGACATGGATATTCTCCTTTCCCCTTTCTCTTATTTTCTGCTGTGCTGCTTTTCCTAAGTGGAAGGGGCCTGAGTGGCTGGGAGGTGGAGCCCTCACAGTTTTAATTTATGGCTGTAGAGCCATGACTTAACTCTTACAACAGCTGACTTACCACAAGAGGTATATGAAATAGCCTCTATTAATGTTATTATTGTTGTTCCCAATTATAATTGTAGACATTAATTTGGACGATGAAAGATGAACTGAAATAGGCAAATATTGTTGAATGTTTAATTAATAATTGTTTAAACAATTATGAAAATAAGAAATGTATATTTGGTCTATATTCTTGGTTCTTAACACAGACCTCATATACCCCTAGGAATTTCCTGCGTAATAAGAGTGATAAGAGCATCTTTTTGTAATAAACCTGTTTTAATCATACTTGAGTTTATGCTTATATCATGACCCTAGGTGAGCCCCCAGATAACTTCAAGATGAGGACTGGTTGCCAGAGGAACCAACCATGTGATTGGAGGGTTGAAACTTTTAGCTCCGCCAGGAAGTGGAGAGGGAGTGGGTACTTGAATTCAATCACCAATAACCAATAACCAATGATTGAATTAATTATGCTTATGTATAAAAATTCTTAAACAGTGGGGTTTGGATAGCTTCTTGGTTGGTGAAGAGCTTCCAGGTTAGAGAACATAACAAATTAGTGGGCAGGTGGCACACATGGAGAGATCATGAAAGCTGACTGTGTCCCTTCTCAACCATACTTTGCCCCATGCATCTCTTCTGATTGGCTGTTACTACGTCATATCCTTTATGATAAACCAGCAAATATAAGTAAAGTGTTTCCCTGAGATCTGTGAGCTGTTCTCGCAAACTATTGAACCTAAAGGGAGGGTTGTGAGAACCTCCTGACTTTTAACTATTCAGTTGGAAGTACTGGTGGCTGGGTATTGTGATTGGTGTCTGTAGCAAGGACAGGCTTGTGAGCACTGAGCCCTAAACCTGTGGGGTCTCAACTAACTCAACTAACTGGATAGTTTGTGTCATAATTGAATTGAATTATAGGACAGTCATATGATGTCTGAAGAGTTGGATAATTAGTGTAAGGAAACCCAGAAATTTGGTGTCAGAAGTGTTGAGAGGAAAAACAATGAAGAGGAATGCTTTAAGGAAAAAGATTCTCAGAAAAAATATTTTTTACATTTGTAAATCCTCACATCTTGGTTTTATATAAAGAAAAAAAAACAGCAGGGTTGTTATAAAATTTAAATTAAATAAGCTTATGAAAGTATTTTTCTAAGATAATATAAAATTCAATGAATTTATTATTTCACTTTTTATAGACTTAATCTTGCTCTATCTCTCTGTCTCTCTGTTTCTTTCTCTCTCTGTCGCCCTCTCTCCTCATCTCTCTCTCTGTCTTGCTTTCTCTGTGTCAGCGCCAAGCTGATCAAGAAGGGAAGATTCGATGGTGAGATGCCCAGTTGGAAGAATACACAGGAGGCTGATATGAGAATGAAACGGCAGGCATCAACTTTATTGTGCGGAGCACACTTCTGTTTCTGGAAGTGCAGTTCTATTGAGGGGAGCGTGGTATTGCGTGCATTTTTGCTCCCCTTCTTCTGCTCCCCTTCTGCTTTCCAGAGGCCCGCATAGTTCCACACATAGCACAATATAATACTTGTGTGATACAATAAGTTGAAGTATGTTTACATATTTTAGGTGCAGGAGCCCTACTACACTAATGTAACATTCTAAACCCAGGGTCCTATTCCTAGCCAGGAACGTGGATCACAGCCAGACATTGGATCAGTTAGGCCTGGCGCCCACAGTCTGTCTCCCACATTTAATGTGGAATGAATATGTATTAGTCATTCTTCTAAATAGAGAGTCTGCTGTATAAGTCTAGATCCCTTAAAGAGTTCATAGGTAGAAAGACTGATATAAAAACAAATATCTATATAATAAAATGGAATTAAAATGAAACAAAAGAAACAGGTATTATATCTACCCCTCTGAGGACTCATAGAAGACTTGCCATTTTTGGAAGCAGATAACATTTCAGATGCAACTCGAAGAATGAATGGCAATCTAACAATGCTAACATTTTAACATAACCAATAATAAAGATGAATAAATGCTAATGTAACTGATGAGTGCTTTTGGCTTCTTTGGACTTGGAATCATGGAGGATTATTTATCTTGGTAGCATAATAATATATAAGCTGAGACTGGTAGGTCAGTTTGAAACTATATTGTGGGAGTTTTGATTGGAGTGCCAAGAAATTTGCAATTAGTTATCTAGGTAATGGTAATCTAGTGTATACTTTTCAAAAAGAGAGCATATTAATCTGGTTCAGATTAATAAATTACTCTTTTGGTGGAAGGATAAAATGGTGATGCAAGAGTCTGGGGAAAGGAAAGGAGATAGACAAGTATTAATGTTAGGTAGCCAGTCAGACATGAGCAACAGGGGAACAAAGGAATAGGGGCTCAGCCTAGAGACCACCCAAAGAACACCCCGGTGGTAGAAGAATTCTGAGTAAGTGTGTGTGCACTAGGCAAAGGGTTATATAGCAGTTATATAGCAGTTGAGTGCCAATCAAAATGGCCTCATGTGCCAATCACCTAGGAATGCCTTTGGAACCACCCATCAAGGCCCAAATATAGTTCAGGGGTGGTTGTTGTTACAACACTCTGTTACAGCTCTCATTGCTAAAATCATTGTCCTCCTTGGAGCAAGGTTTGTCTTTCTAAAATATATTTTTAATAAATCTTTTCTAAATCTCACTGACCTGTGAGTCTTTACTACATTGGTGAGGAAAAAGTGAGGAAAATGCTAACTACACTTCTGTGGTGTTATTCCGCCCCCTGTGTAGTTGTGGCAACACCGAAGTTCAGATCACTCCAAAAGTTAACATTAATATATGCAACTGATGAAGAGTACCCAAAACACAGACATTATAGTGGAGAAAGAATGAAGGCAGAGAATGTAAGCAATAGTTTAGAAAAGGAATTCATTATTCATTCATTCACCTATAAACATTTATGATAACTATTGGAGAAGGTGTGCCTTTCTTTTACTAAAAAAGAAGCCAAAAATGTGCAAACCATAGATATAGAAGTGTATAGATACTTCTATACTGTAAGACACAGTGTCACAAGAGCTGGGAGTGGTAAGAGGTATTGACAATTAGGCAAAAACTGGGTTTGAAGAACTAGGTAAGTCATATTATTTTTTAAAAATTTATTCTGGGGTTTATGGGGTCATAAATGGGTTTTAAGCATGAGATGGTTTGATCAGATTTGTTTTAGTATGATTTCTGTGGTAACAACATGGTAAAATTGAAGGAGTAATAATATATTTCTTAAATTTATCCTTGGAGGATGAAGCAGAGAATATGTCAGTCTGTGTACAGCAATTTTGTAAAAACATGTTATCATAGATGAAAGAAAGCTGTTTCTATTCACAGATAAAATATGGTCTATGTAGAAAATGTTTACAGAATAGCTTCTAGAAATAAGGAGTTTAGCAAGTACTTAGGATAGAAAAATCAATTGTATTACCATTTACCAGCAATTCAAATTGGAAATTACCAAAACATTACTATTTACAATAGTGCCAAAGAAGTTAAATACTTAATAATATGTTTAACAAAATATGTGCAGTATCTGTATGCTGAAAATTATAAAAACTTATAAAACACATAAAATTTTTAAAATGTTAAATAATGGCAAGATATACTGCGTTCATCAATTAGAAGACTCTATATTATTAAGATGTCGTTTCTACCCAAATCAATTCAATGCATTTGCAATCAAAATCCCAGAAAAAAATTTGAAGATATTGACAAATTGATTCTAAAATTTATATATAGAAAAAAAAAGGAATAGAGTAGAAAATGAACAAAATTGGAAGACATGCACTGCCTATTTAAAAGATATCCTTTGTAGCAATAATATATTGTCCTTTAGGTTAGCCAGACAGAGAAAAAAAATTACTGCATGTTCTCAATTATATGTAAACTCTAAAAATGGTGAATACATAGCATCAAAGTGTTAAAAGGTATTTACTAGGGATGAGGAAGTGGTGAAGATGGGGAGATGTTGGTCAAAGGATACAAAATTGCAGTTAAGTAGGATGAATACACATAGATATCCAATATCAGAATGATGACTATAGTTAATAATAATGTACTGAGTACTGGCAATTTGCTAAGAGAATATATTTCAGGTGCTCTTATCACACACACATGCACAAAAGAACTATATAAAGAAATGGATATGTTAATTAGCTTGACTATAGTAATAGCTTCACTAGATGCACCGCAAAACATAATATTGTACACACTAAATATATACAATTTTATTTTAAAAAGCAGTAGTAAACAAAACAATGTGATATTTACAAAATAGTTATAAGATCAATAGAACAAAATAGAGAACCTAGAAATAGATCCACACAAATATAAATACCTGCTTTTTGACAAAGAAACTGAAATAATTTAATGGAGAAAGGATAGTCTTTTCAATAAATAGTGCTAGAATATGAAACACTTATATAATTTTAAAAAATCACAGAACATACTTCTCATCATATATACTAATTGACTCAAAATGGTTAATAAACCTAAATATAAAATCAAAACTAATTTTTTTTTTAGGTAAACATGGGAGAAAAGATAAGAGACCTTGGGTGTAACTAAGGAGTTTTAGATATTATCTCCTAAGCATGGTCTATTAAAAAAATGGATAAATTTCACTTTTCAATAATAAAACCATTTACTCTTCAGGAGATATTGTTAAGAGAATGAAAAGACAAGCCACAATTTGGGAGAAAATAACTGCATATTGCATACATGATAAAGCACTTATTTTTCTCCAAGAAAAATACATTATCATAAATTTTTACTAAAGTTATTGGAGTGGCATTGTTTAACAAAATTATATAGATCTCAAGTGTACAATTCAGTAATACATTATATATTGTATTTTACACTGTGTTTTTATCACTCAAAGTTAAATTTCCTTCTATCACCATATATTTGACCCTCTTTATTGTTATCTACCTTCCATTTCCCCCTTTTCACTCTGGTAATCACTAAACTGTTTGTATCTATGAGTTTTTCTTTTTGTCTTGTTCATTCATTGCTATTAGTTTTATATCTCACATATGAGTTGAAATCGCGTGGTTCTCAACTTATTCTGTCTGGCTTATTTCGCTTGGCATGATTATTTCAAGGTCCATTCATGTTGTTGCAAATGGCAGTATTCCATCTCTTCTTATGGATAAATAATATTCCATTGTATACATATACCATAGCTTCTTTATCCAATCACCTATTGTAGGACACTTCGGTTGCTTCCATGTCCTGGCAACCGTGAATAATGCTGCTATGAACATTGGGGTGCATATATCTTTATAAATAAATGTTTTCAATTTGGGTGGTGGATACCCAGAAGGATTGCTAGATCATATGGTAATTCTATTTTTAATTTTTCAAGGAATCTCCATACTGTTTTCCATAGTGGCTGTACCAATTTACATTCCCACTAGCAGTGTATAAGGGTTCCTTTTTACTCACAACCTCTTCAACACTTGTTATTACTTGTCCTGATGATAGCCATTCTAACAGGTGTAAAGTGGTATCTCATTGTGGTTTTGATTTGCATTTCCCTAATAGCTAATGAAGGTGAATATCCTTTCATATGTCTGTTGGCCATTTGTCTGTCTTCTTGAAAGAAGTGTCTGTTCTGATCCTCTGCTCATTTTTTAATTGGATTGTTCATTTTGTTGTTGTTGTTGGAGTGTATGAGTTCTCTATATATTTTGGATATTAGCCCCTGTTGGAGGGGTTATTTGCAAATATCTTCTTCCATTCAGTTGGTTGCCTCTGTTTTGCTGATGCATTTTTAGCTGTGCAGAAGTTATTTAGTTTGGTATAGTCCCAGTCATTTATTTTTGTTTTTTACTTCCCTTGACTTTAAAGTCAAATTCATAAAATCCTCTCTAAAACCAAGGTCCAAGAGTTTATTACCTATGTTTTGTTCTATGCAATTTATTCTTTCAGGTCTTATATTTAGGTCTTTGATCCATTTTGAGTTAACTTTTGTGTATGGTGACAGATAGCAGTCTAGTTTCGTTTTTTTGCAGGTGGCTTTCCAATTTTCCCAGAACCATTTATTGAAGAGGCTTTTTTTTTTTTCCATTGCATGCTTTTGGCTCTTTGGTCAAAAATCATTTGTTTATATATATGGGGGATGATTTCTGGGCTCTCAATTCTGCTCCATTGGTCTGTGTATCTGTTTT